>NC_077248.1:16161255-16487505 GCF_947179165.1 Solanum dulcamara | reverse complement strand
TTTTTTCTTCCACTTTATAAAGTGGAAGTTTTTCTTACACTTTATAAAGTGAAACTTTTTCTTTCCATTATTTCTTTTGAAATATTTTTATTAGTTATTTAGTGCTTTAAGTTTATATTACATTAACTTTTAATTTTATTTTTAGATTCATACTATGGGGACTTCATCCACCGTGAACTCTAGCCCCACGACAACCATTGAGGATGTTGTTCCGACATATATTGAGGATCCCAATGTGACATAGATTTATATTATATATATTTTATTACTCATTAATGCTTTAAGTTTAAGGAGGGAAGAGTTAACTAGAAAATCATACCTTAAGTTATGTTAGATTCCCTATATTGCTGTAGACAATTGGGTATCTCTAAATGTGCATAACTCTTCAGAAATGACATACATATAAAAATCTTTATCTTTATGTTGTTGAATGTATATTTAGCTAATTATAGCTACTTTGTGTTGTGAGGTTTTCTTGAACTTTTAATAACGTGATACACAATATAATCTATCTATACATAATAGAAGAGGCAAAACTGCCATGTGACATGTGTCATCACCATTTTTATATTAAAGAAAAGAGAAATATTAAAAGTTAAAGAAAGAAAAAAAAACTGAATGAAAATCTAACCGTAAATAAAGGAGACATTAGCAATTCATGTAATTCAAATTTACATGAAAATCGAACTGTCATTGCAATTCAAATTTTAAATAAATAAAGTCAAAATAAAAAATATTGAAAATGACTATTTTAAACATAATAATAACAATTCACTATTATTTTAAATAAAATAGATTATTTCATTTTTATATTTTATACTAGATGAGGAAAACTAATTAAATATTATAGTATAAAACATGTATTTTAAAATTAAGAAATATATTAGTAATTAATAGAATCTAAGCAGCAATAATTTATACTTATATTAAATGAGATATTTTATTTATTTAAAAATTAAATCCTAATCCTAATCACTTATTATTTGGTATGACTTTTGAATTACAAATATAAAAAAAAAAAAAAAAAAAGGATGTTGCTGAATTCCTTAAAATCTTTCTATAAAATTAAAAGCTAATTAATTTGAACTTGGCGTACTAGAACATGACTAATTGCATTTAAGTTTTAAATTTTAAAATACTTAATATTTCACAAAATAAATTTAAACAGTTAATAGACATAAACTGCACATTAGAAAGAAACTTCTCTTAAAAGGATTAAATCAAATTCTTTCAACCAAATTTCTGTATTCCATTTCCGCCCAATAGAGAGAAGAAATCAATAGAAGATAACAAATTGTCCATTGAAATTTGTTCGGAAGGTACAAAAAATTCTTTATTTTTATAATAGTTTCTCTCCATGTAAATCTCCTTACCATTATATGTATGTATGCTCTTCTCAACTTTTATATGCTACTACTTTAATATTTAAAAAAAGATTATCTCATTTCTAAAATGCAATTCATAACCATAAATTATGTCATAGAACAATTTGGAGGCGAAATATTTAAAATTTTATTGATATTTATTTAGAGAGAGACAATTCTAGAGATGGACATAGCAGTAGGAAGTTCAAAATCTCTAGAAAATCTTCATCTAGCGCTACGCCTTCGACAATTTTGTTTGTCATAAATTTAAACCCATATAATTACTAGGAGCAGAGATATAAAGAGCACGATTTGTGGCAGTTTTTCTATTTCAATTTGTATGGCTAAATATCTATTATATTGTTAGTTTTGTAGGCATTATTATGATTTATGATTTATGTGTGTATTAGTGTGTGAGAAAAATGAGGGGATACGTATAACACATGGGGTAGTTACTGCAAGTGATGTTCGGTTAGTGGGGATTGGAACGCGGGGATTAATGTCCATGTTAGTAATTTTTCATACTCTTTCTTTTTTTTCTATTTTGTCATCTCTTTTTGTATTTTTATCTTTTAAAATTATCAATACAATGATAATAGTATTTATGATGTGGATCAAGATAAAAATTGAAAAGATATTTACTTTTAGTTCATTTATTAAGTTTAAAAGGTGTATTTAAAGAATACGCAATTACTATTAAAACTTACTATTTAAAGTTGTTAGAATAATGTTTGTGTGTCTTTAAATACAAATCATCTCATTAGGAATAAAACTAACATTTTAATAGTTAATTATTACTTAATATATAAATATGTCATTTGGTTAGGGGCTGTTACTAAAAGAAAAAAATGTGTCATATAATTGGAACAACAGGAGTACCACATTATAATTAAATAATGGAAAGCAAAATTACAAGGATAATAATAATGATGAAGGTCCTACGCGAGTGCGCGGATTATTACCAAAATAATTATACGCTCCTCAAACTTTGAAGCTACATATGCTATTAATTTCATTATACCAGGAGAAGGAGAAGTTGTTAGAATAATGTTTGGTGTCTTTCAAGATCATATCCTGAGTGCACATAGATTATAGTAAAATTTTATTATAAAATCAAAATATTATATATGCTTACATATACACCTCTGTTACTCAATAATAATTTATATTAATTATTTTTAAATTAAAATATTATTACATTTTTAAATATCCGTGCAACGCGCGCGTACCTGTACTAATTATAGTTAAGTGTAAGAAAACTTTCACTTTATAAAGTGTAAAAAAATTCCACTATATAAAGTGGAAGAAAAAGTTATGTTTTATAAAGTGTAGGAAAAATTTTCATTATACATTAAAATTTAGACGCTGAATCAGTTAACGTCTGCCGTTTAAACTTTTTGATAAAACGGAAAAAAAATTACACTAAGCCTACTTTAGTTACATCCTAGAAATATGGCTTATTTGTGTGAATTTTATCTCTTTATGGTCCAATAGGTTCTGAACTCCCTAACTAGCCTCTGGGTTTGAAATGCAACAATGTTATTTTCTCTTTTTATTCACTTCCCACAAAGGAGAAATGCTTCCACAAGACTTCAGGTCACTCCATAATTTTCCTTTTCAGGAATGTCAGAAAATAATCAACCAACAGGTCATGTTAACAGCTATCCTCCTCCGACTGGTGCAGGATGAGACTAGTGCTTATCATCTTTGTTTTTTTTAACTTAATCAGGAAACTAAATATGGACGGACTGGAAAAGGTCAATGAATTTTGACAGCAGCTTGAAACTGCAAGAAAAAGAAAGGAAACAACGGGCACGCATTGTCGCTAGATTTATCTTCTAAAAAGAGGGAAAAGCAGAACAAAAGAATTATAGTTATAGTTAACACTCCAAGTCCTGGCAATCATCGAAAGTGGAGATGTTACTTTTTGACAACTTTGAGATTCTAAAAAGTAGAAGTTGTCACATGTTACCTTTTAAGTAGTATATATTCAAAAGGGAAGCAAAATAGAGGAACGGTGTTTTTACATAAGTAAAGCATACACCAGCACTTTGGAACAGCCAAAAAAGATAGTAAGACATCTTTTGAGAAAGGAATCATGTTATTGACCTCAGCCAAACAAAAGTCTTAGAATAGTCAATACATGCAGCAATAGTAGTTCTGTCCAACTTGACAGTTATCCCTATGTTTTCCAAAGCAACAATTAAGAAAATACAAATGCAAGCCCCTCAGGAGTGCTTGAGATTAAATTGCTCACACAATATACCTTTTGGCAAGTTAAAGAAATTTAAGATGTATGACAGGCTGAACTATGGACAAACATTTCATTTTAAAATTTGAACTTTCAAAACCAATGTAACATCTGATAAGTTGGCTTTATCACCTTCTAGTCATGCGAATTAACTTGTAATGCTGGATTCAGATAACCAATAAAATCATTTTTTTTTTGAGATTATAACCAATAAAATCATGAATTCTAGTCTTGCAGTCCTTTTTTCTAAAATTAAGAAAGTCCTGCATTCTGTTCAAAATATTACCATAACTAAGTAGTTAACACACACTCGGTTCCTTCTTTTTCTTGAAAGTCTGTTTGCTTACATATTAACAAGATTGCTGAATATGACCATGCTAGATGCAACTACCAAAACTTAATCACAAACTATTAAACAGAAAAGATTACTGAGTGATTGTATCAAGGCAGAAAACCTCATTACCCCCTAACTTGGCACGGTTTATTAAATTAACACAAATTTAGCGTGGTCTTAATTACCCCCAAACTTGGATTTTTATAGCCTCGACTCTCCAAACCAGTCTCACCTAATAGAGGTAATAGCCACACATTGTCACAGTGATTTTTTTGTCCATGTGGCAACTTGCAAAATAAAATTTATTTATTGACTTTTTAATATATTAGTTTATTGAATTAGCTTTTTCAAGTAAAAATTGTAAACAATTTGGCTGTAACTCTATTATCTAGGATAAAGCATTTTTATAATACTGAAAATAATGAAGTTTGAGCCAAATTGTTTTTACATATTTGGCCCGGTAAAGTATACACCATTGAAGCAAAAAGTCGTTGTATCTCAAGGGGGAAAAAGCATACACTGTTGGAACTCCATTATTTTGGCTAAAATGCTTTTTATAGGTTAAAGATAATGAAGTTTCTGCTAAGGTTTTTTACAGATTTGGCCCAAAAATAAGTATACACCATTGGAATAAATAGTTATTGAATCTATAGAAAATTAAAAAGAAATACACTGTTCAAACTACATATTTTGGAACTTTTTATTTGACTAGAAATAGAACTTCAACCAAATTTTTACACATTTGGGGGAAAATACATAATTGGATAAATAGTCATTGCATCTAGATATTTGACTAGAAATAGAACTTCAACCAAATTTTTACACATTTGGGGGAAAATACATAATTGGATAAATAGTCATTGCATCTAAATATTTGACTAGAAATAGAACTTCAACCAAATTTTTACACATTTGGGGGAAAATACATAACTGGATAAATAGTCATTGCATCTAAATAAGAAACAAAATGAAATGTACCGACTCCATTACTTTCGCTAAAACAATTTTCTTTTTTTGGCTAAAAAATTGTGGAGTTCAACCAAGTTTTTAACAAATTAGGATGAAAAATGAAATACTCAGTTAAAATAAATAGCCATTACATCTAAAGAAGAAATACAAAGTTTGGATAAAGTATGCATTGTATATAAGGAAGTAAGAAGAAATACACAACTGATTAAATAATCATTGTATATGAGTATATGACTATGGGGCAATTAACAGTTGGAAAATACCACCACTTATAAGCTAATTTTTCAAATTTTCTTCACTCGAGTGCACTTATAAGAGGGTGTATCAGGAGAGATTTCAAGACATATTAAACTTAGTGCTGCATCAACATAAGACCATGACAGAAATAAGGACAGATCATGGTCGGATATCACTTTCAGAAGAACGCTAAATGATTGAAAAACACAAAGGGTGACAGAATTGTACAACACATTGGAATCCTTCAGTGGTCTTCAAGAGGGGATTGATTTTCTCAGATGGAAGGGACACAACTCTGGCTTATTTAAGGTGAGGGATGCTTATAAAATGAAGAGTCGGGCAAACTTTCAGATCGTAGACAGGCCTTGGAAATACATTTGGAAGACCAAACCCCACACAAAATAGCCTGCTTTGTTTAGTTATTAGCAAAAGTGGTTGTCCTTACTAAGGCTAATCTGGCAAGAAGAAATATAACTCTCTGCACAAGATGTTTTCTTTGTAGAGCGAGAGCAGAGAAAGTTAATCATCTATTTCTACACTGCAGAATTACAGTTCAGCTTTGGAGACTTTTCATTAGTCTTAGAGGAAATTCTTGGATAATGCCCGAAAAGATCACTGAAGTTTTACATAGTTGGGAGGAAGCAAGAGTCCAAGCAGAAGACAAGAGTAGGTGGAGAACCGTCCCTGCAAGCATTTGGTGAACAATCTGGAAAGAAAGGAATTCCAAGTGTTTTGAGAATTTGAGGACACAAGATCAAATGGAATTGCCTTCTGCTTTTTTGTTTTTGGTGTAAACAGATTTAATCAAAGGAATCTGTTGACATAGCTGATGTTCTAGGTACTATGTAGGATGGAGGAATCTATTTCCTTAGAGTCCCACTTATAAATATGGTTTCAATACAACCCATGTACTGTTTTGTTTATTTATACATATAAGTAATCAGTTTTTAAAAAAGTGGTAATGGTCAACCCAATATTCAATAACTAAACAATAACAAACAACTCCCTATAATCCAATTCATGTGGTACTATTCCAGTATTTCCTTAATAGACCATTCCAAAAGACACGCAACTTTATATATTTGGAAACAATTTAGTTTTAAATTTCCCATATGATCCTTAATGGCATGATATAACCACAAAATGGTCATGGCAGGTTAAAAACCAAAAGTTCTGAAAGTCTTCCCGTCTTTCTTGAACTTCATGACGAATCAAACTATACCACATAAATTGGAAGGAGGAAGTAAACAAAAAGCAATTTGGAATAGAAGTAAGTATATCTTGCACATGTTTTACTTACTCTTAGATCTAAGGTGCTAGAATATTTATTTTTTGCTCATTCCTACTTATTAAGAACGGGTGAAAAGATTACAACTCGTCTACTTTTTTCGTAGTTCTAGTTTTTCTATAACTGAGTCAGCTGTTGTTTCAGTAATGAAACTCAGGCACAATGGGTCCTCCCCACCATCCTTCTCCACCTAAAAACAAAATTTGGTTTAATAGTTAGGTTTTGAACTCAGTGACACATGCCTACTATAAAACCATGGGAAAACTTTTCTAATAGCTATATTATTACTTTTTTATGTATGTGGTGTCTGGGCCAGCTTGATTATTCCATCAGGTACTTGATACCTCCTACCAACACAAGTGCCAGATAAGTTGGATCACCAAAGCTTAGGTACATGGAAAGAAATCTCCTTGTGTTTTTCGCCTTCGCTAGGATTTGTACCTGAGAGCTCATGATTCTTCTCTCACTTCATCGACTACAGATAACACCATTGGGTGCGGTAATTATAATATTGCTACATATTTTGTATTTATTTTCTCATAGCAAACAAAAAACAATAAGATTAGATTAGTCTCGCTAAATTCGTTCTCGAATGATTCATCGATGGAACTAGGTCTAGGTGTATGAAAATTTCTTGTGATTCCCCTTCTTTCTTCGACGAAGGCATACACGCATCGATATGGAACCCAAAGAAGAGCTAGAAAAAGGAAAGTGGAAACAGTGAGACCTAGGGTCTCATTGAACGAGAAGTTCGAAGATGGAGACCTGGTTCGACACGAAATCATAAAGGTTTGAGGGCCCGTTGGTCAAAGGAAAGCGAAGGTCATGCTTCCGGGATGGAGCCGTATGACGCGAGAGTGTCATGTACGGTTCCTTTGAGAAGGGTGTGATACCACCACCTTTTGCTTCCACACTAATTGGAGTCGGTAGTATACTGGGTTGCTCAAGTGGTGAGCACCATCCACCTTCAACCCTAAGGTTGTGGGTTCGAGTCACTATTTGAACAAAAAGTATACTCTTCACTATCAATCATTATTTAGACATGACCTAATCCATACTTTAAAATTTTAGGTTCTCAAACACAAAAAAGATTAGCTAATGTTATCTTTCTTATTCAAAGAAATCATCTGCTATAGATTATCAGTACAGTGTATTCAATTTAGTTGTTGCAATAAACGGAAGGGGATCTGGCAATTAAGATGGTGAACTGAAAAATTAAATTGAACCTTAACTAAAATTACCAAGGAACTACGTTCTCTATTTGAACTTTTTTATTTTATTAACTTCCAAAAGTTTCCTGCAGATGTGTTAAGACTGCAATTTTCACAAATCATAACATTGTGAAAAACACATACCAAGGTATCTTTATCGAGATGCAACATACTACATTTTACTAGATCCACTCTCTGGAAGTTGGAACTCTAGTTCGACTGCTAAACAAATCTCTTTTTTCCTTTTTTTTGTAAAAATGTTCGACAACTAAAAGTTTACCCTCTCCATGATACCAAAAGACGAACAGTACCACAAAGACCATCTGTCAATTTGTTCTAACAGCATAACACTAAAAATCAATGTCGTGTCTTCATATATGATCTTTCACATTCTAACTATTCAATTCAGATTCAACAAGCACTAGCACGCAAATAAAGAAAAGGACAGAGAAACCAAGAAAAAATCGAGGAATCAATACCTAACACCAGCATCTCCAACAATACCAATAGCCATTCCAGCAGAAAGACCAGCAAGACCACAAGCAAGTCCAGATGAGAGATGAGCATAGCCATCAAATAGGTAATACGACTTTGTTTTGGGGTTAATCCCAGTACTGATGATCACAGCAATAATCAATCCATAAATACCTAACACACCAGCCATAACCACTGGCACAATTGATTTCATCACCAACTCCGGCCTCATCACTCCCATTGACGCCACCCCAACACCACTCTTTGCTGTTCCATAAGCTGCCCCCATACCTACGAATTATTCAAAATAAAATTAGATTTGAGATCAGTTGCAACTAAGCATAATATGTACTCGCATGATTCGTATAAGATGTGCTTGTATCTCCAGCAAAAGGAGATCCAATATTAAAAGCATATAGATGGAAAATCTCAGTGTCTTAGAACGTCATAACAAGTACAGGTTGGATAAAATGATATAATTTTCAATACCGTTCAGCTTCATATATAATTCAAGACAACAAATTGAATTACTAGTAATAAAAAAGCAACGCTGGCAAAAAAGCACAAGGAATAAAATATGATCAGAGGCCGATCGGGTATTTCAAGATGGTAAATGCAAAGAGCCAGCAGCAGTGCTAACATTCTTCAAACAATTTCAAGTAAAGATAGTTCACTAGAAGAAGAAATTCAAACATCTGCTGCTGTAAAGTTGGATCCGGCCATAGAGTCTTGCAGATCTAGGATAGAACTTACATGAGAAAACGAGGGCGGCGGCGGCGCCAAGGAAGCCGAAGAAGGGGGCAGTTTCATCTCCGGCAAAGTTCGACATTGTCGTTAGGATTTGGATCTGAGAATTTTGAGTTTTGGAGTTGAAAAGATGTCTTTCTCCTCCCTCACAAATGGAATAATTGATAACTCTGTCATAATGGGTTGGGCTTTAGAGGTTGTTTTGGGCCGATTGCACAATTAAGAGGGAACAACATTTAGTTTTAACTTTTAACCAATACCTCAAAACTATTTAGTATTTAGCCATTCAATAACCCTCCCAAAAAAGGGGAAAATAAATATTCTTACGCTAAAATATGAATGAAATTCCATCATAGAGTATTAGACTCCAAAAATTTTACAAGTAAAATTCTACTATTACAATAGGTTAGAGTTCAAAATTCTTAACGGTGGAACTTTTATATATTATTCTGAAGTTTCAATCGAGTATTTTTAAAAGAATTTCAACTATATTTTTTTAGCAAGGCTTGTTCAAACTTCATAACACAATAATGGAGCTTCAACTTTTACAAATTAAAACTTTAGGATATTGTCCTTTGAATTCAAGAGACGTACCGTTTTTATATAATTATTGACACAATTATGGAGTTTTAAATTTTGAAAGTTGAAAATTCAAGAAATTGTCCTTGATTTCAAAAGAAGTAGCACGGATAAAATAATATTTTTCACATTATTATACATATTTATTCTGCTCATGAAATACATTTTAATACTTAGATTTTTTTTGTTTCACTTGTGATACTTATTTTAAATTTTATTGTTATTTTATTAATGATGTTTCAAACTCGAAAAATTCAAACTCCAACATAATGTGTTGAAATTCTACTTCCTATTTTTTTCAACCTACTATATTGATCATCATGACAAAATAATATCCCAAGCATGATGCAAAATATCAATAGATCAAAACATATGAAATCTCGTTCAATGGAAACATTAAATTTGGTATGTTTGAATTCCTACGAAGCATTCAAATTTCATATTTATTGTTTGCAGAATATTAAAATTGAAAGAATATTTCATCGATGTTGAAAGCATGCTATTCCTTATGCGTGTTAATTAAGCACAATTGTTAGGCCACATTGGTCTAGAGTTATTCAAAAAAAAAAAAATTATTCTTTCAATTATCAAGTGCTTAAGCTATATTTGTGTTTTTACATTAAGACGTGTGATGATCAAAAAAGGGTCATTTGGTTAGACAACCAAAAAGTTCCAAACTCAAATGGGAAAAGGCATAAATTTACATTTGAACTTGTCACAAAAAATCAGTTGCACGCTTAAACTATTGTGACGATCTATTACACATCTATATTATTTAAAAGTGAATTAATTTAAATTGTGCTCATCATATATTGCCTAAACTAAATCTCTAATACGCATTTTTTTTCAAATTTCATGTTAAGTGTTTGAGAAAAAAAAAAAAAAAAAAAAAATTCTTCCGATATTATACAAATTGATGAAATATTTGGAAAAAAATCACCGATAATTTAATTATGTTGTAAAAAAATAGTTATATTTCTAAAAATGATAAAATTGGGCTCTATTTCATAATTCAAAAACTTAATTTTAATTAAAAAGATATCAACTTAAGTTTTAATGTTATCTACTTATGTGTATTAATTAATAATAAAAATGTCCAATTGAAAATGGACATGTATTCAAATTAATCAAATTTTAATACTTCTTTTTCGTCTCTCTTATGCCTTCAAGAGTGTGAACACACTCTCTGTGCCACTTCAGCATTGAAGGATGTGTTTGTTACACTTTAAAATAATTCAGAGGGGTAATAGGACTCATGTATAGTTGAGATGTGTCCTAGCGATTTCGATTATAGTTGAAGGGTACTTATGTATTATCCCTATTTTAAATTTATTATTATTTTATTAATGGTGTCATTGTTTCTAAAGTTTCAAACCGAAAAAATTCAAACTCCAACATAATGTGTTGAAATTCTATTCCCTATTTTTCTCAACCTACTATATCGATCATCACGAGAAAGTAATAGCACAAGTACGATGCAAAATATCAATAGATCAAAACATATGAAATCTCGTTCAATGGAAACATTAAATTTGATATTTGGTATATTTGAATTCCTATGAAGCATTCAAATTTCATATTTATTTTTTGCAGAATATTAAAATTGAAAGAATATTTCATCGATGTTGCAAGTATGCTATTCCTTATGTGTGTTAATTAAGCACAATTGTAAGGCCAAATTGGTCTAGAATTATTCAAAAATTTTATTTTTTTTATTTTTTCAATTATAAAGCGCTTAATGTTATGAAAGAACAACATGTAGTGGATGTTCCACTTTCATTAGCGGTACCCACTAAATGACATGTTGTCATTTCTCCATTACCTATCCTCTAATTTCCTTGGCTATAAATAGCCTTAGAGATTAGAGAATGTGGATACACTGAAGAAAAAATAATACATAACTCTTCTACTTCTTTTACTGCATAATTCTCTCAACTCTCTCTTTCTTTTACTGTCTCTCCTTTTTATTAATTTGCTAAGTTTAGTTTATTTTATAACACGTTATCAGCACGAGACTCCATCACTTTGAACTATTTTAATAAGGAAACAAAATGGTAAGAGTTTTATTTTCTTAAAATGTTGAATATCTCCAAACTTGAATTTGTTGCTCCTGATATATCTGAAAAAGGCTACTCATCATGGGCACTAGATGCCGAAATACACCTAGAATTGATGGGTCTGACAGACACCATCAAAGATTAAAATATGACATCTAGTCAAGACCGTGCTAAAACCATGATATTTTTCCGCCACCATCTTGACGAGGGTTAAAATTACAATAACTTATATTAAAAGACTCCCTTAAACTGTGAAAGAATTTAAAAGAAAGATATGACCACTTGAAGTTGGTCATCCTTCCACAAGCATGTCATGATAGGCTCAATTTGAGATTAATGGATTTTAAAAATATAATTGAATATAATTCTGCCTTGTTTAGAATTATAGCACAGTTAAATTTATGCGGAGAAGAAAATCACTGAGCAAGATAAATTTGAAAAAACATACCCCATATTTCCACCCACGAATATGCTCCTACAGCAGCACTATCACAAAAAGGATTTTAAAAAATATTTTGAATTATTTTTTCACCTTCTTATTGCTGAACGTCATAAGGTACTGTTGATGAAAAATAATGATAGTCGACCCGTTGGTTCTTTGTCACTCCCTGAAATGAATCAGGCAAACTATAACCAACGAGAAAGAGGTCAAATCCCCAGTCATCATCGTGGTCATGGTCGAAGAAGAAATTATAATCATGATGCTTGGCTGGCACCGAGAAATGATCATCACTATAAAAAAAGAGTGAAAAGCAAGAAGTTATACCAAAGAAAAATTTAAAAGTATATGTCATAGATGTGGAGATATGGGGCACTGGTCACGAACCTGTCGATCATCAAAACGTCTGATTCAGCTATATCAGGCATCCTTGAAGAGAGCAGAAAATCATCCAAAGACAAACTTTATTTCTGAAGATAATATTAAGCCTATGCATCTAGATGTAGCTGATTTTTTTAATTTCCCAAAAGGAAATATGAATATTGATAAACATGATAATATTTAAATAATTTTCTTTTTATTTGTCTGTACTAAATAATATGTTTATATTTTTTTAATTCATGTAACTAAATAAAATTTGTATAATGAGTCATGATTTAATTGTAATATTTATTTTATTTCTTTTTGAAGAAAAATATGGATATGTCTCAAATTTTATTTGGATCAATGATCAATCACGGGGATATTTGTGTACCTGATAGTGGAACGACTCATGCCATTTTTAAAGATGAGAAATATTTTTCCTACTTGCTTAGAAGAAAAGAAAATATTACTACAATTTCTGTAATTTAAAATTTATTGAAGGCACTGGAAGAACTACCATATTTCTACCTAAGGGGACAAAGATTGTTATAGAAGATGCACTATTCTTTTCTAAATCTCCAAAAACCTTGTTAAATTTTAAAGATATCCACAGAAATGGATATCGTGTTGAGATACTAAATGAAATGAATACTGAATACCTTGGTATAACCAAGAGTGTCTCAGGCCAGAAATATATTTTGGAAAAATTATCAACTTTGTCATCTGACCTATATTATGCAGAAATTAGTGCAATTGAAGTACATTTGATCGTAAACCAGAAGTTTACCAATCTAAATACATTTTTACTATGGCATGATCGAATAAGTCATCTTGGATCAATAATGATGAGACGAATTATTGAAAATTCAACTGAACATCCATTAAAGAACCTAAAGATTTTTATGAATGATGAATTTTCATGTGCTGCTTGTTATCAAGGAAAAATAATTGCCAGACCATCAACCCTGAAGGTTGGCATCAATCTTCTGGCTTTTTAGAGCGTATACATGGGGATATATGTGGACCTATTCATCCATTTAGTGGATTGTTTAGATATTTTATGGTCCTAATAGATGCATCATCAAGATGGTCTCATGTGTACCTCTTATCATCACGCAACCTGGCATTTGCGAAGTTATTAGTAGAAATAATAAGATTAAGGACGCAATTCCTAGATTATTCAATTAAAGTTATTTGCCTTGATAATACTGGAGAATCTACATCCTAAGCTTTTGATGATTATTGTTTATCAATTGGGGTAAAAATTGAACATTATGTTGCTCATGTTCATACTCAAAATGGCCTTGCAGAGTCATTTATTAAGTGCTTACAATTGATAGCAAGACCTCTACTAATGAAAACAAAATCACCGATTACTGTTTGGGGTCATGCTATCTTACATGCAACAGCACTTGTACGTCTGATACTGATAAATTATAATAAATATTTTTCGTCATAATTAGCATTTGATCATGAGTCAAATATAGCCCATTTACGAATTTTTGGTTGTGCGGTATACGTGTGTGTAGCACCACCACAACATACAAAGATGGGCCCTCAACAAAGGTTGGGCATATATATTGGGTTTGACTCACCCTTCATAATTCACTACCTTGAACCGTTGACAAGAGACTTATTTACTGCCTAATTTGCAGATTGTCGATTTGATGAAACAACTTTCCCACAATTAGGAGGAGAGAAAAAGGAACCCGAAAGAGAAATTGCGTAATAATTTCATCACATCTCATTTTGATCCACATACCCGCACATGTGAGCACGAGGTCCAGATGATCATCCACTTACAGAAAATAAAAAATCAAATGTCAGATGCATTTACTGATTTAAAGCGGATAACTAAGTCACATATCTCTATAGTGAATGTGCCTATCCGGATTGATGTCCCAAAAGGACCATCTAC
The DNA here is from genome assembly GCF_947179165.1 of Solanum dulcamara. Taxonomy (NCBI): domain Eukaryota; kingdom Viridiplantae; phylum Streptophyta; class Magnoliopsida; order Solanales; family Solanaceae; genus Solanum; species Solanum dulcamara. The sequence goes on along the minus strand of NC_077248.1, from coordinate 16,473,274 downwards.
TAGTATCATAGCTTCTGAATCCTAAAACCACAAATAGGGTCCTTTAGGCAGCCGATTGCCCGTTTGGACGCCTGAAGAGTGGTAGACCATTGGGTTCAAAGGATAAAAATCCTAGAAAGAGAAGTGTGATTTATAATAAAGATGATACTACAAAAGAACCTCCTGAAGAAGGTTAACATTTGAGTAATCCTGATATTCCTGAAGAAATCAGTGAACCCGAGACTCAAGTGAATGAAGAACTTTCAATTAGTTCTACTGGTGATGAGATAAATTTAGATTGATCAAAAATCATGATGGATTATATTTTTGCATATAATGTTACACTTAACCTCATGCAAGATAGTGAAAGTCTTAAGCCTAAATCCATCAAAAAATATCGACATAGATGTAATTGGACAAAATGGCAAAAGGCAATTCAATCAGAATTAGACTCACTTGCTAAACGTGAGGTTTTAGGACATGTAGTCCAAACCCTAGAAGGTGTAAAACCAGTTGGCTATAAATGGGTTTTTGTGCAAAAAAATGAGAGAAATGAAATTGTAAGATACAAGGCACACGTTGTTGCACAAGGATTCTCTCAAAGACCCGGGGTAAACTATGAAGAAATATATTCACCTGTTATGGATGGAATAACTTTTCGATATCTCATCAGTTTAGCTGTATATGAAAATCTTGAAATACATATAATTGATGTTGTTATATCTTACCTTTATGGTTCACTTGATAATGAAATTTACATGAAAATTCTAAAAGAATTAAAATTGATTGAAGCATGTACTAAGTCTCAGGAGATGTACTCAATCAAATTGCAATGATCATTATATGATTTGATACAATTATAGCGTATGTGGTATAATCGCCTTAGTGAGTACTTGATAAATGAAAGTTATATAAATAATGTCATTTGTCCATATATTTTTGTTAAGAAAACAGAATCAGAGTTTGTTATACTCGCCATTTATATTGATGACATAAATCTCATTGGTACCTCTGAAGAGGTCCAAAAGGCGATTGAATAGCTAAATAAAGAATTTGAGATGAAAGATCTTGGAAAGACAAAACTTTGTCTGGGTCTGCAAACTGAACATTTAGCAGATGAGGCCTTTGTCCACCAATCTGCCTACATTGAAAAAATCTTAAAATGATTTTACATGGACAAAGCATATCTATTAAGTACTCGAATGGTTGTTTGATCACTAGAAGTGGATAAAGATTCATTTCGACCTCCAGAAGAGAATGAAGAACTTCTTGGTCCTGAAGTACCATATCTCAGTGCTATTGGTGCACTTATGTATCTTACTAATACAACCAGACCTGATATAACATTTCTGTTAATTTTTTGGCAAGGTATAGTTCATCCCCAATGCGAAGACATTGGAACAGTATCAAGAATATTTTGCGATACCTAAAGGGTATCTGTAATACCCCTCAAAAATTTTCCCTAAGATTCGGACCCTTCTTGTATACGGTTAGGGTCGAACTCTATTATTGTGAAGTATATGCTTGAGCTAAGATGAGTCCCTGAGTAATTGAAGAGTGTTGGAGGTGATGTGGGGTCACTAAGGACCCCTAGGACCAAGCTAAGTCCAAAAGGTTCGTCGTGGCTAAGTTTTGGGATGAGTTCGTTTAAAGGGGTTGACTTCTAACGATCCTATCTTTTGAAAGACGACAATTTGAGTGGACCACGACCTATCAAATTAAAGGTCGTTGAGTCTTCTTTCCAACGCCACCAAGAATGTAATTTTTGGAGTTCGAAGTCAAAAGATATGACGATCCCAAGATGAACTAGCACGGTAGGAATTTCAGTCCTGGGGTGCAACTGCTGGAAATCTAGGCTTGGCGCCCAGTGACGCGACGCGCCACTATCGCTCCAAGAACATGCCTCAGTAGTTTGTCCCCTAGCGCGGCGCACCACTACGAGGTGTGCAGGGTTTTCAAGCCTATTTTTTAGAACCTAGAAAATATGGCCTTGGCGCTGTAAGGGAGCGATGCGCCACTATCGCGCCAAGAACATGCCTCAATAGTTTGGCCCTTGGCACGGCGTGCCACTAACTGATGTGCAGGTTTTTAGGCCTAATCGACCTGGCGGTGCAATGGTGCGATGTGCCACTATCACGCCAAGAGCGTTTTCAGCCTATTTTTCATAATTTTGTAGAAAGGGTGTCACGCCCCGGGAGGGTACCCTAGACGTAACCGGCACCCGAAGGCCATTTCTGACCTCCGAGCAAACCACCGGGTCCAGTCACACATTTATTCAGTCATATTCTCTTTAGCGGAAAACTCAAATAATGAAATACTGATCATACATATAGATATATATGGGGTCCGGAGGCCAAACATTTACAACCCAACAAGATAATAAAATAAGACTCCTCAAAATAACAGTTCGACCTCCCCACACTCCAGTCTATGAAGCCTCTATCAAAGTCTAAAAGGTGCCAATGACAAGTCCATGGCTACCAACAATCAAAATAAAGGAAATGTCAACAAAACTATACATGAAGGCTCAACATCCTCCGGAAACTAGGAGGGCTCACCAACTAGCTGAGGGTGTATGTGGATCTTCAACGAAGCGCCGGTTGATGATCCCTAGCACCTGTATCTGCATCATGAAACGATGCAGGCCAAATGGCATCAATACATGGAATGTACGAGTATGTAAAATGGCCGAATACAACGAACATCAAGGAAGACTTAATCAACTCGGAAGCTCAACTCAAGAGGAATAACAACTTCAATCAAATGTCCTAAGTCTAAACAAGAATATGATTTAGACGGGACCAATCACATACAATCCAACTCAATCTGACTCAGAGTACTATCAAGACCTATTTGGGAGTTTCTCTTATCCGACAACCATCACTTATGAGCCAGTGAAGGTACAAGAAAACGACGTTATTGCCGCGCCCATTCATACTTTTCCAGGGTATGAACGAATCAAACACTCATGGATCCAATCCAACCAAGTCCTATAATGTCAGGACAAATCTCTGGGGGGAAACATCCGACTTTGACGGTTTAATCCCCCTACGTTTGGCAGCATAGGTATTGGGTTCGAGTATGGACTATACTCTTGCCCAATTCGGTGCTCGATACTCCTCCCAAGACTCAATGCTCATAAAACTCCATTCAATTAACTCAATCAAATCATATTGACAAGTCTCATTACAACCTTGTCAACTCATCAACTCTATCACAATCAATCTCTTCCAATCATGTTATCCGATCAATCTCAATCACATCTCAAAAAGAAATTTAAATGCACATATATAGCATCATCTAGATATAATCAATCATTTCTTTCATCCATTTGAGAAAATCTTCGAGGTTTATCACAATTTCAAGACTTTAAATTGACATTTCATATTGAGCAACATTTTCAAGAAAATAACATCCTTTATCATGATCTACATAGTTAAGGGGATTAATAAAACATATTTAACAACTTCACCTTCATTGACTCATACTCACATAAAGGCTCAATTTAGGAACTCTTTGGCTCAACAACATCAACACATATAAAATCAAATACATAGGGGACAAAGTTCATACGAGCATAAACCATACCAAGAAACTCTATTTTCATGAACATCTAACCTCGAAGCAAGAGTAGGGCACATGGGTGGACTCAACCCATGTTTTAGATAGCCTTACATACCTTAGTGAAGACTTAAAGAAAACCTTGTGGTTGGGTCTTCAATGGGGAAACTCAAACCTTGAAGCTCTTGGAACTCTTCTTGTTGGAGAAGGATTTGGAGAGGAGGAAGAAGAGAGAGAGAGAGAAGAGGATTTTAGGGCTTTTAGAGAGAGAGTGGGGGCTGAAGAAATGATCCCAAAATAGTCTAGGGTGATACATATATAATTTGGGGCAATTCCCAAATTGCCCATCCTCAAAAGTTCTGAAAATAGGCTAAAAATGCACCTGGCGCGATAGTGGCGCGTCGCGCCATTGCAGCTCCAGGCTGAATACGCCTAAAACCTGCACACCTCGTAGTGGCGCGCCGCACCAGAGACCAAACTACTGAGGCATGTTTCTGGCGTGATAGTGGCGCGTCGCGCCCCTACAGCTCCAAGTCCATTGTTCTGAGTTCTGGGAATTTTGCCTGAAAAACCCTGCACAACTTTTAGTGGCGCACCGTGCTAGAGCCCAAACTACTGAGGCATGTTTTTAGCGCGATAGTGGCGCCAAGCCCAGTTTTCCAGCAATTGCAACCCAGGCTTGAAAATCTCTGTTGTGCTAGTTCATCTTAGGATCGTCATACCTTTCGGCTCCGAACTCCAAAAGTTTCATTCTTGGTGGCGTTGGAAAGAAGACTCAACGACCTTTGATTTGATGGGTCATGGGCTACCCAGATTGTTGTCTTTCAAAAGATAGGGTCGTTAGAAGTCGACCCCTTATACGAACTCTCACCCAAACTTAGCCACGACGAATCTTTTGGATTTAATTTGATCCTAGGGGTCCTTCATGACCCCACCTCACCTCTAACGCTGCTCAAATTCTCAAAGACTCATTTCGACTCATGCATACGCTGCTCAATGCTCGAGTTCGACCCTACCCGTATACAAGAAGGGTTTGAATTTTTTTAGGGGAAGAAATTTGAGGGGTGTTACATTATCACCCCCTTGGAATCATTCGTCCTTGAATGACGAGTGGCCAGGAATGGACTCAGGGTACAGATCACAATCAACATTCAGTCATTCAATCAATCAAATTCTCAGTGAATTATTAATCAAAACTCAAAATGCACAAATGAATTCAAATCAAGGAAATGGACATTACCTTCAATATTCTCATCGGTAGGCACGAATAGATGGGGATATTTAGATTTCATGGCTTCCTCCGCTTCCCATGTGGCTTCCTCAACAAATTGGTTTCTCCATAGGACTTTGACTGAGGTGACTTCTTTGTTCCTCAGTTTGCGGACTTGGCGATCAAGAATTTGAACCGGAACCTCTTCATAAGACAAGCTATCTTTAATTCCAATGCTATCAATAGGGACTACCAACGAGGGATCGCCCAAGCACTTTTTCAACATCGAAACGTGGAATACCGGATGAATAGAGTCTAGCTCTGAAGGCAACTCCAACTCATAAGCAACACTCCCAACCCGCCTCAAGATCTGGTAAGGACCAATATATCGAGGACTAAGCTTCCCTTTCTTTCCAAACCTAATGACACCCTTCATGGGTGACACTTTCAAATACACCCAATCACCCACCTCAAACTCTAAGTCTCTCTTCCTCATGTCGGTGTAAGATTTTTGGCGGCTTTGGGCTATCTTTAGCCTCTCTCGAATAACTCGTACCTTCTCCATGGCTTGATGAACAAATCGGGCCCAATCAACTCGGCTTCACCAACTTCAAACCACCCAATGGGTGATCTACACCTCCTTCCATACAAGGCTTCATAAGGAGCCATTTGAATGCTTGCATGATAGCTATTGTTATATGCAAACTCTATGAGAGGCAAGTGATCATCCCAATTTCCCTTGAAGTCAAGTACACATGCCCTCAACATATCTTCCAACGTCTGAATGGTGCGCTCTGCTTGGCCATCTGTCTGGGGATGGAAGGTTGTACTCAAGTTCACCCTCGAACCTAATCCCTTCTGAAAAAGATTTCCAAAATTGGGAAGTAAATTCAGCTCCTCTGTCTGAGATGATAGACAAAGGGACCCCATGCAATCTGACGATTTCTTGTATATACAACCTTGCATAATCTTCTGTGGTGTTAGTAGTCTTAACCGTCAAAAAGTGAGCTGATTTCGTCATTCTATCCACAATCACCCAAATGGAATCATGTTGCTTTCGGGACTTTGGCAAGCCTGTAATAAAGTCCATATTGATCATCTCCCACTTCCATTCTAGAATTCCTATGTTTTGGGCTAAACCACATGGCCTTTGATGCTCAACCTTCACCTGTTGGCAATTCGGGCACTTGGAAACAAATTCCGTAATATCCCTCTTCATCCCACTCCACCAATAGATTTCCCTCAAGTCATGGTACATTTTCGTGGAGCCTGGATGAATAGAGTATCTGAAACTATGCGCTTCGACCATAATCCTCCCTCGAACATCATCGACATCAGGTACACACAATATACCTTGGTACCTCAACACACCATCTCCCCCTTTGGTGAAAACCATCACCCCTTGTTTGTGAACCACTTCCTTCAATCGAAGGAGGACGGGGTCCTGATCTTGTTTCTCCTTTACCTCTGCTACAAGTGAGGACGTAGCCCCATCTCGAACGTTTACTCCACCTTCATTATTCTCTTCGATTCAAACTCCCAATCAGGCTAATCTATGTACTTCCTTCGCCAGTTCCCTCCTTCCCTCCTCCACATGGGCAATGCTACCCATAGACAACCTGCTAAGAGCATCAGCAATAACATTAGCTTTACCTGGATGGTAGAGGATGCTCATGTCGTAGTCTTTGAGTAGATCAAGCCATCTCCTTTGCCTCAGGTTGAGTTCCCTCTGGCTGAAGACATATTGCAAAAATGCACCTGGCGCGATAGTGGCGCGTCGCGCCATTGCAGCGCCAGGCTGAATACGCCTAAAACCTGTACACCTCGTAGTGGCGCGCCGTGCCAGAGACCAAACTACTGAGGCATGTTTCTGGCGCAATAGTGGCGCGTTGCGCCCTTACAACTCCAAGGTCATTGTTCTGAATTCTGGGAATTTTGCCTGAACAACCCTGCACAACTTTTAGTGGCGCGCCGCGCCAGAGCCCAAACTACTGATGCATGTTTTTAGCGCGATAGTGGCGCGTCGCGCCACTACGGCGCCAAGTCCAGTTTTCCAGCAATTGCAACCCAGGCTTGAAAATCTCTGTTGTGCTAGTTCATCTTAGGATCGTCATACCTTTCGGCTCCGAACTCCAAAAGTTTCATTCTTGGTGGCGTTGGGAAGAAGACTCAACGACCTTTGATTTAATGGGTCATGGGCTACCCAGATTATCGTCTTTTAAAAGATAGGGTCATTAGAAGTCGACCCCTTATGCGAACTCTCACCCAAACTTAGCCACAACGAATCTTTTGGATTTAATTTGATTCTAGGGGTCCTTCATGACCCCACCTCACCTCTAACGCTGCTCAAATTCTCAAAGACTCATTTCAACTCATGCATACGCTCCTCAATGCTCGAGTTCGACCCTACCCGTATACAAGAAGGGTTTGAATTTGTTTAGGGGAAGAAATTTGAGGTGTGTTATAAAGGGCAATTTGGAAATTGCCCCAAATTATATATGTATCAGCCTTAGCACATTTTGGGACCATTTTCAATCCCTCACTCTCTCTCTAAAAAGCCCTAGAAATCCCTCTCTTCTTCTTCTTCTTCTCCATTTCCAACAAGAGATTGTTCCAAAAGCTTCAAGACTCCAAGTTTCCATTGAAGACCCAACAACAAGGTTTCTTCAACAATCTATTCTAAGTTATGTAAGGCTACTCAAAGCATGGGTTGAGTCCACCCATGTGACCTACTCTTCTTTGAGGTTAGACGTCCATGAGAATGGAGTTTCTTGATATGGTTTATGTTTGAATGAGTCTTGCCTACTATCAATTTGATTCTTATTGTGTTGAAATTGTTGAGCTAAGAATTTCTAAACCTTCATGTTAGCATGAGTTGATGGAGATGGTTTTTTGATATGCTTTGTTGATTTCCTTAACCATGTAATTATGTTGAATGTGTAAATTTCCTTAAATGTGTTATTCCTCTTGAATTGTTGGTTTAAAACCTTAGAGTTGTGACGAGTCCTAAGGAGGTGATAAATTAGGAGAGGATTTGTTTGTTATGTTTGTGGGATGTTATAAATGCTTATTAAATTAGGCTTGATTGAGTTGATTGGAGGATAGAATTGACGAGTGGACAAGGTCCTAAATAAGACTTGCCATTATGACTTGATTGAGTTAAAATGAGAATAGAGTTGATGAGTTGGCAAGGTCCTAAATGAAACTAGCCGTGAGGGCTTGTTTGAGATGATTGGAGGGAGTCTTATGAGCATAGAGTCATGGGAGGAGTATCGAGTACCGAAGCGGGCGAGAGTATAGTCCATACTCGAACCCCAGAAACTACGTCGCCAATGTAGGTATGGATGGAACCATTAAAGTCGGATGCTTCCCATGGGATCAGACCATTAAAGTCGGATGTTTCCTATTTTATTGTCCTGAAATGATAGGACTTGACTAATCGATGGAATTCATGATTAGGGAGGCGTTCATGTCCTGGCAAGGTATGGACGGGTGTGGCAACAACGTTTGATTATTGTACTAGAACTGGCTCATAAGTGATGGTTGTCGGATAAGAGAAACTCCCATTTAGGTCTTGATAGTGCTCTGAGTCAGTTGAGTTGAATGACATGTGAATTGGTCCCATCTAAATCATTTCTTGTTAGACTTAGGACACTTGAGTGAGTTGTCACTTCCTTATGAGTTGAGATTTTCGAGTTGGTTGATCTTATACCGATGTTGTTTTATTCAGTCATTTTACATACTCGTATATTCCACGTACTGACGCCATTTGGCCTGCATCATTTTATGATGCAGAGACAGGTACCAGAGATCATCAACTGGCGCACCGTTAAAGATCTTCACACTTCCAGCTGCTTGGTGAGTCCTCCTAGTTTCCGGAGGATGTTGAGCTCCTTGTATAGTTTTGTGTTGTTTCCTTTATTTTGATTATTGGTAGCCATGGGCTTGTCATTGGCACCTCCTAGACTTTGATAGAGGCTTCATAGACTAGAGTGTGGGGAGGTTGGACCGTTATTTTGAGGAGTCTTATAGTATTTGTTTTGTTGAGTTGATAGTGTTTGGTCTTCGGCTCCCATAATGTGAATAGTGTGCTCACGATTGAATCCTCCATTGAGTGAAATATGATTAAATGATAGTGTGACTGAATTAGGTGGTTCGCTTGAAGGCCAGAAATGGCTTTCGAGTGTCGGTCACATCTAGGGTACCCTCCCGGGGCGTGACAGTATCATTGATATGAGTTTGTTTTATACTAACAAAGGTTGTGTAGACCTTATTGGTTATGCAAATGTAGGTTATTTATCAGACCCACATAAAGTTCGATCTCAAATAGGCTATCTATTTACATATTGAGGAACTGCTATATCATGGCGATCTACAAAGCAGTCTATTGTTGCTACTTCTTCAAATCATGCTAAAATAATAACAATTCATGAAGTAAGTAGAGAATGTGTATGGTTGAGATCGATGATACAGTTCATCAAAGAAAGATGTAGCCTGGAAAATGATGTCAAAGTACCTACAGTTATATTCGAAGACAATGTCACGTGCATAACTCAATTGAAAGGTGGCTTCATAAAAGGGGACAAAACGAAACATATTTCACCAAAATTATTCTTTACACATGATCTCTAGAAAAATGATGATATTGATGTACAACAAGTTCGTTCAAGTGATAATCTTGCAGAATTTTTCACAAAGGGATTACCAACATCAACTTTTGAGAAGCTAAGATATAAGATTGGAATGCGTCGTCTCCAAAATATCAAATGAAGTTCTCATCAGGAGGAGTAAAATACGCGATGTACTCTTTTTTCCTTAACCAAGGTTTTGTCCCACTGGGTTTTCCTGGTAAGGTTTTTAATGAGGCAGTAATGAAGGCGTATTACCAGATGTATGTACTCTTTTTCCTTCACTAGCCTTTTTCTCACAGGGTTTTTCCTAGTAAGGTTTTAACGAGGCACAACATCTATGGGTGTTCAGAATAACTATGTATATTATTTCTTGTAAAGTTTTTAATGAGACACATTACACATAGATATCCAAGGGAGAGTGTTATGAAAGAACAACATGTAGTGGATGTTCCACTTTCACTAGTGGTACCCCCTAAATGGCATGTTGCCATTTCTCCGTTACTTATCCTATGATTTTCTTGGCTATAAATAGCCTTGGAGATTAGAGAATGTGGATACACCGAAGAAAACATAATACATAACTCTTCTACTTTTTCTGCCGCATAATTCTCTGAACTCTCTCTTTCTTTTACCGTCTCCCCTTCTTATTAATTTGCTAAGTTTAATTTATTTTATAACACTTAAGCTATATTTGTGTTTTTACATTAAGACATGCACAAAAAATAAATGATGACCCAAAAAGGGTCATTTGGTCAGACAACCAAAAAGTTCGAAACTCAAATTGGCCCATTTCGACAAATGCTTGTTCATTCAAACCAGGGTCATTCGCAAAAATATTTTCATTTTGTTTAATTTTTGTCCTTTAAATAGATGATTTTTAATTTTTGTCTTTAAGCATTTTCAGTAATTAAATATCCTTGACCTAGAAAAAAAATGAAAGATAATTTATATTTTTGTATCATAATATAATACAAGCATAACTTAATTTCTACCGAATTTATGTCAATAAAGACATAAGTTCAGTTTCAGAATGTTATGCCTTAAGAAGTTCATAACCCACAAATTATGTTCCTACAAAACTTATATCGATGGAGGCATAAGTTTAGTATCAAAATCCACAAAATTATGCCTTAAAGAGGCAGAACTTATTCCTAGAGAATTTTACCGGACAAGGCAAAAGTACTCTAAACTTTTGTCTTACAAAATTAGGTCATAGTTATGATACTTTGACCCAAAAATATTTATTAAACGAGCAGCATAAACAAAAAATAAAGACAATTAATTTAAGAAATAAAAATTAAAGACCACCACCTCAAACTAGGAGAATTCGTGCAAAATCTTCCCAAACTAGTCCCTAACTCAATAAGGCTATGCGAGTGTTTCAAATTTACTAAAATCATATACTATGATAATATAAAATAAAGGAAAATTTACCCCCAATAACTAAATAAAATTTAATATTATTAAACGTATATATATTTTTTTATTTACCAAACTAATAAGAACATAGGGTCAATTGGCCATGTTTTTATTGAGCCGAGGGTCTTTCGGAAACAACCGTCCTACATTGGTAGGAGTCAGGTCTGCGTACACTCTACCCTCCCCAGACCCCACGATGTGGGATTTCACTGGGTTGTTGTTGTTGTTGTTGTTGGTCAATTGGCCATGTGAGATAAAATTACGATACGAAATCATATAAGATGAAGTTGAAATTTTGTTTGTACATGCAACTTGAATTTTTAAGTTAGTAATTTTTATCTCATAAACATAAAAATCTCATAAGTTGTGAAAACTATCAAAACCAAATGGAGGTAGAAAACACTTGTATAGACTGGGCGCTAGCTAGCGCCTTCTTTATACTAATAAAAAATATTGTGTCTCAATTCTTTGTACGATCTTAAAAATTAAGCAAAAGTTCATAACAAAAGTATAATAAACTATTGCAAAACTGTTATAAAAAATACAACATTTATTGATTGAATTACTTTAATTGAACTTTATTTCAATAAAAAAAAGTAAAATTAAACATGAGTAATGGCCATGTTATATGAATTTGGTTAGAAACACTAATAAATTTGATTGGTAATAATAAATAAAGTAGGTGTAGGTTTGAAGTAATGATAAATTGGAAAAACTACATATTTAGACATATATCCATACCATATCTACTGATCTCATCTATAGTTTCAAATAATTATATATTATCCCACTATTTAATAATTATTTACTAGATTTGGAGTCAAACACATTGAGATACACCATTTCTTAAAATTAGCAGAAAATAGAGTCCTACTACTTAATTATCTCTATGATTTACTCCTTCGCTCCAAATCACCCCATATCTCTCCTAAATCCCCCCTCCTAGGTTTATCTTCCAATATTCTCTCCTCCTTTTTCCTCACACAATCTTCTTCAATCAAAGTTTATTGACTTTGATTTTTCTTAATCTACTTTGATTGCTAAAAATTATTCAATCAAAAGTATTGTTAGTAGAGGTACAACACACCACCACTATTGGACGGATAAAAATTATTTTTTTTCAATTTTGTGATGAAAATCTTCATCAAGTGATTTATCTCTCGAAGCTGAAGTAGCATATTCAATAAATTTTGGTTCTGTTTATTATTAAATTCGGTGTTGAATCGAACATCGCACCGAAGAAAGAAGGGAAACTAATGATGCTGGATTGCTTATTTCCAATTCCTCACAACGACAATGTTGTTTGATTGATTAGGTTAATATTTTTACAATGTTTTTAGAATTATTGTGGAAATATCTAGGTATATGTGTATTTGTATATTTTTTGTCCTTTTCTTCTTCTTCTAAAGATCTATATATGGACAAATACATAGGATACTGGCTTATTTGATGAATGCATTTATGCGTATTTGATATCAGATATATGTATCTGAATACATGGTATGAAATTAATATTGAATACATCAAATGAAATTGATATTGGATACTTCAAATTGACATCGAATACACTATATAAAAATATATATATCAAATTGTGAAACACACATACATCATAAAAACACAAATACAAAAGTCATTGTGAAGCACAAATATATTTAATGATGAGTAAATACTCAATAATATTCGGATGCATTATATCAGTTGCAGATACATATTTTTTAGAGAAGAAATTAAGGAAAGCATTTGACAAAAAAAATCAGGAAAGAATATGTGATTTGCTCCTAAATTGATATGTTTCAGTTACATTTCATATTTAGATAAACATAATTAGATGTATCTGGACGCGACAGATACATGTATCTGAGAACCAATATGGTAGAAATGATCACATCGAAAACTCACAGGAATACAGATAGTTAGCCCCCAAACTAGTAAAATTTGTGTTGTTTACCCAAATGAATTTGATTGATAAGAGTAATGGTTATATAATATAAACGGTTGAAAGGTTGATAAGAGTAATAATATAAAGTATAAATAGTATTTACATATGAAATGAATGGTTGGTAGGTATAATATGATGGGCTATTTTTACAAATATAAACTTGTGGGTCAATTTTTATAATATTTGAAAAATATGAAATTCTCAAATCAAACTTTTTGAAGAATTTGAAATTGCATCTCATTATTTGAAATAATGAGATGAAATCGCATGTCCAAACATTAATTTCATCTCATGAATATATAATTTTATCTCATAATTTTAAATCACGAGATGAAATTACATGTTCAAACGCCTACTTATATTTTATAACAAACAAAGGGAAAAGGCCAATGTGCGCACCCCTCTTTCCCTTCTTTTTCACTATCTTTTTTCTTTATTGATCAACGATTCTTGCTTTTCTTCCAGACTAACAATCATGCAAAAAAAATATAATGATTTAAGAAGTTTCAAAAATTCAACTTTCTCTTCGGATCCATTAACGAGTCCTTAAGTCTGTGTGAGCATCTAATATCATCCATTAAAGTATTATGAAGGCTTCAAGTAATAGTTTGGAGACTGTAGAAGACATGCTTAAAATTTTTGGTTTTACAATTTGACGAAAAGAACATTACATGAAGAGTTAAAATTGCTAGTTTGTCTCCTCAACTCATACAAGAACTAGCTCGAAAAATTGATTTGTTGTGACTGAACATTATTTCGAGTGCGGTGATATCTTATTTGGTAGTAAATTGTTTATATTTAACGGCAGTTGTGTAGGCTATCACGTGCTTCTATCTATCTGTAGTTCCATCGTATTTCAGAAGATCCAACATCTTGAAGGCCCGGTATAATGATCATCTAGGCCATTTTTGTCTTTTCAGTAATTTCAGTGTTTAAAGTTTTTCTATAGCAAACTCAAGTCATTTATGACTTGCTGGGACAGACAGTGCGGTCACCTGATCATTTGTTTAGATTTTATGCAAGTTTCAATATTTTGGAGCTCTAAAAGTTTGAACGGTTAACTTCGATCGAAGACGGCCTTAGAATGAAATTCTAATGATTGTGTTAACTCTGAAACGTCGAGTTTGGTCTAGTATGACCTTTCATGCAGATTTTGAGTCTTTTAGACTACTCTGAGCTACCTTGTGAAATTTGTCTAAAATGGAACTTGGGTGTGGGACCCATTTTTTAATCGAGACGACCTTAATTAGAAGTTTCGACATCTCTATTGAATCGGGAATGCCAAATTGATGAGGTAGCATATCTTATTTATGAGCACAGAATTTTGAACGAATCCCGAGCACTCCGTCAAAGATTTTCAAGTTGGGTTAAACTAGTTGTATGCATCAGCTGGTTCAACCAACTTTTGTTCTTCGCGTTCGCGCGTGCCAAGCCGAGTTCATAGAGGCCAATAATGTTGGTCTCCACGTTCGTGAGCTAGGTGTAGTATTCGCGGAGAAAAGGCTTCTTATGCATCACATTCGCGGGATGAGCTCCGCGTTCACGAAGTGTTGGATCTCTGATACTCTATGTTTGCGGGTAGCCTTCCGTGTTTGCAAATAAGGGTTAGAGTTAACCCTGGTCCTTTGACCACTACGTTCGCAGTCTGGGGTCCGCGTTTGTGGAGGTCATTTGTCTGGTCTTTTAATTAAGATCAAACCCATTTTTCAGTTCATTTCAATATTTTCAAGGTCGAATATCTTGAGCTAGGAAGCTCCGATTTAAGTGATTTCAGTTTCTACACATTGAGTTTTGCGAGGCTACGTGTTGGAGTGATCAGAAAATTGTGGAGGTCATTGATTTAAGAAAGTTTCTTATCTAACTGCATGTCTATGAAGCCTCTACTAATACTGATTATAGTTAATCGGGACATGACCCCTTCTTCCCTTAATCAATATATGTGAAGAGAAATAATATACTAGAACTACAAACTAACGTGAGTGCTTGAAATAAGAAACCTCATCCCTTGCTGACTGAAAGCTGCGATCTGCTAACTAGGATCCTGATAGTAAGAACCTTAATCTACATCATATGAAAAATGTAGAAAAAAGAAGTATGTGGTCAGTACTTTAATATACTGAGTATGTGAGATATTCATGATTATCTATAAAGCTGGACATGATGAATCTGAGATGCTCAACTGAATATGGAATTGAAATACATGAACTGATGCAATGATCAAGTAGTAAAACATGCAACTAGTAGATACTAAAACTGAAATAAATGAATGCAAGGTCAAAGCAATAATTTGTGGGATATACTAAAACCGACATAAATCATGTGAGCTACTACACGGATTTCAGTGTACTTGTCACGCCCTGACAGGGTACCCTAAATGTGGCCGGTACTCAAAAACTATTTCTGGCCTTCAAGTGAACCACTTGGTCTAATCACACTTTCATGCAGTCACATTCTATCAGCGGAAGACTCAATTCATAAGAATATTATTCATAATAAGTCCAAAGGCTAACCACATCTCTATTCAACAACTAGTAAAAATAAAACTAGTCACAATGAAACAATTCAGCATCATCCACACTCTAGTCTATGAAGCCTCTATCAACAATATAAGAGGTGCCAATGACAGGTTCATGGCTACCACAAATCAAAATAAAGGAAAACTAACTCAAAGTTGAAAAAATAACTGCAGTATCCTCCGAAAATAAGGAGGACTCACCAACTAGCGGGAAGTAAATAGATCTTCAACGGTACGCCTGTTGATGATCTCTAGTACCTGTCTCTGCATCATAAAACGATGCAGGCCAAATGGCGTCAGTACGTAGAATGTACGAGTATGTAAAATGGCCAAATGAAACAGACATCAAGGTAGAATCAAATCAACTTGGAACCTCAACTCAGAAGAAGAAACAACTCAATCAAGATGTCCTGAGCCTAAACAAGAATATATGATTTATACAAGACCAATCCCATATAATTCAACCCAATCCATCCCAATCCGACTCAGAGTACTATCAAGACCTATATGGAAGTTTATCTTATCCGACAACCATCACTTATGAGCTAGTGATAGTACAATAAGCCGACGTTGTTGCTACGTCCGTTCATACCTTGCCAGGGTAAGAACAAATCAATAAATTATGGGTCCATAACCAATCAAGTCCTATTATATCAGAACAGTAATTTGGAAAACATCCGACTTTAACGGTCCAATTCCTTTCTATATTTGGCGATGTAGTTATTGGATTCGAGTTATTACTTACTCTTACCCAATTCTGTGCTCGATACTCCTCCCAAAACTCAATGCTCATAAAACTCTATCTAATCAATTCAATCTAATCATATCGACCAGTCTCATTTGGACCCTTGTCAATTCATCAATTCTATCCCAAATCAAGCTTCTTGACCAATCATATTATCCAATCAACCCCAATCATATTTTTCCAAGAGTAGTTTAGATATATTTATGACAACATTTAATTCTATCCAATCATTTCTCCATTCATTTAGCTATTATTTTGGGGCTAAATCATGACTCACCAAGACTTTAACTCAACAATTTAGGATACTCAAATATTTAATTTTATAATAAAAATATGTTTAACAACTCATATCAATCAACTCTTAGACATAACAAAATATGTATAACAACTCATATCAATCAACTCTTAGACATAATAAAATATGTATAACAACTCATATCAATCAACTCTTAGACATAACAAAATATGTATAACAACTCATATCAAACATGAAACATTTATCAATTTCTCAATTTATCAATATCAATATAACAAAATCAAGTTAATAGATGTATAAACTCATTAGGACATAAATCTACCAAGAAAACCCAATTTCTATGAACATTCAATCTAAAAGAAGATGGGTGAATTCAATCCATGTTTATAGTAGACTTACGTACCTTAGAGTAGATTTTGAAGAAACCTTAATGTTAGGTCTTCAATGGAAAACTTGAATCCTTGATATTTTTGGGCAAATCTTATTGGAGATGATTTGAAAGAGAAGAGGATGAAGATTAGGGTTCTTTGGAGGTGAGAAGACTACAAAAGTGATCCTAAAATGTTCCAAGTTCGTATATATAAGTATTAGGTAATTTTCCCAAAATACCCCTATAAAATCTGGAAATCGGCCAAAGTTCGCTGCAGGTCCTCTCTGTTCGACCAATCATAACTTTTAACTCCGAACTTAGAAAAATACAATCTTGGTAGATTGAAAAAAAGAATCAAATACCTTTAATTTGATAGATCATGGGCCACCTAATTCGTTATATTTTAGGAGATATGGTCATTTGAAGTTGACCCTTATACGAACTCATTCAGAATCTTAGCCGAGAGGAATTCTTTCGACTTGGCTTGATTTTTGGGATCCCTTATGACCCTAAATCACATATAATATACTTTAAATACTTATAAATCAATCATAGATCATATATTTATTTTGAAGTCTTCGAGTTCAAGCCTATATGCATATAAAGAACGGTCCGAATCTTAGCATAGATATTTTGAGGTGTCACAGTACTGCTCCTACACTGAAAAAAGAGTGTCCTACTTACCAAGGTAAGAACTATGCTATCTGAGCTAAAGTGGATATACTAGCTAATGTCTATTTGAGACAAATCCTATGATGACACATAGTTCTTGGACTTAGGAATCGCTTTTGGATCATGCATTGGACAATTATTGTTATTTTTGGAGAAAGACTGTTTTCACTCAGTTATTATTTTAAGTTGATTTTAACGGAAGTCGTACCACTTGAATCATTTTGGAGAACTTATTTTCAAGATTTATGAGGCTTCGAGGACGTTCTTTTGTTCTAATTAACATATTAGAGACATTTGGGATGTGCTCACTTTTTACTTGACCGGTTGGAGAGTCGCCGATCCTTTCTATGTCATTGTGGCACTATGTATATATATTCGGTCACAATAATGGAGAAGATCCAAGAGGATCAATTGAAAAGTCCAGGATCAGGACTAGGCAGATATATACGGGCTTCCCAAACCCATCATGGATTCTTTGTACTTGTGATCTATAAAATTGGAGGAGGAAGACACGTGGGTCCTACCTCGCTGGCCAAAACTCAGAGTAAGTGTATATACCTTGGCATGAAGCACTTGACACTGATTTTACTACTGATTTTACTACATAACTCGCATTCATTATGAATTGGTTATCACCATCATAATTGGTTATTATTTGTATTTGTTGGTCTTATGAGTTTAGTTTGCTGTTATGTATCTTCTGGGTGCATGGGGGCTCAGTAAGGTTATTATTTGATTGATTGTGTACTTATGGCAGTATGAAGGGTTGTTCTTTATTTGAAGGAAGATATTGCCCTTGTTCTCCACTATTTGGCACTTTTATGTAGGGATTGGTTTAGAATATCCTTCTTGGCTTTTATGTGATATTTGTGGTTATTTCTATTACTATGTCTCCTTCTAAGCTATCTTCCTTCTTAAAGTGTTGTTGTGAATAGGCTTCTGGGCTAGCACATTCAGGTACATCCCTTGCTTCATTTATTTGTTTCTTTTACTCTCTTTAACTTGAATCAATTTGTTTCTTATTACGAGTTACTTGTGATATATGCTCCTTCATTACCTGTTGTTTATGCTTGTTTTATCTTTAAAGTTCGGTCACCCTATGCCTACTGACTATACCATTTGTTTGGTACTCATACTATATTTTTGCACTTTGCACATCACAATATGAGTTTTCACCGTTAATTGTGCCTCGTGAGGAGCAACTTTTGGATTCGAAGATTTGAGTGAGTTCCTAGCATTTGGATTTGTCATTCTCTCTCTGTTTTGGCTAGGACTAATATTTATTTTATATTCGAAGAAGGTTCTGTATATATGTGTATTTATCGTGTACTCCTGTCTTGATTAGTAGCTCGAGTATCGACTGATACCAGGTTTTGAAGGTATTTATGTATGCCTAATTTTCTCTCCTTAGCTTTTATTTTGTTTATTTATATTCATCTTCTGCTTATATTTTCTTCCGTATGATAGCCTGTTGCTTCTAGCTCTGGAATATAGGGAATAAACTTACCTACTGGTGAGCTGTAATAGATGTCATAATGACTTGAAAAATTGAATCGTGAAACTTGGTCATCCTCTCGTTCATGTTCGTGTTCCTTTGATTGCTCCAAACTTTGTGAGTTCAAAGGTATCAAAGGTTTGGACAAATTTGGTGCTAGTGGATCGTTGCATTGATCAACGACGAGGGGGCTTGTTATGTGCTAGCAAGTTAGTGTTGAGTTTTAGTGATGCAATATGAATGAAAAAATGGAGGAAAGAAAAATGGAGAAAAAGTGAAAAAAAGTAACTTCACTTTTTGGAAAGAGTATTCCTTACACATTGGTGAGAGAAAGGAACTTTCAATTACTTAAATATAGAAACATTTCTTTATGTTGTTAAAGGGTTGAGGATAAGACAAGCTTAACATTGTTTTCATCGCTCACTCGATTTCAATACACTAGATGGTGACTGCATTGGAAGTGTGTGCTGCACTTCCTCATATTTCTCTGGAAATTTACTTCTTATAATTATTTTTAAGTGATCTAATAGTAAATACTTTGCACACTTTCAATGAATAGAACTTAATTTAGTAAATAATAGAATATCAATTTTACTGTATAATTAACAATCTAGATTAGATGCAAATGCACCATTGTTCCACAAGCCAGTCACGGTGTCAATCAAGGAGGTCCTTCACAAAATTGTTGAGAGAAAAGTCAATTTTGCAATATTACAGTCAAACAAGGCCAAACATTTCTTTAGCGTGGAAAGGAGTTATTTTGTGGAAATCCTAAAGAATAGATTGGCCGACAACATTGACTATTAATTACTGTTCAATGAGAGAGAGAATTGAGCTTGTGGCTTCTTTCAACGTACTATAGTAATTAGCTCAAAAATGTGAAAAGAAAAATAGCATTAACAAATCTTACATCCAACATCAAGAAAATAATTAAATATTATTTTATTCGTTTTATTTATTTATTAAATATTTTTTAATTTAAATTTTTTATTTATTAATTTTGAAAAATTAAGACTTCTTATTATATTCTTAATTTATTAATATTAATTTAATATGTCTGAAAAATATAATGATTAAATATGTTTAAAACTCTATTAATTAATAAAGATAAATAATAAATTCACTATATAAATTGTTATTTTTTTAATATTCATGTCAAATTAAAATTTGATAAATAAAAAGAAACGGAGGGAGTTTAACTCATGACTAACCCCTTGGACGCCAACTCCTCCACCCCTACCCTACCCCACCCCACAAAAAACCAAAAGTCAATAATAATCCAAAAAACAACATTGTCCAAATTGAAAAAATGTATCACGTGGTCGGTGATCACATTAATATTATAAATATTTATAGTCAAATTTTGAAAGTCTTCTACTCCGCGTCTCAAAATAAATATTATTTTAATAAAAATTGTGTTGATTAAAAAATTAATAAATAGTATAAGCAAATTTCATAAATAATCATTATAATAAACTTAATTAGGTTTCTTAACTATAATTTGCATATTTACGGATTGCATCTATAGTTAAAATTGCCTCATTTATATAATTTATGGGTTTGTATAATTCGCGGATAATTGAGGTATTTTTGTATAATTCAAAATAACGAATTTATATTAACACAAACATCTGAACTTTAAACAGATATACAAATTATATTATAAAAATTTACATTATACAAAAGTTATATAAGTTATATTATACAAATTTTGAATTATATAAATGTGCAAATTATACAAATTCGAATCGTAATTAACACTAAATATTAGTTGCGAATTATAAATTAGCTAAACTATAATTATATAACTAATTAACTAGTATATGTTTGTTATTCACGTAATTTTTTGTAGTACAATATATAGTTTTAAAAACTAACTTTATTTAATAAAGGTCTTTTCAAATTGAACGCTAGAAAGGAAACGGAGGTATAGTTGGAAAAATATAGTAATTTTTGTATCGAATTTCTAAAGGTGACAATTATTTTAGAATAAAAGTTTATTAAAATAATATTTATTTTGAGACGAAAAAAGTAACTGCATAAGCAATATAGAAATTTTTTTCCATAAAAAAATCATTAAATTTCATATCAATTCTAAGTATATCACAAAGATCATATAATTTTTTTGGATGAAGATGTGAAAGGCCTAATAGGTTATTATTATAACTGAACTGTTATATATATTATCGCGCAAGCGAAGCTGGAAAATGGACCGCAGCGCAACGACTAGGACATAGACTACGTACAGGGTAGTACTCTTGGAAAGATAGAATATCACCACGTGAATATAACATCACATGTTGGGGGATGTTGTAACACCCCAATTTTTTTTCCGCCAAGACTCGAACCATTCTTCATGTGCGTGTAGGATCGAACTCGGTGACTTCTAGTTGTATATATGAGTTAGGATCAATTCCTAAGTATTTGAAGTGTATTAGATGTGTTTTAGGGTCATAAGGGATCTCTAACACCAAGCCGAGTCCAAAGGATTTCTATCGGCTAAGTGTTAGTATGAGTTCGTATAAGGGTCAACTTCAAATGACCATATCTCCTAGAATATAATGAATTAGGCGGCCTATGATGTATCAAATTAAAGGTCTTTGAGTCTTCTTTCCAACGCCACAAAGATTGTATTTTTTGGAGTTCGGAGTAAAACATTATGCCCAGTCAACCAGAGAGGTGCGCGAGAAGTCCGTGACGCGGACCTGTCGCGAACTTGGCCAGTTTTTCCATATTTTAGTAAGGGCAACTTGGACCATTCCCTATTATATATATACGATCTTGGACTCATTTTTAGGGATATATTTTGCCCCCATATCAGTTTCTAAGGAGTTTTTCTCTCCAAAAACATCCAAGAACATTGAGAGCAAGAATTGGAGAAAAGAAGAAGAGTTAGGATTCAAGTTCTTCAAGTAAGGCAATCAAATCCTTGATTTTTTCTTCAATTCAGGTATGTAAGGCTAACCTAAAATATGGACTGAGTTCTTCCATATGCCTCATAGATGTGTTGGATGGAAATTGTGAAAGACTTGAACCTTCTATGAATGTTTTCTTGAATTTTTCCTAAACTCTAGAATATTTTTACATACTATTAATTGATTGATGATTTTCATGACTTGAATAATTACTTTTCATATTTTATTTCATAAACCATACATACATATTGACTGAAAATGATTATGTATATGTATTGATTGGAATAAAAAGAAGGGATTGGGATAGCTATGAATGTGAATGGCATAAATAGGAACGAAACCTTGGTGGAGCTAGAATGTCCTTTGTGTCTCTATAAATTGAACATAGAATTAAATAAGAATTTTGGATCAAGATGTTTGATGATGATGTAAATGATGTTTAGTTTTAAAAAGGTTAAATGATTGATGAAGAGGTAATGTTGATGATGATGTTTTGAGATAAAATGGATTGGAGTCTAATGTGACTACATGATATGATTTGCATAATTTAATTTGATTGGAGTCAAAAAGTTTTTACGGGAACAGACCCTACACGAGGCTTCCACCTCTCGTGCACAGCCGGGGGTTGAGCCGCACACCCCCAAGCCTTATTATACATAAAACAGAAAAATACACGGAGGGGAACATAAACCTAACATCCAATCCTATGGTGGTTCATAAGTCGGCCATCCTACTAAGGTCAGCCAACTCATCCCCGATACAAGCACATAAAAAGGAAACCTACAAAATATGCACCTAAAGAAGAGGACTCCTCTCGATACAAAGAAATTAGGAAAGCATAAATAAGGAAGACTCGCCCTTTACATAAAATAAAGGAAAAATCTAAATAAAACTAGGGATGAATCCTTATAAAATCTATATACAACAAAATTTTAGCGTCAACGGGGATCATCAAATAACATGGCTAAAAATATAACATGGAGACAAACACTGCAATTGGGCGCTCAATCCAATGCTGCAACACAAGTAGTACATCATGGAGGTTTCTTAATCCTTTTGGTCTTCCTCCGTCTAAAGCTAGGTAGGCCGGCTCTATCTAGCATGTAGTATCCTCGTGTACCCCGAGGTAGCTGCTAGAGGGTGGTGTAGTGTCCTGGAGTGGTAAGAGTGTGACTGTGCTTGGAGAGAGCATCCGCAGTGAAGTTTGCCTCCCTGTATATATGCCTGCAAGAAAAGAAAACAAATAATTCGGAAATAACAACAAGGTCATGAGTTACCCGGTGAAGGCTCTACGGAGGTTTCGTCTAATGATTGATCCATTTAGTGATCAACTCCGAGTCGACTTCTAGGATAACGTGCTGAAAGCCCTGTTGAATGCACCATTTAAGCCCATAAACTACCGCCTCTAGTTCGGCTTGATTGTTGGTTCCCTCCCCTAACGGTATGGCATAGGCGAAGATGAATCTACCCATATGATCTCTTAAGATGCCACCCCCCCAATTGCCCCTGGATTACCAAACGCGCTTCCGTCAGTGTTCAGCTTAACGAAACTGAGTTGTGGCTTAGTCCACGAGACTTGGGTGATCTTTATTTCATGAGCACACTTATCTATGTAGAAAATAGTGTGGATCCAGTTTGAAGGCCAATGGATATAGGGGTACACGACTCTAAGTAGATTAGAGATGTCTTTGAAAACGGCAAATTTCACTCTCGCCAGGCTAGAAATCTTTCCCCCGTATTTGCTCGTGCACCTATTCTTCCATAAATTCCAACATATAAATATTGGGGTGGAGTGAAGGATAAGTTTGTGAGCTTCTGTGCGGTACTTGTGAAGCCACCAGCTCATAACAAGAGGTTTGAGGGGTGTGGCTTCATGTTTTATGCCTAGGGAGTCAGAGAAGTAGCGCCAAATATTCATAGCAAAGTGGCCCGTGTTGAAAATGTGCTCTATGGTGTCCGGACCTGGGCTGTGGAAGCAATAGCATGGAGTGGAAACATGATCGAATGCAATGATCTTTTCCTCCGTTGGCAGCTTGCCTCTAAAAGCCCTCCACAGCAAAAAAGAGCATTTAAAGGGGATGTTTTTGTGCCAAGTGTAATGGTCGGAAAGTGTCTTGGTCCTATATTCCCTCACAAGCTGCCATGCCGAGGAGCATGTGAAGTTCCCATTGGTATTCAGCTTCCAAATGGCCTGGTCCGGTGTGTTTCCTTGCAGCTGAAGTGTGGAAGAAGTGATGAGAGGAACGAGTTGCGCTGGTGCCAACTGATTTAGCATATCGATGTTCCATTGCCCATCTATAAGAAAATCAGCCACCCTAGCATTGCTTGCTCTTCTCAACTCCTGCCTATAGTTGGCTAAGGATCCGATACCTAGCCAATCATCCCACCAAAAACAATATGAACTTGAGTGAATCCTCCATTGAATGTGAGGCTCGGCAATGTGTTTTTTGTGCATCATGTGTTTCCACACAAGCGACTAGCCAGAATGGAATTTTTTGATCATGGGGTTGGCTCTTTGACAGTATTTGGCTCTAAGGAACTCACCCCACAACGTTGGTTTAGCTCTAAAGATCCACCATTGCTTTAACTGGAGAGATTTGCACACATCTATAGTTCTCCTTAACCCAATACCTCCTTCGTCATAAGGGTAACAAAGTTTTTTCCATGAAGCCCAATGGTATTTTTTCTTGTTATCCTTCCACCCCTAGAAAAAATCAGCGGCGACTCTCTCAATCTGTTTGAGAGTGGTATGAGGGGGAGTAATGGCCGAAAGAAGGTAAATGGGGAGCGACTGAAGTACGTATCTCACGAGTGTAGCTCTACCCCCGTAGCTGAGGATTTTAGAGTGCCACCCTCTAATTCTGTTGACAACCTTAGAGACCATATCCGTGTAGTACATGACTATCTGCCTGCCAATGTACAGAGGGCATCCTAAGTAGGTAATGGGACTATGCTTCTGAGTGAAACCCGTAACCTGTTTCACCATTTCCACATTGTTTTGGAGCGCACTGGGATGCATCATGAAGTGGCTCTTATTCTTGTTTATAAGCTGCCCCGATGTCTTTTCATACAGAGTTAAGGTCTTCATGATAATCTGAAGAATTTCCCTCCTTCTGGAGGAAAAGATGATAATGTCATCCACAAAACTCAAATGATTAATCTGTGGGCCTCTTTTCGCCATATGAAAACCACGGTAGAAGTGGTAACTATGAAGACTATTCAACATTCTTGATAGCACCTCCGCTCCCAAAATAAATAAGGCGGGAGAAAGAGGATCACCCTGTTTGAGCCCTCTGGTGGAGTGGAAAAAACCATGTCTAGACCCATTAACGATAACAGAGTACCAGTTGTTAGAAATGATTCGCCAAATCATATCAATAAAGGTCTCACCGAAGCCCATCCTTCTCAGTACCAGACAAGTATAGGACCAGGAGACTCTATCATATGCTTTGGCCATGTCTAACTTGATAACCACGTTGTCGCCAATAATAGGCTTTCGGATATCGTGGATAATCTCCTATGCTAGCATGATATTTTCAGAGATGCTTTTTCCTTTTACAAACCCGGACTGATTGGGAGAAATAAGACCGAGAATTGGAGCAAGCCTGAGGCAAATGAGTTTTGATATGATCTTATTGGTGAAGTTACTGAGACTAATGGGTCTATAGTCAGAGAGTGTGTTGGGGTGATATACCTTTGGGAGCAGGATCAAACAGGCATGAGGAAAGAACTTAGGTATAGCATACCCCCCCAAAGAAAGAAGTAACCACTGCTAGTAGGTCTTCCGAAATAATCTCCCAACAAGCTTGGAAGAATTTTCCATTCATACCATCTGGACCAGCTGCAGAATTAGGATTCATGGAGAAGACCACCTGTTTCAACTTCTCTATGGTAGGCGTGGCTTGAAGGTTTTCATTCTGAGCATCTGTGATCATTCTAGGAACGTAATTCAAGATGTTCTCCGGAATCGGAGACTCATCGCCTGTAAATATTTTCTAAAAATGATCGCATGCTGCTCTAGTAATGTGTTCGTCGCCTTAAATCCAATCCCCCTCTTCGTTGGTAACCTTGTGAATGAACAGTCTCCTTCTCCTACCATGGATTAGAGCATGGAAATACTTGGTGTTAGCATCTCCATCCTTGAACCAATGTAGCTGACTTTTTTGTTTGAGAATGTTCTCTTCAATTTTAAGAAATCTGATGTATTCGGCGTTGAGTGCATGCAATTGAATCCTGTTCTCTTCATTATTGGACACTATCAGATCTTCTTCGGCACTTTTCACCAATTCTTCATATTTCTTAACCTTGGCAAAAATGTCGCCGAATTCCACTCGCGACCATTTGCTAAGGGTGGAGGAAAGTCTTTTCATTTTTTGGTGGAAGGACAATATTGGATTCCCTGTCATGGGTGTGCCCCAGCAGGACTCTATAGTTTCGAGAAAAGTAGGGTTATCCACCCAACAATTTAGGAATTTAAAATATTTAATCACGGAATCCTGCCTAGCATTCATCTCTATTAGTAAAGGGTTATGGTCAGAACCAGTAGAGGGAAGATGGGTAATTGAAGTGTGAGGCATAACGGCTAACCAATTATCGGACACCATAGCTCTATCGAGTCGCTTCCAAATTCTTTTATGCATATCTCGTTGATTACACCAAGAGTAGTCTGAGCCATGATACCCTAAATCTGTAAGGGCACAAGCTTCAATAACGCTAATAAACTCGAAGCTTTTTCGCATGTTATAAGGGATTCCACCTAGTTTCTCATTAGTGGAGGTAATGACATTGAAGTCTCCAACTGTGCACCAAGGAAGGTTAGTGGGAGCGTGGTGAAGGAGCCTATCCCAGAGCGGCCTTCTAAGAGTATCTTTGCATTTTCCATAAACAAATGTCATAAGAAATGCATTTTGATGCTCTACGTGTTTCACCTCGCAAGTGATCTGTTGGTCGTCAACATCAATAACTTTACAATCGACATCTTGAGTCCAGAAGATCCAAATCTTGCCATTATTGGAGTCATATGAGGATCTTGAGTATAGATGATTGTTTGAGAAGGAGTTTTAATAATGATTTGTGAACGTTTTTGAATAAATTATTTATGCACTATTTTGAGTTTAAAAATAATTATTTTCATCTTTGATTTAGAAAGAGTTGAAGCATGATTTGAGTTTGATAAGTCTCTTAATTATTATTTTGAGCATGAGTATTTTGAATATAAACGAGTTGAGCATTTTTACATTAAAATGTCTATTTTGAGTTGAGTTAAGGAGTAAAAATTATATTTTAAATACATTTAATATTTACTGCATGATTTAGTTGAAAGCGTGTATTAAATGAAAACATTAATGATTGTTGACTTGGAGTCCTGATGAGTCATGAATGAGTCTTGAAAGGATTGTCAAATTAAATGAAGTGATGATTGGAATTGATTGAGTTTTGAAAGAAGGCTCCATGAGACCAGATTGATTGAGTTTTGAAAAAAGACCAATGAGACTAAATGAGTTGATTTGAAACTAAGTCCAAAGAGACTTAATGAGTATTTTGAGTATTTTACTCACTTGATAGATATGCGCATATTGAGTTTTGGAAGGAGTATTGAGCACTGAATTGGGTAAGAGTATAGTCCATACTCGAATCCCATGAACTACGCAGCTAACATAGGAAGGGATTATACAGTTAAAGTCGGATGTTTCCCTATTTTATTGTCCTGAAATGATAGAACGTGATTGATTGATATCCATGATTGGTTGATTACTTCATACCCTGTCAAAGTATGGATGAACGTGGCAATAATGTTGGCTTGTTGTACATCACTGGTTCATAGGTGATATTTGTCGGTTAGAGAAACTCCCAAATTGAGTGGATTGTGCATGATATGATTGGTTTGATTGTAATTGTAGATGATTGGATCAAATTGTAAAACATTGCTAAATTCTAATTTTCATATCTAATGAGTTGAGTCCTTTGACTTTATTATTGAATTGATTATATATGATTGGATTGGATTGGATGATATGTGATTGGATTGTATACGATTGGATCAAATTATATATAATTGGATTGGATCAAATTGTATATGATTGGATTGGATTGGATTGGATTGGATGGTATGTGATTGAATTGTATATGATTAGATTGGATTAAATTGTAAATGATTAGACTAAATTGGATTGTACATGATTGGATTGGATTGTATATGATTGGTCTTTGTGTAAACTGTATTCTTAGTTTAGACTTATGACGCCTTGATTGAGTATTTCTTATCTTTCTAACTTAAGATATTTGAATCGATATTATTCTATCTTGACGCATGTTTCATTCTGCCATTTTACATACTCGTACATTCCATATACTGACGCCATTTGGGCTGCATCATTTCATAATGCAGAGACATATTTAAGAGATTATCAATAGGTGCACCATTGTGGATCTATTCACACTCAGCATATTGGTGAATCCTCCCCTACATTCGGAAGATACCTCTTATATTATTCTTGCGTTGAGTTTAATTTTTTCATTCTGATTTGAGGTAGCCATGAACCTGTCATTGGCACCAATTAGATAGTAGTGATAGATGCTTCATAGACTAGATAGTGATGGGTTGATTGAGTATTTTATTTTCTTGAATTGTTCTTGTCAGACTATTTAATGACATAGATTGGAGCTTGATTTGTTGGACCATGGCCTTTCTTCCTTGAGCTAGGTTGTTGATTGGAATTTTCCAACTAATTATCTCTTTATTTTAAGTCTTCTACTGATTGAATGAATGAACGGATGTGTGATCAGGTCAAGTGGTTTGCTTGGGAGCAATTAATGGTTTCTGAGTGCCGTCCATGTCTAGGGTACCCTCCCGAGGTATGACAAACTTGGTATCAAAGCACAGAGTTTAGGAGTCTTAGGGAGTCTATGAAGTTATGTCTAGTAGAGTCGTACTTACAGGTGTGTTGTGCACCACACTTATAATCAGAAGGCTATAAGACATTAAGAATTATTTCACTTCTTTCATATTCTGAGTTCGTGCGATAGAGTGTAACTCTATGAAAGTTCCTTTTTAATTTGTGCGTTGCTCAAATCTATTCGACTAACCTTATACGCAAGGTGGTTGGAATAGTCAAGCTCAGATTCTTATTGATGAGTTACTTTCAGATAAAGTCTTGAGAATGTAAAGAGGCTACACAAGACTTGAGAGGAGCCGATTAATGTGCTTAAGTCTATTGATTTGAAAGAATGCACTCTTATTCATATAGATCGTGCATTGAGCCTGAGCAAGATGTATCCTAGAATCTCATCTCTAAATCTTGGTTCAAATGTTATCTTTGAGATATATTTATTATGGTTGGAGGGGTAGGTGGTTTAGGAATCATGTTAGAGTGCTAGAGATCTAGGGATCTTGGTATGATGCTGTAGAGGATTTAGAGGGAAGTTGTGTATCTAAATGATAAGTGTCACCATTCGATGGAATGTGATTTCAGGCATGGTGAGCTATGATTCGTAGAATGATCCTAGAGTTAGAAAGAGAAAGTTGGAGGAGTAGAACTCAAATAGTGAGAATGGTGTCATGTTTTGACACATACTTGGATCGGGATTCACATTCCGTTATAAAGTTGATTATTTGTAGGTCCCCTGAGAGGACCTTTGTGTGAAATTATAGCATGTGGAAGACATTGAGTTATTATATTAAAATGTTGTTGACTTATTCTGTATATGTATATGCTTATTGTGTCGGATTTACTTGTCTATGATCCACTTATTGGCTAACCGCGTGATCTTACCAGTACACCATTATCTTTTGTGTATCGATACTACACTTGCTCTTTCTTTTTGTTGAGTACAGGACATATTCAGTTGGTTGCAGAGAGACCTCGTTGAAACGAGTTATCATGTCTTCGAGTTCAAGGGTTAGCTGTTCCTTCAGACTATCATGGACTCTACCGTTATTCTAGTCCTTTTCATTTCTAGGATTAGGTGATTAAACAAGGTTTCTATTTATTACTGATTTCTATTTGAAGTTGTACTTTTGTTCTAGACTTGTTCAGTTCTAGACTTGTTAGTTTAGAGTTTTGGTACTATGACTTTCAGTTCCTAGGGGTATTTAATTTCGCATATTTAAGCTTTTGTACCTATTACGATTATTGTTGTTGGGCTATTAAATAGTTCTCTCTCTGAAATAAGTATTGTGGGTGCCAGTCACGGCGGGTTGGGGTCGTAACAAAGTTGGTATTAGATTTTGGGTTTGTTGATCTCGTCGTAGCAAAATAAGTCTAGTAGAGTTTTGCAAAAAGGTACGGAGACGTTTGTACTTTTTTTGAGAGGCTACAGGATTTTAGAAAAAGTTTCACTGTCTTCCCTTTTTTATGCTATAACTTGATTCCAATTGGTATCTGATGATCCAAATTGGTATCTAATCACTTTTACTCTCTTTTCCGCAGATGGTTAACATATTTTATAATGGTGTCAGACTAGTAGCTCTAGTTGGGCCTGAAGAAGAGCCAGTCGTTCGAGGGCGTGGAAAAGGGAGAGGCCAAACAGTGGTGGAGGGCCTATGTGGAGTGTCGTTCTTCTGTGTTGCCCCTAAGCACTTGGGTTTAGTTCCATGCTCTATTTTTAGTAAAGTATGTGCCCCATACCTTGAGGGATAGGAACAAGGATAAGTTTATGGCCCTTGAGCAGAGAGGGATATCAATGACTGCTTATGAGGCCAAATTTTAGGCACTGTCCAGGTACGCTACTCAGCTGGTCACTACTGAGGAGGAGAGGATCAGGTTGTTCATGAAGGGGTTGGACCCCGAGTTGCAAATACTTTCTGTTCATATGACTTCTTCTGGTAGGAGCTTCAATGAGGTCACGGATTTTGTTAAGAAAACTAAAGGTGTGAGGAAGGAAGGGCAAGCCTAGGCTTTAGCTAAAAGGCCCAAGAGTGGAAGTAACTTTCAGAGATCCTATTCTAGAGGATCAGGTAGGCCGGTGATTGCTGCCCAACCAATTCAGTCAGCACTGCCCACTTCCACTAGCAGTTTTTCAGGTACTCTATAGCAGTATCAGGCCCATGCGGGCTAGGAAGCAATATTTCTAAGTAGCCGCCCATCTTTTAATCATGACTGTTTTAACTAAGGAGAGACGGTCCATATGTAGAGAGAGTGCCTCTACCCCCGTGGGATAATTTGAACCTCCCAATAGACTAGAGTAGTGATCCCAGCAGTTGGAGGGAATGGTGGCAGAGGGCGTCCACAAAGTGGGCGAGGAAATCTAAGAGGTCGTGGGGGCCGGGGAAGTAGTAGTGCAGGTCAGGGAACAGTCTATCCTGATAGAGAGGTGGTCCATCAGGATGATTGGGCTTAGTTTTATGCATTCCCAGGGAAGATCGAGGTAGAGGCATTTGACGTAGTTATCACGGGTACTATTTTTATTTATGACCGGATGACTACTGTTTTATTTGATCTGAGTTCCACTTATTCCTATGTGTATGTAAGATATGCTTTGGGTTTTGATGCATTGTGTGATATATTGGATGCCTTTGTTCATGTTTCTACCCCTATCGGAGAGTCAATCGCAGTCACCAATGTGTATCATTCTTATTCTGTTGTGTTTATGGGATACCAGACTTGGGTTGACTTAGTGATCCTAGACATGACATATTTTGATGTGATCTTAGGCATGACTTGGTTGTCTCTCTACTTTGCTTTACTTAATTACAATGTAAAGACTGTGGCTCTAGAGATCCCGAAGGGGGAGAGGATAGAGTGGGAAGGGATGTACAAGCCTAAGCCAGCTAAGGTCATATCCTTTCTCTATTCTAGAAAATGGTGGGGTAGGGTTGTTTGGCCTATTTGGCCCATATCCAAAATGTGGAGGTAGAGTCTCCTTCTATTGAGTCTATTCCAGTAGTGTGTGAGTTTTTGGAAGTTTTTCCTTCAGACTTGCCTGGTATGCCTCCTGATCAAGACATAGACTTCTACATTGATTTAGAATTGGATACTCATCTAATTTCCATTCCTCCATACCATATGGCTCCAGTAGAGTTGAGAGAGATTAAGGCTCAAATTTAGGAGCTTCTTGATAAGGGCTTCATTTGTCCTAGTGCTTTCCTTTAGGGGGCTCCGGTGTTGTTTGTCAAGGAGAAGGATGGTAGTATGGGAATGTTCATTGACTATCAACAGTTGAATAAGGTCACCATCAGAAATAAATACCCGTTGCCTCATATTGATGACTTGTTTGACTAGTTGCAAGGTGCTTCAGTCTTCTCAAAGATTGATCTCAGGCCTGGGTATCATCTGTTGAAAATTTGACCTGAGGGTGTGCCCAAAATAGCTTTTAGGACCATGTATAAGCACTATGAATTTTTAGTAATGTCCTTTGCTTGGACCAGTGCACCTGCAGCCTTCATGAATTTGATGAATGGGGTGTTCAAACCATTCCTGAATTTGTTTGTGATAGTGTTTATAAATGATATATTGGTGTATTCCAAAAGTGAACAGGAATATACAGATCATCTTCGAATTGTGTTGGGAGATTTGGGAAGACAAAGGTTGTATGCAAAATTGTCTAAGTGTGAATTTTGGCTGCTTTAATTGCCTTTTTAGGCCATGTTGTTTCAAAAGAAGGAGTAATGGTGGAATCACAAAAGATTGAGGAAATTAAGAATTGGGCTAGGCTTAGTTCTGTGACAGAGATTAGAAGTTTTGTGGGACTGGCCAGTTACTATTGACGGTTCGTGAAAAACTTTACTTCTATTGCAACCCACTTGACCAGGTTTACTAAAAAGGAAGTACCATTCGAGTGGACTGACAAATGTGAAGAGACATTCTAAAAACTCAAAACTCTCCTAACCACAACACCAATTTTGACCCTATCGGTCGAAGGTAAAGATTTTATTATTTATTATGATGCTTCACATTTCGATTTGGGTATTGTGTTGATGTAGGATAAGAATATTGTAGCGTATGCTTAGCGGCAATTAAAGATGCATGAGGGGAACTAACCGACTTATGACTTAGAGTTAGCAGCAGTAGTATTTGCACTAAAAATCTAGAGACATTATTTTTACAGTGTAAAGTGTGAGGTTTTTACTAATCACCGCAGCTTACATCACGTGTTCACCTAGAAGGACTTGAATTTGAGACAACAAAGGTGGATGGAGTTGCTCAAGGACTATGATGTCACTATCCAATACTATCCAGGCAAGGCTAATGTGGTAGTAGATGCATTGAGCCGGAAGCTAGTGAGCATGGGCAGTTTAGCTTGTTTGGGGGCCCTTAAGCGTCCCCTAGCTAGAAACATTTAGGCCTTAGAGGCCAGATTCATAAGGCTAGGCATCTCAGAGAAAGGTGGGATAATAGCCGGAGTTAATATAAGACCCACTTTCATAGAAGAGATCAAGACTAAGAAGTTTGAGGGTGTATACTTAAATAAAATTAGAGGGAAAATGTTGATAGGCAAGGCTCCAAAGTCAACACTATATGTAAGAGGGGTTCTCCATTTTAGGGAAAGAATTTGTGTTCCCTGGGAAGATGGACTAATTCAAAAGATCCTATTTGAATCTCATGGTTCATGATACTCTATTCACCCTGGAGTGACTAAGATGTATCAAGACTTGAAATGGCAATATTGGTGGCCGGGTATGAAGAAAGACATAGCTGAATATGTAGCCAAGTGTTAGAGCTGCCAACAGGTGAAATAT
Source organism: Solanum dulcamara (assembly GCF_947179165.1). NCBI lineage: Eukaryota > Viridiplantae > Streptophyta > Magnoliopsida > Solanales > Solanaceae > Solanum > Solanum dulcamara. Next base: position 16,439,887 of record NC_077248.1, on the reverse strand, counting down.
GAGCACCAAAGACCTACAGGTTTTTTTACAAAGAATGCCCATTCCTGAATGGAAGTGGGAGAGAATATCCATGAATTTCGTGGTGGGACTTCCTAAGACTTTGGGAAAGCATGACTCTATTTGGGTGGTGGTTGACAATTTAATGAAGTCAGCACACTTCATTCCGAATAGAGTGGATTACAATGCACAACAGTTAGTCAGAATATATGTGAAGAAGATAGTAAGGCTGCACGGGGTGCCCCTTTCCATCATTTTAGACCGTGGTACGCAGTTCACTTACAAATTTTGGGGTAAGTTATATGAAGAGTTGGGTACTCAACTCACTTTCAGCACAAATTTCCATCCACAGAACGATGGGCTATCAGAAAGGACTATCCAAGTGCTGGAAGATAAGTTGAGGGCATGTATGATAGACTTCGGGGGACATTGTACAAGTTTTTGCCCTTGTATGAGTTCTCCTACAATAGTAGCTACCATGCTAGTATTGATATGGCACCATCCGAAGCCAGGTATGGAAGGGGATGTAGGTCCCCCATAGGGTGGTTTGAAGCTGGGGAAGTAGAGCCATTGGGGGTTGACTTAGTAAGGGATGCTCGAGATAAGGTAAAAAGCATCCAAGCTAAGCTTCTAGAGGCTTAAAGTCATCAGAAGGAGTATGCTGACATTCGAGGCTGGTGAGAAAGCCCTTCTAAAAGTATCACTTATTAAATGGGTGATGAGGTTTGGCAAGAAAGGTAAACTCATCCCTCACTATATTTGTCCTTTTGAAATTCTTGATTGTGTAGGACTAGTGGTGTATAGGTTGGACTTACCACCTAGCTTGTCTAGGGTACATCCGGTGTTCCATGTGTCTTTGTTGAAAAAGTATCATGGGGATGGGGACTACATCATTAAATAAGACTCGGTATTATTAGACAAGGAACTTCAGTATGAGGAAGAGCCAGTTGTAATTCTTGATTGTGACATTCGAAAATTGAGAACTAAGGAGATCAATATGGTTAAAGTGCAATGGAAACATCGTTCGGTAGAGAAAGCTACTTGGGATACTAAGAAAGACATGTGAGACAAGTATCCTCAACTATTCGACAAAACATGTACTACTCTATCTTTACTTTAGCCCTATTTTCCTTGGTTAGTCACTCGGGGTCGAGTGATGGGTAAATTAGTATCTATTGTAAAGACCTATTCCCGTCGTTAGGGATAGGCCAATGGGGAAGGATTTAGGACCAGAAAACTTCAGGTAACTTGATTGGACACGTGAATGGTAGGAGGTCAAATTTATAATTTGATTGGACAGGTTGATAGCCAATACGATATAGAGCATTTACGGCTTTGTAGAATCGCATTTGGGTGAGTAAAACTCTCAGAATTGAATTTGGCGTGAATGGTATAATTTTAACGTATCTTTAGAAGAGGTGTGTTTAGAAATGGGGGCTTGGAGCACAAACTCTTAGATCACTGTTTCCATGTATCCAGCTAGAGTGGGGCCGCCAAAGCGGGATCTATCTCGCCAGAGCTTGGTCTTTTCTATAACAATCAGTTTCTAACACCCCACGAGGTGACCTAGGGCGATTTCCATCGATTTTCGATGGATTTTCATGCTTAAGGTAAGGTTTTTACTCCCTAGATTCATACTTTGATTCTTAGAAACTAGAAGAATGGGTGATAATTGGGGGAGGATTTGAGCTGAAAATCTATGATGGGAAATAGCCCTAGGGTAAGAGTAGGATCATAGGTTTGGCCTAGGGAAGAAATTGTGTTATATTTCTTGATAGTTAGGCCATTGTATTGATTCTTATTATGTACTTAATATTTCTAGACCAAGAACGAGAAGAACGAAATCAAAAAGGGAAGGCTCTTGCATTGTAAGGTTGTGAAAGCTTGAATTTGAGGTAGGTGATGGTCTAGTTTCCTATATGTGTTTCATATACTTGTTAAATTACTTCATGATATGCATATGTGTATGTGAATAGGGAAACATGCTAGATTATGCGTGAAATGATCACTTGTTGGGTTGTTATTGTGATAAATATGTTCTTTGTGGTATAAATAAGTCAACAATCTAGTCTATGAAGCCTCTATCAACTGTCTGAGTGGTATCAATGACAGGTTTATAGCTACCTCAAATCAAATAAAAGTAAAAGTCTAAACTCTAAATTTAGATGATAAAAGAATGGCATCCTTCGAAAGTAGGGAGGACTCACCAATCAATTGGAATATGAACGGATCCTCAATGGTGCGCCTATTGATTATCTCTAGAACTTGTCTCTGCATCAGGAAATGATGCAGATCCAAATGTACGTCAGTACGTGGAATGGTACGAGTATGTAATATGGCAGAATGAAATATGCATAAGGTAGAATATTATCAACTTAGATAACTCAAATCAAGAATTAAAAAGCTTGATCAAGATGTCATAAGTCTAAAGTAAGAGTAAGGTTTAGACAAAGACCAATCATATACAATCCAATCTAATCCAATCAGAGTACTATTAAGACATATATGAGAGTTTCTCTTATCCTACAACAATCACTTATGAGCCAATTATCGTAGAACAAGCTCGTTGTTGTTGCCACAACCGTCCAATACCTTGCTAGGGTAAAGGACAAATCTACCAATCTGGATCCAACAATCAATCAAGTCCTATCTTTTCAGGATAATAAAATAGGAAAACATCCGACTTTAACGACTCAATTCTCTCCTATGTTTGGCGACGTACTTATTGAGTTCTAGTTATTACTTACTCTTACCCAATTTGATGCTCAATATTCATCCCATGACTCAATGCTCATAAGATAATCAATCCCAATCAACTAATGAACAAGCCTCATATGGACTTTTATCAGTTCATCGATTTTATCAAATCAGTACTTTCAGACAATCAATCTTCTAATTATTCCCAAATCATTCATTTATGAGTAGTTGGGATAATTATTTATGACAACATTTAGTTGAGACCATTCAATTTAGTTCAATAATGAAGATGCAAAGACTATCACGTTTCATCAAGACCATCATCATGATCACATCCCAATCACAATCATACATTCACAAGTCGAAGGCTCTAGACTCAATCCTTAATCATATTCATCCAATGTTAGTCAAAATATTATGAGGGTTTATGAAGTAAATAGTCAAAAATTATTTGTTCAAGAACAAATTCATAGAAATCATCAATTTTGCAATATTATGTCAAAATATGTTAAGTTTAAAGAAAATTCTCAAGAAACACAATAATGGAGACTCAATTCATTCACAATTCAACCTATCACTATTGTGGTGACTCATTTCATTCACAAATCAATCTATCACAATTATGGGGCACATGGAAGAACAAAGTTCATGCTTTAGTTAGCCTTACATACCTGGGATGAAGATAAGAGAATCAATCTTGAATTATATTGCTTGAATCTTTTGAACCCTAGCCTCTTCTCTACTCCTTAACCCTAGATCTTAAGTTAAATTAGCATAAAAGACTTAGGAATGAGTTTAAGAACTCTTTTAAGGTCGAAAACGACCTATATTTATAATGACCCGTTAGGTCATTTCGAGAACGATTCCTCTCTATTTCATAAAATACTCTTTTTGTAAATTTAAATTTGAAATTTTGGACTTTTCGTAACTACAATTAATTAGTTGACGGGTAGTTTTAGATAATTAATTTAATTGGTGCGCTAAATTATTAACTTATTTAATATCTTATCCCATATTTATTAAAATAAATAGTAGAAGTTTTCACTTTTAATACATAATTATTTTAAAGAAAAAAGAAAAAAGAAGAGCAAACAAACCTGCTTGATCGGACGAACGAAAGGAATCGTACTCCATGCTACAAGTAAGATGCAATTTGAAATATTTATATAGTTAACAATGATGAATGTACGTTCTCCTTATATTTATTAGTTTAATGTATTCCATGATAGAAATTTTATTGGCTAATGATTAGTAGGGTAGGTTTTGGATTAGTAAAGAATAAAGAAATCAAATTATTTATTTGGAATTCTTGGTTGCTGCAACGTGCTCTTTTTTAGGGCATATGTTAGTGATTAGTTAGGAGAACCAATCATATAACAATGATTGGCACATAATTATAAAATATGATGCAATATGGAAAGAAACCAAAATCTGATTGCTGTGAAAGATTTACTATTTTGTTTAAAATTTCTTTTGGCTTCTGTCAAGATTCTTGCCGCCATTGAATATTAGGTGTATTATATTATGTGAATATCATTAAATTTATACTATTTGGAGGGATTAAAATTTAACCCTAGGATTGAAATTTGAAAAATATGAATGTTGACATGTTATTTGGCATTAACATTAGGAACTTGATTATAGATTTGGGTCTAGTCTAGACATATGGTAATATGGATGTTTTTAGTTTCAAAATCTTATAATGATTATTTATTTGACTAAATTACATTGATTTGGAGGCACAACGAAAAGGAAAGGCTCAAGTTCCGGAGTGATTGCTTGATTATTTGAGGCAAGTGAACTTCTAAACCTCAGTTTAATCTTGTAGATGCTAGTATTTCCTTATTATGTTCATTGGGGAGTAATGAGAATTGGACTAGATTATTGACTGTATGAGTGATTTTAAAAATAGAGATGAGGGGTATAAAATGGTAATCTAATGACGTGTATTGGTGTGATCGATGTGATGAGATTATTGACTTATTTTGGACATGTGAAATGACTATATTGATATGAGATGTGAAAATTATTATTGATATCATACTATTATTGTGAATTATATGAACCTTAATTGATTGCATTGGTTTTGATATACTGTGCTAAGACTGGAAAATGATATGAAAGGGGTTAGGCCACACGTTCCGTGGCAGGTATTATGAAACAAAGGGGTCGAGCCACACACTCCGACCCCTTTGTGATTGATGTGATGAGATTATTGACTTATTATGGACATGTGAAATGACTATATTGATATGAGATGCGAAAATTATTATTGATATCATACTATTATTGTGAATTATATGAACCTTAATTGATTGCATTGGTTTTGATATACTGTGCTAAGACTGGAAAATGATATGAAGTAAAGGGGTCGGTCCACACGCTCCGTGGTAGGTATTATGAAATAAAGGGGTCGGGTCACACGCTCCGTGGTAGGTATTATGAAACAAAGGGGTCGGGCCACACGCTCTATAGCAGGTTATATGGACAGAAATGTCCCCCATGGGTTTCGGACTGTGATTTAGTGGATGTGTATCGGTAGAACAGACATGCATCATTTTATTGCATCACATCGCATTTTTTATATGTGTGAATTCGTATTTACTAGTTATTGCTCTGTATATGCTGTATTTGACTTGATATAATTCACTTAATAAGACTGCTGATGAGTATTCGTGGACTATATTATTATTGTTGTGCAAAGTGTAGAGTTGCGCTGGTTTTATGCAGGTTGTAGTTAAGAAGGTTCGGTTATGCTGATAGGAGTACTTGTATCTATTGAGATTTGCTTAGTTTTAGTTCTACACTTGCTAAGTACTGTGTTGTTTGGTACTCAACCCTTGCTACTACACTTGTGTAGGTTGTGAGCCCGGACCTGCTTGATCTCCTAGTGTTTTCTACCACATCCGATGCTATCATTTCGAGTGTTGAGGTAGCTGTTTCATCCATCTAGCGGACACCCCTTACTCTTTTATTATGTTTTAATCCTATTCTAGATACAAAGACATTGTGACTGTATTTTCTTTCGTACTTCGGTAATATATATGTGGCTTGTACACGTGACAACCAAATCTTAGGGAATTTTGAGTTTAATTTACGTGTTTTTGATTAAGTTAAAGTTTGATTCATTCCATTTTTTTCCGCATTTACTTTTCGTTGGGTATTAGGCTGACTTGTCTTTCATACTCGGATTCGGGTTGTGACAATATCAGTCATGGGGTAAGTATACGAGGGGTGGAGAAAAATCTGAAATGCCTCTCTTTAAAAATAACTTCGTGAAGAAAAATTTGGCTCGTCGCGGACCTAGTCCCCTCATAGTGCAGTTTTTTTTCAAAATTTTTTTGATCTAATTCTAACCCCGTAGAAAATAACTAGGATAGAATTAAGTCTAATCCGCGGCAGGTCCGCGACTTGTCGCCCATCTCTATTTTCGTCGCTTCACTTCAAAAATTTATCTTTTGATCCAGTTGGCCTGAAATTCAACCAAGACCATTTTTCCACACAATTTTTCACCCCGATCAATATAGTTTGTATAATTATTACCCTTTAAGTAGTATTCAAAATTGACCCATAAAAAGATTTTATTTATTTCTAATAATTATTTTGTTTTCATTTCTTCCCCTAAATAACACATAATACTGCATCATGCAAATAATATATATACCATCCCCTCCTCAAAAAATAAAAAATAAAAAAATAAAAAATAATAATAATAAATAAAAAAATAAAATAAAAAATTCTTCATCTGAAAATAAAAATAATTAAAAAATAATATATATATATATATATATAAAAATAAATAAATAATATACTCCCCACACGTGCCCCCTTTCCCATACCCTATATATAAAATAAGTATATATATTCATCTGATAATATTAAAATACTACTAATATATATATATATATATATATATATATATATATATATATATATACATGCATGCCCCCTAACCTTATATAATAATACTAATCAAAAAGTGTGTCCCCTATATATATATATATAATAAGCCCACGCGTGCCCCTACCCAATTTCCTATTCAACAACACATTCCCACCTCCACTATGCCATACATGCACTAGTCTAAATACTTACACATATTATATTTATATATGCTCTCACTGCCCAACACCAAATAAGCTCATTCCCTAGCAAAAAGATTAATATTCTAAACCTAAAAGCTACACAAAAATCAGATTCATTAAAATCAAGTCACGCATGCATGTTGAAATAGAAAAAAGAAATAAGTTAACATTGAAACACCACAAAGAACAGAGACAAAACAAATAGATATCTCTTAATCGATCGTCAAAATAATATTCAAGAATAAAACTAACATTCCCTAATCTAAGTTTTCGTATGTATATTCAAGTTGATAAATGGGTTAGTGGGGGGCATTTAATCTTATGACGCTTAGTATTTCAAAGTTACAATTATTAACCTGCTAAACAAGGAAATAATATATATTTTTTTAACTTTAAACTAAATAAAAATTTTGCAGGAGCAAAAGTCCAAAAATGCATATATAACTACGCCTATACCATATATATATAAATCATCCGCCCATTTCGTATTATTTTATTCATTCGCCCATTCTGTATTATTTTTATTCATCCGCCCATTTCATATTATTTTATTCACCCGTTATTCTGCATTATTTTATTCATCTGCATATCCCTATATATAGAGGCGGACGGACAGAGGAGGGGGGAGGATTATTTTTTTTGAAGACAGTTGCATATCTTTTAAAAGAAATTTTTGAGTTTTTCTCTCTACTATATCCGATTTTACATTAAGAGCAAGGGTAAATTCGTGAACAAGCCATCTCCATTCACTGTCCAGCAATTGATAATATTTACTCCATGTTCTTTCATTTTTCGCTGTCATTGTGATAAAATATTGTCCTAAAAAATGTTATCTCCCTAATTTCATCACTCTTTTTCTATTTGCATGAACACTTTGGGAGCAAAAATGGAGTCTTGATCTGGGACTCTAAAATTTCTAAGTCTTTGATACCCGATATAATCATTATTCCCTTATATGGAGTCGATATATTAGACCCCTTGAATAACAAACCAGACAAGATGATCTCACGCAGATTCAATTCTACATGCTTATATTTTCAGCATTTTGTTGTTATTATTATTAGCATTATTATTATTATTATTATTATTATTATTATTATTATTATTATTATTATTATTAGTATAATAATAATAATTATTGTTGTTGTTGTTGTTGTTGTTGTTTTATTTACTATTATTATTATTTGTATTATCTTCGTTATTATTATTATTAGTAGTAGTATTTTATTTACAGTCATTATTATTATCACCATTATCGTTATTATTATTATTATTATTATTATTATTATTATTATTATTATTATTATTATTATTATTATTATTTGTTGCTATTACTATTATTATCGTTATTATTATTGTTGTTGTTATTATTATTATCATTATTATTTGTTATCATCATCATTATTATTATCGTTATTGTTATTATTATTGTCATTATTATTATCTTTATTATTGTTATCATTAGTATTGTTATTATTGTTATTATTATTATTTTCACTGTTATTATTGTTACTATTATCATTGTTATTATTATTATTGTGATTATTATTATTATCTATTATTATTATCACCATTATCATTATTACTATTACTACTATTGCTCCCATTATTAGTGTTATTATTATTACAATAGTTAACATTAGGTAGATGTTTTCACTTAATTACTCAGTCTTATTTTCAAATTTAAAGCTTATATTTTAGTTTTAATTATTTAACCTAAGTTTGGCTGATAATCGTTTTGAACGAATCTTAAAGAATGCTTAACTCCTTCTCTTTAGGATAACTAGAACACTTACCTAGAATCACATAAGTTAAGTAGACCAGTAATTGGAGTTTATTTTTTAACATTAAATTAGTTAATTATTTAGGTATCCTAATTTCCCTTAAAAATATTTAGGTGGCGACTCCTTAAAATTAAATAATTTAGGAATCATCAATATATTGTACACCGTTTGACTTCGAGTTAAAATAGGGTATAATAGTTTGGCGACTCTGCTGGGGAGATAGGTTCTAAACCATAACAGGCTTAGGTTAACAATTAGAATTTTATTTTTATTTTCATATTTTTTACATTAATTGTTTGATTATTTATTTATATGATTATTTATTTGCTATTGCTTGATATTAATTATATGTTTGCAATTATTTTATTGCTTTATATATTTGGATATTTGTTACTGCTTTATAAACTGTCATTCCGTTCATACTTTCTCCAATTTCGAAAAATTGACACTATCACATGTACACGTGAGGTGTGTTTTGCGCACCCATAAAGTTTTTTCCAAAAATCCCAAAATTTAAGAGAGTTGGCATATGCGCGGGGTGTCCGAATCTTTTTCTGTGTGGCCGCATAGCCTTTCTCACTCGAGTTGTCCACTCAGAAACCTTTTATCTAGTAATCCAAATCTTAGAAAAACATAAGATAGAGTTGTGCTTCCCTTCGATCTAAGTCATGCATGCATACACCTTAGGTGGATTGACCCAGGGTGTCAACTCCACATTTAGGAAAACCACCCATATATCGGCGGATTTCACGACCCAACGACCAATAAGCATATTTTGTAGAACGTGATAATGATAGACAGATCCAAGCCAATTTTGATATGATGAGTTTGGAAAATGTGTACTCATTTTATTAATTTGTATTGTAGGATGGATTCAATCCCCCAAGTGCTCAAAATTAGGATGGTCGAGGGTGTCCCGTACAAATTGGAGAAATGGTGGGAAAATTTTAGCCTCAACGAGAAATCAGCAATTATGAAAAAAATGGGTTTCCTCACTATACTATTCAAGATCTCCCCGGATAAGTATGTGGTTAGTGCGTTACTTCCATTTTGGGATCCAGATCGTGTTGTGTTCGCATTAAAGGACTTTGAGTTGACACCTACATTGGAGGAAATCCATTATTTCACTAGTTTGAAGTATCGAGGAAGAGGTCAGATTATTCCACACAACCAGTCAGGACAGAAATTTCTTCGATACTTAGGATTGAAAAACACCAGGAAACTCGGGTGCTTCAAACATAATTGGGTTTCCTTGGATTACTTATATGGGAGGTATGGATGTTTTGACAGTTACAAGTTATTCAGAAAAGAATTCTCTTAAACCTCTATCCATTGGCAAGTTAACCGTCCTATTGCATTTGTTGTGGCTTTACTAGGAACCTTGGTATTCCCACGAAAACATGGAAATATTAGCACTTGTATATGCTATGTGGCTAAAGCACTTTTTAAAGGAGTGGAAGAAAAGGAAATCACCTTGGTTCCTATGATTTTAGTTGAAATACTTCGAGCCCTCGGAAAGTGTAAAAGAGGAGAAACAAGCTTCTTTGAAGGTTGCAATCTTCTTTTGCAAATGTGGGCGATAGAACATTTTTACCAATGTGATGACATGGTAGACATATGTTTTAGTAATACAAATCATATTAACAGTTTTTACGATAGGATGAAAAGGTTTGTGTCTCCAATTAGTACTAATGATGGGTACGAATTCTTGATTTCCCGCACTAGTGACCAAATTCAATAAAAATATCCACTACTCTCATGTCCTATTGCCTACATAAGATGTAGAGGGTTTTACTATATCGAGCTCATTGGATTGGAAGGTCTCCATCCATATGCCCCGATATGCGTGCTTCAATAGTTCGATCAAGCACAAATGATCCCTCTACGAGCAAATATGAAATCTTCTGAAATTTCCTTCGAATTAGACTTTAAAGTCCCTAGAGCTGATAAGATTCTTCATGAACGATATAATGTTATCACGTTGGACGTAGGAGATGGATTAGTAAGAAGAATTCCATAATATCAGGCATGGCTTTAAGAGGATTGCAATAACATAAGCCTGAAAGGTGAGCAAGGTTTTGAGGATATTAGGACAAAAATTTGGATACGACACTGTAATCTCAAAACCAAAATAGTTACATCAGAAATGTGGTCTCAAATGGCGAATATAATACAGATTCTAGATAATGTGAGAGCAGGGCCTAACAGTGTTGGAGCATCATCCTCATCCACTTCACCGTTTTGATTAAGAGCAAGAATTAGTCCAAGTCTTTATTTCCATTTTTTATGTCATCTCTCCATGTATTTTGTTGTTATTGTACCTTTCTATTGTTATTTAATGAAAATTAGGTCTTTTGTCTTCCAAACTCGAATTATCTCAATTTAATGACTTGGATCAACCTATCATAATCTCATTTATTTGGCATTTTAGGCCCACCTTTGGCATAAAAGAGGTCTCGTGCACATTAGGACGCATTTGTATTATTGATTTCTCTTCTTACTATGTAATTTATTTGCTATGTGATACATGCTTCCTTTTTGTCAATAATATTTGCCTAATTGATTGATTAAAGCAACAATTATTCGCTTTATATAACATTTTTATCTTCTGTTTTACAGAGTTTTCTTTTTCATTTATTTCCCCAAATTGCGTTGAATGCGAATTGGCGGACCATCCATACTTCACTAGATCAAAAGCTCAATCATCCACTGATATGACAGATTCAAATGCATTCGATCAAGATGGTTTGGGACTTGTCACTATCCCAAGAGACGAACCTAAGGCTTCAGAAGAAAGGGACCTAATTCCTTATAATGAACACATTGCTAACCTAATACAACAAATGGCCAATATGCAAAGCGAAATTGATCGACTTCGAAACCTTACTAATTTGTCCATTAGCCTAAATACACCACTTCCCGATCATAGGGAAAATGCAACTATTCCACCTATTCACTATCCCTCACCTCAAGGCTTTCCACCAAATCCTTTCCTTCTCAAAACCAATCTGACTGCTCCTAAACAACCCATCAACCAACCATAACTCACTTTTATAAATATCAATTCACAACAAACCAGTCCACTGCCTTTCACTACCCCATGTATTTCCCAAAATCCAGTTCTCCAAACTACAGAACTTACCCAAGCTCTACTCACCAAAACTATCGTACTTACCCAAAATACCCCCCTCACCCAAACCAACTTGCTTACCCCAAAATACCAAGTGACCCAACACATACCGATGACACATACTGTAACTTCTAACATGTAATATGTGCCGCAAGTATATGTAGCAGAATCTCAACCTTTTGTTACTTCAATGCCAACCATGCCAGAAGTCTATCCATATGAGGAGATGGAGAGAGAGGCTAGATCAAAAACAGATGAAAGCATAGCTAGGGAGATTCGTAATTTGAAAGAAGCATTCAAAAGTATCCAAATTCACAAGAGGTGTGAAGGGCTTGAGTATGAGGATTTATATGTTCATCCCAATGTTGAGTTGCATGTAGGGTATAAGGTACCAAAATTTGATGTGTTTTATGGGAAGGGAAATCCTCAAGACCATTTAAGATCATATTGTGACAAGCTAGTCAGAGTAGGGAAAGATGAGGCTATTAGGATAAAGTTATTTATAAGGAGTTTAACAGGAGAAGCCCTAGACTGGTATACAAGTCAGATCCAAAGAAATGGCGTAGCTGGAGTATCATGACATAGGAGTTCATAAATAGGTTCAAGTTTAACACTGAGGCTATACCAGATAGGTTCTATTTGATGAAATTAGAAAAAAGGTCGACAGAGTCTTTCAGAGAATATGCCATGAGGTAGAGATCAGACACTGCAAAGGTTCAACTTTTGATGATGAAAAATGAGATGACCTCTCTTTTTATACAATCTCAAAAGGATGCAATATATTATGAGAAGATGATAAGCGTGGTAGGACAAAAGTTCTTTGAAGTTGTAAGGATGGAAGAATTCATTGAAGAAGGTATTTAAACTGGCAGAATTACTAATTTGGCAACCTTGCAAGCAACAAGTAAGGTAATTCAGTCAGATTCAATTGGAGGAGCCTTTAAGAAGAAGAAGGACAGAGTGTCCGCTGTCATGACCATCCAGGAATGTAGGCTAAACCAAATGTTAACATGCCAAAACCCCTTACCCCAACCTTCATACTGTAGTCAATATACTCAAGTTCCTCAGCCATATTACCAGCCTTTTACCGCCCCTTACCCAGTTTACACCACTCAGCCAATATATTATCCACCTAGAGCACCTACTTATCCAAATCTCTCACAATACCAACTTACATATCCACCTCAATCCCACTATCAATCATAAAATTGCCTATCAAATCCACCCAGACCCCGCCCAAATTTTGAAAGAAGACCAGTCAAAACCTATATACCTTTAGCCGAACCTTTATCCTAACTATATAAAAGATTGAAAACCATAGGGATACTCCAACCAATCTAAGGACAAATTCCCAATCCCCTTCCATGATGGTATGATGAACTAAGCATTGTGCTTATCACTTTGGAACTACTGGACACAACACTGAAAAATGTCTTACTCTCAAAGATAAGATAGAGGCATTGATCAAAGAAGGAGTCATTCAACTCAAAGGTGCTACCCCTAATATAAATAACAATATTTTTCCAAACCATGGGATGTGAACATGATCACCATTGATGAAGAATGCAATTTGGAAGGGACCATTGTGCCTGTCAAAGAAGACAAAAATGTCATGACATCAACTTTTATTGCTCCCATTACCATAGTCTAGGCACGAGCACCATTTGAAGTGGAAGTTCTGGTTCCTAAGCCTAAGATTACGATTTTAGTTGCTCAATCAACTCCTTTTGACACTAAAGCGATTCCCTGGCGTTACTCAACTGACACAAGGGACAGAGGAAAAGAAAAGGTAGTTGTAGAAGCTGTTGCTGCTGGAATGAAAAGATATGGGCAATGTTATGCCCCTGAAGATGTTGCACGAGTCAGACCAAATAAGGAGAGTAACCAAGAAAGGGTTATGACAGAATCTGAAATAGAGGATTTCTAGAGGAAAATGCCAACAAAAGAATATTCTGTTGTTGAACAGTTGAAGAAGACTCCCGCCCAAATTTCCTTGATGTCATTATTGATGAATTCTGCAACTCACAGGGGCACTTTGGTGAAAGTTCTAAGTGAAGCTTATGTTCCGGTCGAGATCAAAAGTGAGAATCTTTCAGCCATGGTAGGGCAAGTTTTGGAAGCTAACAAAGTCTCTTTTCACAAAGAGGAATTACTATCTGAAGGTTTGGGGCATAACAAAGCATTGAACATTACTGTCAAGTGTAGGGATAAGTTTGTTTCTAGAGTTCTGATTGACAATGGTTCAGCTGTTAATATATGACCTTTCATTACCCTTCGAGCTTTGGGAATTGATGTCGGGAAAATTTGTGAAAGTCATGTGAGGGTTAGAGGTTTTGATGGGACACAAAGGGGAGTCATTGGTGAAATTAATTTGCCATTACAAATTGGACCCAAGGAGTTCGTAGTAGAATTTCAAGTATTGGACATATCTGCTAGTTATAATTTATTGCTCGGGAGTCCATGGATCCATATGGCTGGTGCGATCCTTTCTACCCTACACCAAAATTTGAAATTTATTTGGAATCATCATGAAATTATTGTTCATGGAGAAGGTAGTAATTCAATGTATCCTGATAATTCAATCCCCGTTGTTGAAAGTATGGAAGAACTGGATGGGTCTGTATTCTATACTAAAGAGATTATGTGTGTCAATCAAGCCAAAAGGATAAAGTTGCCATGTGTGCTTATGATGGTAGCTTGGGAAATGCTGAAGAATGGTTTCATGCCCGATCGAGGTCTTGGATTGAACTTGGATGGAATAGTGGGGCCAATTCAGTTGTCTGGCCAGAAATACACTTTTGGTTTAGGATACGAGCCTACTCCTGAAGAAGTTTCATTGGCGATCTCAAAAGAAAAAGAGATATTCCACTGCCCCAGCCCATTCCACGCTTGAATCGGTCATTTTCCAAGGCATGTATTACAAAGGAATCAGAGGAAGCCACTGAAGACAACCTCATGGAAGGACTCAAAAACTTATTTATTGAAGAAGTGGAATGCAATATGATTTTTGAGGATTGTACCGAGACTCTGACCATATGGGATGCAGAGCCTAGAGATGTTTTGAACAATTGAACTTGTAACCTTTCCCCGTTTCTTTGGGAATCTTGGTAGATGTTTGTATTAGAATTAATGAAATAACATGATTCAAAATTGAGGCCTGAATCATGTTTAAGAATCTTCAAATATTTTGCCTTCACCTTTTGAAAGCTTAAATGCCACATCTAAACTATATTTTTTGCTTTAAAATTAAAATTTTTGTCTTTAATTATTATTTTAATTTTTAATTTTTACTCTCTTTCAGCGATCAAATTAATAAATCTTCCAATACCAAGAACGTGACATGTAATGAAATAAGCAAACAAATTCCAAATATCGAATAATATTTTGTGGAATATGAAGAAGAGGTGCATCCTGAAGAGTTGACTGAAGATTTCGAACATTTTGAGAATGAAAGAAAGCCAAATTTGGATTAAACTGAGATGGTAAATTTGGGATATTCAGAACTAATGAAAGAAATAAGAATTAGCATCTATTTGACTCCGTCTCAAAGAAAAGAACTTATTGATTTTGGGACAGTATATGGATGTATTTGCCTGGTCTTATGATGATATGCAGGGTCTAAGCACATACATTGTTTCACATAAGTTGCCGACCGATCCATCTTGTCCCCCAGTCAAGCAAAAGCCAAGGAAGATTAAGCCTGATATGAGTTTAAAAGTTGAGGAAGAAGTTTCTAAGAAAATCGATATCAATGTCATCCGAGTCACAAAGTATCCTACATGGTTAGCTAATACAGTACCAGTGCCAAAGAAAGATGGAAAAATCAAAGTATGTGTAGAATATCGAGACTTCAACAAGGCCAGCCCAAAAGATGATTTTCCCCTTCCAAATATTCACATACTCATCGACAATTGTGCAAAGCATGACTTGCAGTCATTTGTTGATTGCTTTGCAGGCTACCATCAGATTCTAATGGATAAAGAAGACGCTGAGAAAACGATATTCATCATACCTTGGGGAGTATATTATTATCGAGTAATGCCTTTCAAACTCAAGAATGCAGGATTAACATACATGAGAGCTATGGCTACCATTTTTCATGACATGATCCATAAGGAGATTGAAGTCTATGTAGACGATGTCATTATCAATTCACAAAAGAGCTCAGATCACTTCACACATTTGAAGAAGTTATTTGACAGGTTGAGGCGATATAATCTGAAATTAAATCCTACAAAATATGCATTTGGTGTCCTTGCTGGAAAATTGTTGGGTTTTATTGTGAGCAGGAAAGGCATAGAATTGGATCCTTCAAAGATAAAGGCTATTCAAGACTTGCCCCCTCCAAAAAGTCGAAAGGATGTAATGAGTTTTCTTGGTCGACTAGAGTACATTAGTCGATTCATTGCACAGTCGACTATAATTTGTGAATCAATCTTCAAGTTGTTGAGGAAAGATGTTGCTATTAAATGGACTGAAGATTGTCAACAAGCTTTTGACAAAATCAAGGAGTACTTGTCTAGTCCGCCCGTCTTGGTGCCTCTAGAACTGGGGAGACTATTGCTACTATATATGTCGGTATCAGACAATACATTTGGATGTGTGTTGGGACAACATGATGAAACTGGGAAGAAAGAACAGGTTGTATACTACTTGAGTAAGAAATTCACACCTTACGAAGCCCGATATACTATATTGGAATGCACTTGTTGTTCCTTGACTTAGGTTGCAGAAAATTTAAGACATTACTTATGCACGTATACCATTTTTCTCATCTCAAGGATGGATCCGCTCAAATATATATTTCGAAAGCCTATGCCTACGGGAAAGTTGACAAAATGGCAAATTTTGCTAAGTAAATTCGATATTATGTAACAACCCCTAAAATGTTGTATGTCGGTATTTCAATTCTCAACGAAAATAATACAACCTTTGTATTTTGGGCATAACTTTTCATAGGTTGGTCCAAATTAGGTGATTCAAATTTCTGGGTAACCACAACATCCTTACCTACAACTTTCATGAGAACATATCTTAAGATTCGGAGTATAAGTAGGTCAAATAAATTAATCTTTGCAAGATATAGTACTATAATGGAATTAAGTGTTTATAGAAGAAAATTCATATCTCACTGTAGATTGCTCCAAATTGGTTGATTCGTGAACGATATGAAACTAGACTTTCATATCTACAATTCTTATGAAGACACAAAATCCTAATAAGGAATTTATCTTATTCAAACGCAGCTTCGAAAAAAAGTATTCTGTTAAAAAGAACTCATCTTACCTACCATGGAAAGATCTAGATACATTTGACATCATTCATGACATAAATTGTCCTCCATTTAACATCATCCATGACATCAATATATTCCATTAAATTTTCAGATTTTTCTTTATAATCATTTTATTTATTGTTAGGTCACTCTTTCCCACCTATAAATACCCACCTTATTTCCTCATTTTATTCATCAAGCTTTCTTAAGCATTTCTTCTCTCTTTATACTTATTCTCAAATATAGTTTTAGTTTTAGTAGTATAAAAACACTACTCCGATTATTCTTATACTCCGGGTAGTACACAAAACGCTCCGACGAAAAGAAAAGGCTAGGGGTCCAAGAGTGTTCCAATTCGGAGTAAACCTTCGGATTTAAGGTATGTACGGCTTTCATAGCATTGGATTGAGTTCGTCCATGCGCCCAATATTTAAATTCATTATAATTGAGTTATAATTGAGTTTTATCCAAATCTTGAATTCTAAATAAATTAATCTTCGTCTATTGAGTTTGATATATTTATGCATTAATATTATTATTATTGTTATCTCTCATATTATTGAAATTATTGTTCATGGCTACTTTTCCATGAATCCTAATTGTTTTGATGTTCATGAATATTTTTACACATGTTTTGAGTAAAGATGTTGGCTTTTTATTATTTTCATTGATAAAAAGAAGTTATATGAATTAATACTATATATGTATTTTATTGAGTTTTAAAAGAGCAAAAGAGTTGAATTTGAATGAATTTGAGCAAATGATATTTTGAGCAAGATATTTTGATGAGATGTAAATGATGTTTTTGAAAGTATAATGATTGATGAACATGAAATGAGATGAGTTTGAAGATTTAAATTAAAGTCCAATGAGACTAGATGATGAGTTTAATATGAGCACATATTTTGGGAGTAGTATTGAGCACCGAGTTGGGTAAGAGTTTAATTGACTCAAACCCCAGAACTACGTAGCCAGCGTAGGATGGAGGCTATGCCTCTTGAGTCCCAAAAAGAGGACTTTGATGGATGGATCCAAGATGGTGATGTCCTTTACCCTGGTAAGGTATTGGATGGATGTGGCAACAATATCGCTTCGTTGTATCATCGCTAGCTCATAAGTGATGGTTGTCGGTTAGAAAAACTCCCAACTGAGTAAGCATTGCTTATTACTATTATTTTTATTATTATATTTTAAACTTGCATTACATATTGATGTTGAGATGATGTTGAGTTCTGAGCTGAATTTTCTTGAGAGGAGTTTCTTGATATCTGTCCTTACCTTCCTGCCATTTTACATACTCATACACTTCATGTACTGATGTCATTCGACCTGCATTGTTTTATGATGCAGATACAAGTGTTAGAGATTCTCAATAGGCGCATTGTTGAAGATCATTTCTTTTCGGCTATTTGGTGAGTCTTTCTTGTATTCGAAGGAACTTCTTATCCTTTTATTATTGTTGCGTGTGATGTTTCTTTTTGAGGTAGCCATGTACATGTCATTGGCACCATCTAAGAGTATTAGAGGCTTCATAGACAGAGTTTGATGATGTAATCCGTGTAGTTCTCCTTAGAAACTACTTTTTCTAAGAATTATTTTTTTTTCTTTTGATATTGATGATGACAAGCCCACATTAGTATTCTTAAGTCTTCCGCTGATGAACAAATGAGTAATGAGACCAAGTGGTTCTCTCGGAAGCCAGAGATGGTTTCTGAGTGCTGGCCACGCCTAGGGTACCCTCTCGGGGCGTGACAAACTTGGTATCAAAGCATAGAGTTCAAGAGTCCTAGGGTGTCTATGAAGCCGTGTCTAGTAGAGTCTTGTTTATGGGTGTGTCGTGCACCACACTTATAATCAGGAAGCTATAGGACATTAGGAATTATTTCACTTCTTTCATAATTTGAGTTCGTGCGATAGAGTTTAACTCTATAAAATCTTTCTTTCTAATTTGTGCGTTTACACGTTTCAGACATGCCTCCTAAACGTTCAGCTAGTCAGAGAAACGCTACCAGCACTGAGGTTCCACAGTCAGTGATGCCTCCACGGAGAACTAGGGGCCGACCTGCAAGGTCTACTAAGGTACCCCAAGTACCTACTGTTCAGACCACTCCTACTTCTGAGAAAGATTTTCGAGGAGCGATTGCTATGCTCACCCAGTTGGTGGCTACTCGAAATAGTAGCCAAAGTTCACCAACTCCTAGCTCTAGTTATCAAGAGCCGTCTGCTGCCACGAGGATCAAAGATTTTCTGAGAATGAATCCGCCGGTCTTCATGGGTTCCAACGTTGATGAAGACCCCCAAAATTTCATTGATGAGATGTGGAAGATACTAAAAGCGATGCATGCTACAGAGATCGAGGGGGTTGAGTTGGTGTCTTATCAACTCAAGGATGTGGCAAATGTCTGGTATAACTAGTGGGAAGAAAGTAGAGGTGAGGATGCAGAGTCTGCTCTTTGGGATGAGTTTGAAAGAGCATTTCTGGATAACTTCTTTCCCCAAGAGCTACGTGAAGCAAAAATTGAGGAGTTTGTGAACCTCAAACAAGAGAGTATGACTGTAAAAGAGTATAGTTTGAAGTTTATTCAATTGTCCAAATATGCCCCAAAAATGATTCCTCATATGAGGTCTAAGATAAGGAAGTTTGTCTCTAGCCTAGGCAAACATATAAAGAAAGAATGTAAGGAAATGCTAATGATTTCTGACATGGATTTTTCTAGATTGATGGTGTATGCTCAGCAGGTTGAGGATGACAAGAAAAAGGACCGAGAGGAACACCTAAGCAAGAAGGCTAAGTCTGCCGGGCATGAGAATGAGCAGAAGCAAAGGAAGGGTAACAAGTCTTTCTTTCAGAAAAGGTCTTCCAATTATGCACCTTCCCCAACAAATGCTTTTACACCTAATACCAGGTATGATCAGAGATCGCTAAGTCACCAAAACTTTCGATCTCAAGGTTCTCAGTCCCAATTAAGTATGGCTCAAGGTTCTAGAGGAAAACCACCATGTGCTAGATGTGGGAGGCTCCATTTGGGAGAGTGTCGTGTGGGCACCAATTCTTGCTACGGATGTGGAAAGACAGGTCACTTCTAGAATGAGTGTCCTTCAAAGAGGCAAGGAGATGGAAGTAGTAGAGCTCAGTTTTCTTCTGCAGCTCCACAGAATAGAGGTAATCATAGAGGTGCAGCTTTAAGTGCAGGTGGGGTAACCAACCGTCTGTATGCTATGGGTAGTCGCCAAGACCAAAAGAATGCACCCGATGTTGTTACTGGTATGCTCCGAGTCCTTTCTTTTAATGTGTATGCATTACTTGATCTGGGTGCTACATTATCTTTTGTGACTCCTTACTTGGCTAGTAAATTTGAGATCCTTCCTGAGTGTCTTCTTGAGCCTTTCAGTGTATCTACTCCTGTTGGTGATTCTATCTTAGCTGAGATGGTCTATAGAAATTGTACTGTGTCAATCTATCATAGGGATACCATGGCTGACTTAGTTGAGTTGGACATGGTTGATTTTGATATGATTCTTGGTATGGACTGGATTTATTCTTGTTATGCTTTAGTTGATTATAGGACCCGAATTGTCAAGTTTCAATTTCCAAACGAGCCTATCTTAGAGTGGAAGGGGAATTCTGTAGTGCCTAGGGGTAAATTTATTTCCTATCTTAAGGCCAGAAAATTAATCTCTAAGGGATGTATATATCATATAGTCTGAGTCAAAAATATTAATGATCAGACTCCATCTCTTGAGTCAGTTCCCATTGTAAATGAGTTTTCTAAAGTCTTTCCTGAGGATCTACCCGGAATCCCTCCTGGTAGAGAGATAGAATTTGGTACTGATGTCCTTCCTGATACACAACCTATCTCCATTCCTCCTTATAGGATGGCTCCTGCTGAGTTGAAAAAGTTGAAAGAACAACTGAAAGACCTCCTAGATAAGGGGTTTATTAGGCCAAGTGTCTCACCTTGGGGCGCTCCTATCCTATTTGTGCGAAAGAAAGATGGGTCCCTTAGAATGTGCATTGATTACCGACAACTAAACAAGGTCACCATTAAAAACAAGTACCCTCTTCCTAGAATAGATGATTTATTTGACCAACTTCAGGGTGCCACATGGTTCTCTAAGATAGACCTCAGATCAGGCTATCACCAGTTGAAAGTGAGAGAATGTGACATCCCGAAGACGGCTTTTTGAACCCGCTATAGTCATTTTGAGTTTCTTGTTATGTTCTTTGGATTGAAAAATGCTCCAGCAGCTTTTATGTACCTCATGAACCGAGTATTCAAGCCATACCTAGATACGTTTGTAATTGTCTTCATCGATGATATTTTGGTCTACTTTAGAAGTAAGAGTGAGCATGATAATCACCTTAGGATTGTCCTTCAAACTCTTAATGAGGAGGAGTTGTATGCTAAGTTTTCAAAGTGTGAGTTTTGGCTTGAGTCTGTAGCATTCCTAGGCCATATTATATCTGGGGATGGAATCCAAGTTGATACTCAAAAGATTGAGGCAGTTAAGAACTGGCCCCGACCCACCTCTCCAACCGACATAAGGAGTTTCTTAGGTTTGGCTGGTTACTACAGGAGGTTTATTGAGGGATTTTTATCTATATCCTCACCATTGACTAAGCTGACTCAGAAGAAAGCTAAGTTTCAATGGTCTGATGCTTGTGAGAAAAGTTTTCAAGAGTTGAAAGCTAGATTGACTACTGCTCCAGTACTATCCCTACCCGAAGGAACGGATGGTTTTGTAATCTATTGTGATGCTTCAAGAGTTGGGTTGGGATGTGTATTGATGCAGAAAGGTAAGGTCATTGCCTATGCCTCCAGGCAGCTTAAGACTCATGAGAGAAACTACCCCACTCATGACCTTGAGTTGGCAGCTGTGGTATTTGCTCTTAAGATCTGGCGTCACTATCTTTATGGTGTACATGTGGATGTGTTCACAGACCATAAAAGCTTACAGTATGTATTCAGCTAGAAGGAGCTGAATTTGAGGCAGAGGAGATGGCTAGAGTTGCTCAAAGATTATGATATGAGCATTCTCTACCACCCAGGTAAAGCAAATGTAGTTGCTGATGCTCTTAGTAGGTTATCTATGGGGAGTACAACCCATGTGGAAGAAGAAAAGAAGGAGTTGGCAAAGGAAGTGCATAGACTTGCGCGTTTGGGAGTTCAACTTATTGACTCTAGTGAGGGTGGTGCAATAGTACAAAATGGAGCTGAATCATCTCTGGTTGCAGAGGTGAAAGAAAAGCAAGAGCAGGATCCCATTCTTCTTCAACTGAAGGATAAGGTTCACAAGCAGAAGGTAATGGCTTTTACCAAAGGGGGAGATGGAGTATTAAGATATCAAGAAATATTATGTGTTCCAAGTGTTGATGATATTCAGGAGAGAATCATGAAAGAAGCACATAATTCTAAGTATTCCATCCATCCAGTTTCAACAAAGATGTATCATGACTTGAGAGAAATATACTGGTGGAGTGGAATGAAGAGAGATATAGCAGAGTTTGTGTCCAAGTGCCCAAATTGCCAACAAGTTAAAGTTGAGCACCAAAGGCCTTGTGGAGTAGCTCAGAACATAGAGATCCCAGAATGGAAGTGGGAAATGATAAATATGGACTTCATTACCGGTTTACCACGAACCCGCAAACAACATGACTCTATTTGGGTGATTGTGGATAGGATGACCAAATTGGCCCATTTCTTGCCGGTTAAGACTACAAATACTGCAGAGGATTATGCCAAACTGTATCTTAGAGAGATTGTTAGACTGCATGGAGTTCCTTTGTCTATCATCTCTGATAGGGGAGCTCAATTTACTGCTCAGTTTTGGAAGTCATTTCAGAAGGGCTTGGGTTCAAGAGTGAACCTTAGTACTGCTTTTCATCCGCAAACAGATGGCCAGGCAGAGCGTACGATACAGACTTTGGAGGATATGTTAAGAGCTTGTGTCATTGACTTCAAAGGTAATTGGAATGATCATTTACCTCTTATTGAGTTTGCATACAATAATAGTTTCCATTCGAGTATTCAAATGGCTCCTTATGAAGCTCTGTATGGGAGGAGATGTAGATCACCAATTGGTTGGTTTGAAGTTGGTGAAGCTGAGTTGATTGGACCAGACTTGGTTCACCAAGCTATGGAGAAGGTGAAAACCATACAAGAGAGGTTGAGGACTGTTCAAAGTCGTCAGAAATCATACACTGATGTTAGGAGAAGAGATTTGGAGTTCGAAGTGTACGATTGGGTATACTTGAAAGTTTCACCCATGAAGGGTGTAATGAGATTTGGAAAGAAAGGGAAGCTTAGTCCCCGCTACATTGGTCCTTATCAGATTATAAGGAGGGTAGGTAACGTAGCCTGTGAATTGGAGTTGCCCCCAGAATTAGCTGCTATTCATCCCGTGTTTCACATCTCTATGCTTAAGAAGTGTTTAGGAGATGCTTCACTTATTGTCCCAGCTGAGAGCATTGGGGTGAAAGAGAGTTTGAGTTATGAAGAGATTCCAGTTCAAATTCTTGATCGTCAGGTTCGCAAATTAAGAACTAAGGAAGTGGCATCTGTCAAAGTCCTATAGTGAAATTAATTTGTTGAAGAGGCTATATGGGAAGCTGAAGAAGATATGAAGGCTAACTATCCTCATCTATTTGTGCCTTTTGATGACGATATTCAAGGTAATATTCCTTATTTCTACCTTTGAATCGATGATTATTCTTGAGTTTGAGTCATTGACCATTTGAGTATCAGAGTTTTTGAGAAATTGATGTATTGATGATATTCATTCTTTGTCTCCTATTTTCATCTTCATTCGAGGACGAATGATCCCAAGGGGGAGATATTGTAACAATCCCTAAAATGTTGTATGTCGGTATTTCAATTCTCGACGAAAATAATACAGCCTCTGTATTTTGGGCATAACTTTTCATAGATTGGTCCAAATTAGGTGATTCAAATTTCTGGGTAACCATACCATCCTTACCTACAACTTTCATGAAGAACATATCTTAAGATTCGGAGTATAAGTAGGTCACATAAATTAATCTTTGCAAGATATAGTACTGTGACGGAATTAAGTGTTTATAGAAGAAAATTCATATCTCACTGTAGGTTGCTCCAAATTGGTTGATTCTTGAACGATATGAAACTAGACTTCCATATCTACAATTCTTATGAAGACACAAAATCCTAATAAGGAATTTATCTTATTCAAACGCAGCTTCGAAAAAGAGTATTCTGTTAAAAAGAACTCATCTTACCTACCATGGAAAGATCTAGATACATTTGACATCATTCATGCATAAATTGTCCTCCATTTAACATCATCCATGACATCAACATATTCCATTAAATTTTCAGATTTTTCTTTATAATCATTTTATTTATTGTTAGGTCACTCTTTCCCACCTACAAATACCCACCTTATTTCCTCATTTTATTCATCAAGCTTTCTTAAGCATTTCTTCTCTCTTTATACTTCTTCTCAAATATAGTTTTAGTTTTAGTAGTATAAAAATACTACTCCAATTATTCTTATACTCTGGGTAGTACACAAAACACTCCGGCGAAAAGAAAAAGCTAGGCGTCCAAGAGTGTTCCAATTCGGAGTAAACCTTCGAATTTAAGGTATGTACGGCTTTCATAGCATTGGATTGAGTTCGTCAATGCGCCCAATATTTAAATTCATTATAATTGAGTTATAGTTGAGTTTTATCCAAATCTTGAATTCTAAATAAATTAATTCTTCGTCTATTGAGTTTGATATATTTATGCATTAATATTATTATTATTGTTATCTCTCATATTATTGAAATTATTGTTCATGGCTACTTTTCCATGAATCCTAATTGTTTTGATGTTCATGAATATTTTTACACATGTTTTGAGTAAAGATGTTGGCTTTTTATTATTTTCATTGATAAAAAGAAGTTATATGAATTAATACTATATATGTATTTTATTGAGTTTTAAAAGAGCAAAAGAGTTGAATTTGAATGAATTTGAGCAAATGATATTTTGAGCAAGATATTTTGATGAGATGTAAATGATGTTTTTGAAAGTATAATGATTGATGAACATGAAATGAGATGAGTTTGAAGATTTAAATTAAAGTCCAATGAGACTAGATGATGAGTTTAATATGAGCACATATTTTGGGAGTAGTATTGAGCACCGAGTTGGGTAAGAGTTTAATTGACTCAAACCCCAGAACTACGTAGCCAGCGTAGGATGGAGGCTATGCCTCTTGAGTCCCAAAAAGAGGACTTTGATGGATGGATCCAAGATGGTGATGTCATTTACCCTGGTAAGGTATTGTATGGATGTGGCAACAATATCGCTTCGTTGTATCATCGCTAGCTCATAAGTGATGGTTGTCGGTTAGAGAAACTCCCAACTGAGTAAGCATTGCTTATTACTATTATTTTTATTATTATATTTTAAACTTGCATTACATATTGATGTTGAGATGATGTTGAGTTCTGAGCTGAATTTTCTTGAGAGGAGTTTCTTGATATCTGTCCTTACCTTCCTGCCATTTTACATACTCATACATTCCATGTACTGACGTCATTCAACCTGCATTGTTTTATGATGCAGATACAAGTGTTAGAGATCCTCAATAGGCGCATCGTTGAAGATCATTTCTTTTCGGCTATTTGGTGAATCCTTCTTGTATTCGAAGGAACTCCTTATTCTTTAATTATTGTTGAGTGTGATGTTTCTTTTTGAGGTAGCCATGGACATGTCATTGGCACCATCTAAGAGTATTAGAGGCTTCATAGACAGAGTTTGATGATGTAATCCGAGTAGTTCTCCTTAGAAACTACTTTTTCTAAGAATTATTTTTTTTCCTTTTGATATTGATGATGGCAAGCCCACATTAGTATTCTTAAGTCTTCCGCTGATGAACAAATGAGTAATGAGACCAAGTGGTTCTCTCGGAAGCTAGAGATGGTTTCTGAGTGCCGGCCACACCTAGGGTACCCTCTCGGGGCGTGACATATTATTTATATCACACAAAAGGCTATCAAAGGACAAGTGCTTGCTGATCATCTTGCTGAAAATCCTATGGATGAAGAGTACGAACCTATTAAAACTTATTTCCCTGATGAAGAGGTATTATTTATTGGAGAGGATATTTCAAAATGAATATCCTGGGTGGAGGATGTTCTTTGATGGTGCTACAAATTCTAAAAGAGTCGGTGCTGGGGCAGTATTAATCTTAGAAGCAGGTCAACATTATCCAGTCTCAGCAAAATTCAAGTTCCCATGTACTAACAATATGGAAGAATATGAGGCGTGTATCCTTGGACTCAGAATAGGTGTTGATATGAATATATAAGAATTGCTGGTTATAGGTGACTCAGACTTATTGATTCATTAGGTACAAGGTGAATGGAGCACCAAGAATACGAAGATACTCCCATATTTGCAGTGTGTGAAGGAAATATGCAAGAAATTTGTCAAGATAGGTTCAAGCATATTTCTAGAGCTCAAAATGAGTTTGCAGATGCTTTGGTAACCATCTCTTCTATGATTCAACCTCCAGACAAGAATTACATAGATCCAATCAAGATCAATGTGCAGGATCAACCGGCCTATTATTTCCATGTAGATGAAGAATTGGATGGAGAACCTTGGTACCATGAAATTGTGAGGTATCTCAAAGAAGGAGATTATCCAGAAGGCATAAACAATATTCAAAAGAGAACACTGCAGAGACTCGCAAGCCACTTTTTCTTAAGTGGAGAAATCCTTTATAGGAGGACTCTAGATTTAGGGCTATTAAGGTGTGTTGACTCCCGAGAGGCGAGCAAGTTGATTGAAGAAATACATGGGGGTACATGTGGTCCACACATGAATGGCTTTACTAATGTCGTCAATGTCAGATTCACGGTGAATTGATTCGGGTTCCATAAAATGAACTCAATGCGACGAGTTCCCCTTGGCCATTCGCAGCCTAGGGCATAGATGTCATCGGTCCTATCGAGCCAACTGCATCAAACGGACATAGATTCATTTTGGTAGCTATCGATTACTTCACAAAATGGGTAGAAGCATCTTTACATAAGTCTGTGACAAAGAAGGTGGTGATAATTTTTTTTCGCAATAACATAGTTTGTAGATTTGGTATCCCTCATTCGATTATAACAAATAATAGAGCTAATCTCAATAGCGGTTTGATACATGAGATATGTGAGAAGTTCAAAATCATTCACTGCAATTCCACTCCTTATCGACCTCGGATGAATGGAAAAGTTGAGGCTGCCAACAAGAATATTGCGGAAGATGATTGATAATTATAACCATTGGCATGAGAATTTGCCGTTTGCCCTCCTTGGCTATCGCACCAAGATTAGGACTTTTACTGGGGAAACACCTTATCTTTTGGTTTATGGAATAGAAGCAGTATTACCAATGGAAGTTGAGATACCATCCCTAAGGATAATCCAAGAAGCTGAGTTGAGTGATGCCAAATGGATACAAAGTCGATATGAGCAGTTGATGTTCATTGATGAAAAGAGAATGAATGCAGTTTGTCATGGATAACTCTATCAATACAGGATGGCTAAAGCTTTCAACAAAAACGTAAGACTGAGACAGTTCAAACCGGGATAATTGGTTTTAAAGCGAATATTCCCACACCAAGATGAAGCTAAGGGAAAATTTGTGCCTAATTGGCATGGGCCTTATGTGGTTCACAGAGTATTGACTGGAGGAGCGTTGATTCTAGCAGAAATGGACAGAAAGACATGGCCGAAATCCATCAATTTAGATGCGGTTAAGAAATACTATGTCTAAGAGCTTTTATTAATATTATGAACTATGCTTGGACTGATTCCCTTGGTGGGATACGTAGGCGGCCTGTATTGGCTTCGGTCACATTATGAAAAAAAATTCAATTCTCCTCTTTTATTTTGCATGTAGTAATTAAGTATGGTTTTACTCATGTTGGATATATGAGTAGCCCATAGAGGGTTCGATCCATTTTATTTTCAAATTCTCAAAGAAAACGTATTCACGAATTAGGCTTGATGGGACAATAGATAGTCTATATATGGTTTGGTCTTATCATAATGGATGTCGATATCCCTCTTCACCAAAACTGGGACAGTTTTGCGGGTAGCATTACAAGAAGATATCAAGAGAATTGAGAAGTATGCACTAAATCGAATAATCAGGCAGAAGAAAGACTCTAGAAAATGACGTTTGCTTCATTTCACGACATGTCACAATCTAAAGTTTTGTAGAAATTATTTACTATTATATAATTTATCTTATTACTTTTAATATGAATCTTTCAATCAAATATTTTCGTGTTATTCATTAGCCAAGATCTAGAAGGGACGGAGATTGCAAGTCCAAACAAAGTTGAAGAAAGAAGAAGTACGAAGAGCCAGAGCTCCAAAGTCAATGCAAATCAACCACCCCGAAACTCATAATTTTTCTTTGAATGCAGGCTTGTCAGAATTATTGGCCAACAAAGAATTCAATAATGTTTACAACCTCGAAAGGATCATGCATCGAATGGTTTGAATTACTTACAAATTTATGTTCTAAGAAAACTCATAAATAAAGCTTCCTAAAATTTCTAAATATTTTGATACATAAATATTTTCAGTTGCACTACCTATGATATTAATATGCTCTGCATAAATATTCTCAAATACACTGCACGAATACTTTCAAATAATTTTAAATGTGCTATACAAATGCTCTCAGATATCTTCAAACACATTGCACAAATGTCTTGAAATGTTTTTAAATGCATTGCACAAATGCTTTCAAATATTATCAAATGAACTGTATTAATGCTTTCAAATATTATTAAATGCACTGCACTAATGCTTTCTAATATATTCAAATGCACTGCACCAATGCTTTCAAATATATTCAAATGCACTGCACAAATGCTTTCAAACATTATCAAATGCACTGTACAAATGCTTTCTTATGTATTCAAATGCACTGCACTAATGCTTTCCAATATATTCAAATGCACTGCACAAATGCTTTCGGATATTATCAAATGCACTGCACTAATGCTTTTTGATATATTCAAATGCACTGCACAAATGCTTTCAAATGCACCGCACTAATACTTTCTGATATATTCAAATGCACTGCACAAATACTTTCAAACATTATCAAATGCATTGCACAAATACTTTAAATACAATTGCATAAAATGCTTACAAAAGTGCAATAATTGTAAAGACGTCATTTTCATAAATCATCGACTTGAGAAGCCTTATATTTCATAAATCACAGACTTAAAAGTCACATTCTTCACGAATCATTTGGTTTAAAGGTCTCATTTCATTAATCATCGCTGAAAGGCACCATTATCATAAATTATCGGCCTTAAAACTCTATTTTCATATGCTTTGATTTTATTAAATCATTACGGCTTGCAAGGCCGCATTTTCATATATTCGCACCCTAGAGGTGTCATTCCCATGAGCTTATTAGACATTGCTTTATATTTAATATTTAATATTTACTAATTGTCTTGTCAAGTTTAAGTTTTGCAGAAACCGTAGCATAAAGTGGAATTTTTTCTAAGTAGTGAACGGGGGATATTTGTTGGAAAGTTAAACTCACCAACAACGGTCATGAATCTACTCTCGAACTCTATTCAGCCTACGTCCATAATTCAGGTTTTAAAATCCAATCTCGTCATAACTCGATACTGAGATAATTTTTGGCTAGGCTTTACCTCGTTCTTTTCAATATTCTCACCCTTTGTTGAGTTCAGGTTTTTAATTCCACTTTTATCTCTTTATATTGTCACTATGTACCCTTTTGCTTCACTTCATTTTAATAACTCTTCACTTGTTTAACCTTATTCTTTTCCGTGTCCACCTCTGTCAACATCTTTCTCATTCACTACCAACACAATTTTATGATTGATGATGTTGTCAACTCACTCCACCTTTATTCTGGTATAACTTCAGAGTTGCATTTAGCTTGATTCTCGAGTAACTCGAGACATGCTGGCAACTCAAAAACAAAGTTTATCCATAATTTTTCATAATTTTTTCTTATCCCCATATTTTCATAAATTTCATTTCAACATTGATGGTCGGGATAAAATTGGCTATTATGTCAACTTCTTTGCTCAAAAACTCTTTCATCGTCTTTGATCAAAGAGGGACAGTTGTTAACACAAAATTTTGGCCTCCACAACGTATTTTTATTTTAAAATCAAATGAAAAATTAAAAAAAAGAGAAATATATATATATATATATATATATACCTTTTGTCATTATTTGCACACTGTCTCAAAAGGATCTGTTATTTTAAAACTAAATATTTTGTTAATTAATTTGACTTAATTAATAGAGCCATATTTGAAGTTAATTTATTTAAACTTAATTTAATTATTTTACTTTGACAAAATTAAGAAGTTTGTAAATTAATTGATGTTTAGCTTTCTTTAATTTTAAATAAATTAAAATAATTAGATTTTATAAAACTCGAAATACTTTCAAGTTATTTTTTATTATCTTTATTTGTTTTTAAGATAATGTATATAGTTTGTATAATTATTACCATTTTAGTAGTATTCAAAATTGACCCATAAAAAGATTTTATTTATTTCTAATAATTATTTCATTTTCATTTCTTTCCCTAAATAACACATAATACTGCATCATGCAAATAATATATATACCATCCCCTCTTCAAAAATAAATAAATAATAATAATAATAATAAATAAAGAAATAAAAATAAAAAAAAAGATTTTTCTTCATCCGAAAATAAAAATAATTAAATAATAATAATAATAAATATAAATAATATACTCCCCATGCGGCACCCCTTTCCCATACCCTATATATAAAATAAGTATATATATTAATCCGATAATATTAAAATACTAATAATAATAAATATATATACTATATATATATATAAAATAGTCTCATGCATGCCCCCTAACCTTATATAATAATACTTATTAAAAAGTGTGTCCCCTATATATATATATATATATATATATATATAATAAGCCCACGTCTGCCCCTACCCAATTCCCTATTCAACAGCACATTCCCGCCTCCACTATGCCATACATGCACTAATCTAAATACTTACACATATTATATTTATATATGCTCTCACTGTCCAACACCAAATAAGTTCATTCCCTAGCAAAAAGATTAATATTCTATACCCAAAAGCTACACAAAAATCAGATTCATTAAAATCAAGTCACGCATGCATGTTGAAATAGAAAAAAGAAATAAGTTAACATTGAAACACCACAAAGAACAGAGATAAAATAAATAGATATCTCTTAATCGATCGTCAAAATAATATTCAAGAATAAAACTAACATTCCCTAATCTAAGTTTTCGTATGCATGTTCAAGTTGATAAATGGGTTAGTGGGGGGCATTTAATCTTATGACTCTTAGTATTTCAAAGTTACAATTATAAACTTGCTAAACAAGGAAATAATATATATATTTTTAACTTTAAACTAAATAAATTTTTTGCAGGAGCAAAAGTCTGAAAATGCATATATAACTACGCCTATACCATATATATATATAAATCATCCGCTCATTCTGTATTATTTTATTCATTCACCCATTCTGTATTATTTTTATTCATCCGCCCATTTCGCATTATTTTATTCACCCGTTATTCTGCATTATTTTATTCATCTGCATATCCCTATATATAGAGGCGGACGGACAGAGGAGGGGGGAGGATTATTTTTTTTGAAGACAGTTGCATATCTTTTAAAAGAAATTTTTGAGTTTTTCTCTCTACTATATCCGATTTTACATTAAGAGCAAGGGTAAATTCGTGAACAAGCCATCTCCATTCACTGTCCAGCAATTGGTAATATTTACTCCATGTTCTTTCATTTTTCGCTGTCATTGTGATAAAATATTGTCCTAAAAAATGTTATCTCCCTAATTTCGTCACTCTCTTTCTATTTGCATGAACACTTTGGGAGCAAAAATGGAGTCTTGATCTGGGACTCTAAAATTTCTGAGTCTTTGATACCCGATATAATCATCATTCCCTCACATGGAGTCAATATATTAGACCCCTTGAATAGCAAACCAGACAAGATGATCTCACGCAGATTCAATTCCACCTGCTTATATTTTCAGCATTTTGTTGTTATTATTATTGTTGTTATTATCATTATTATTGTTGTTGTTGTTGTTGTTGTTGTTGTTATTATTTTTATTATTATTATTATTATTATTATTTTTATTATTATTATTATTATTGTTATTAATATTATTATTATTAGTAATAGTATATATTTTTATTACCGTTTTTTTCATCATCATCATCATTGTTGTTGTTGTTATTATTATTATTAATAATATTATTATTATTATTATTATTATTATTATTATCATTTTCGTTATCAATATTATTAGTAGTAGTAATATGTTTTTTATTTTTTACTGTTAGTATTAGTATTATTATTATTTTCGTTATTACTGTTAGCATTATTATTAGTATTTTATTTACTGTTATTATTATTATTATTATTATTATTATTATTATTATTATTATTATCATTATCATTTTTGTTATCAATATTATTAGTAGTAGTAGTAATACTTTTATTTACTGTTAGTATTATTATTATTATTGTTGTTGTTGTTGTTGTTGTTGTTGTTGTTGTTGTTGATATTTCTTATTTACTATTATTATTATTATTATTATTGTTATTTTTGTTATTAATATTAGTAGTAGTATTTTTCATGTAGTGATAATATTATTATCATTACATTTATTATTGTTATTATTGTTATTATTTTTCGTTATTATTATTATCATCATTATTAGTATTTTATTTACTGTTATTCTTATTATTATATTTATTATTATTTTCGTTATTAATATTATTAGTAGTAATAGTAGTATTTTTGTTTATTGTTAGTATTATTATTATTATTATCATTTCGTTATTAGTATTATTATTAGTAGTAGTATTTCATTTACTGTTAGTATTATCATTATTATTATTATTGATATTATTTTCTTTTATTATTATTATCATTTTTATTAGTACTTTTATTTATTGTTGTTGTTGTTGTTGTTATTATTATTATTATTATTATTGTTTTTGTTTAAGTATTATTAGTAGTAATAGTAGTATTTCTATTTACTGTTATTATTATTATTATTATTATTATTATTATTATTATTATTATTATTATTATTATTATTATTAGTAGTAGTATTAGTATTTTTATTTATTTACTATTATTATTATTTGTATTATCTTCATTATTATTATTAGTTGTAGTAGTATTTTATTTACAGTCATTATTATTATTATCACCATTATCGTTATTATTATTATTTTTAGGCGGAACCCATCGGTGGCCCCTCAAAATTGGCACCAACTTTCAATTTGACACCTCAACTAAGCTTTGTTC
This sequence comes from Solanum dulcamara, assembly GCF_947179165.1. Taxonomy (NCBI): domain Eukaryota; kingdom Viridiplantae; phylum Streptophyta; class Magnoliopsida; order Solanales; family Solanaceae; genus Solanum; species Solanum dulcamara. Next base: position 16,406,497 of record NC_077248.1, on the reverse strand, counting down.
ATTTTAGACACCTCAAGTAAGGTTTCAATGTGTCATTTTGACACTTTTTTTACAATTACCCAAATATCAAAGTGTGTGTAATACACTTGCCGCTGATGTGTCAAAGTGACTAATTAAATGAAGAAACATGACAGATATATCAAAAATAATTTTAAAATAATGACTTTTGATTAGAAAAAAGTGGTCATTAACTTCATTTAATTGGTCACTTTGACACATCAGCGGCAAGTGTATTACACACACTTTAGATATTTGGGTGATTGTAAAAGAAAGTGTCAAAATAACACATCGGAATCTTATTTGAGGTGTCTAAAATAAACAAAGATTAGTTGAGGTGTCTAAGTGAAAGTTGGTGCCAACTTTGAGGGGCCACCGATGGGTTAGGCCTTATTATTATTGTTATTATTATTATTATCATTTTTATTTGTTATTATCATCATTATTATTATCGTTATTGTTATTGTCATTATTATTCTCTTTATTATTGTTATCGTTATTATTAGTAGTAGTATTGTTATTATTATTATTATTATTGTCACTGTTATTATTGTTACTATTATCATTGTATTATTGTGATTATTATTATTATTATTATTATTATTATTATTATTATTATTATTGTTATGCCCTATTTTTAACCGAGGTTAGATATAAAGCACAACATATGGACTCTGAAAAAGATTAATTATTGTATGGAGTCGCCACCTAATTTATTTAGGAAAATAAGGAAAACCTATTTGAATGCATGACGTGTATGACTCACGTTTTAATCTGCGAAAAACCAGTTTAGATTCTAGGTAAGGATTCACATTATTCCAAAGGGAAGGTGTTAGGCATTCTTCGAAATCCACAAAATGTGGTACCCAGCTAGACTTAATTCATCAAAAAGGGAGGAGATCAAAATTATTATTTGCAAGTATAACAAACATATATATAAAAATATATACACTAAAATTGTATAAGAATATATATATAAAAAAAGTATGTACTAAGTAAGTAAAGTATATTATCACCAATTATGTGTAGAAAAATATGAGAAAGGTATATGTATATAAAAGGTAGTTTTTATGCAATAATAAAAGAATAGCCCTTTATTCATATGAACAAAGAACTCTTTTATCATATGAAAAGAAAAATAATTTTGAATATTATTTGCAGTATCTCCGAATACATGTACAGACACTTGGCAAAATATTAATAATGAATAAATTATTATCAAAATAATTTTAAAATATGTGTGTATATATACTACAAAACATAGAATTCTATTTTATAGTAAGCTCAAAAGCGTAACTGTAATAAATGTTACATCCCTATTAGAACGTCATGGGGTTCGTAAAAAATCAATTCAATTGTTCAAAAGATTTTAAAAGAAAATAGTTTAATTTAAGGAATCACCATAATTTTAGAATAATTAGAAACCAATCAATTATTTAAAAATGTCTACAAATTCAATGGATCCTAAGTAAGGGGTTCAAGTTATTTCGAAGGGAAGGTATCAGCATCTTTCGAAATCCACAACTGCAGGTCCCAGCTAAACTCAGCTTTTAAATTGAGGAGATGAAAATATTGCGCAAATATGTAATGAAATATACATAAAGAATAAATTAAAATAATAATATAAGGAACGGCCTAATGTTTGCCTAATGTCAATAATATACACAATAATAAATTAAATATATTATTTGAACTTAATTCGAATAGCTTTCTCAGGAAGCAATTCTGAGTACCTGTAAAAGACTTAATAGAAGTGTTAGTAAGGAATAAATATGATGATGATGATGATGATGATGATAATAATAATAATAATAATAATAATAATAACTAAAAATAAAATCCGTCTTATAAACATGGAAGGCCTTGGATATCGACGGTAATTTCTTCATCGATCTATTAGGTGTAATCTCTATTTAATATGATGAATTACAATAATAATTAAAAATAATAAAATTATTTCAATAAAATGGCGTGAAAGCCATGACAACCAATAATTGATGAAACAATCGACATAATAGAGACAACATATAAGATATTTGAAAAGTGAAACAATAATAGCGTAATTAATAACATAATAAGAAATACACTAGATAAAAGATGTAAAATTCAAACCAACAACAATAATTCAACAAAAAAAATAGTAACATAAACAAAATAACAAAAGAAAAGAAAAAAAAACAACTAGTGAATATTTGCATCATCAAACACCAACACCCACAAAAATAAAGGTACAATATGACAAAAAAATAAGTGAGAGATTTTATCAATTAACTTAAACACATGATAATATAAAAAAAATAGTAATACTAAAGTTAATGACAAGTGAATCAACCTAGCAGTATATCCTACATAGTCAAAAAGAATAAAAACAATAATATCAACATCCATTAAATAAGAAATCATGTATTAAAGAAAATAAATTATTACTAATCATCAATTATAATCCTTTGATGAATAAATATAGTCAAAACAAATAAAGTTAAAATATTAGTAAAAGTAGTCAAACAAAGTTAAAAATAGATACAAGATAACTATAAATAAATAAAGTATACACTAATCATCAATTATAATCCACCAACAAACAAAAGTGATGAATAAATATAGCCAAAACAAATGAAGTTAAACTATTAACAAAAGTAGTCAAACAAAAATAAAATAATAATTTTCACTCAACAAACAATAGATATCACTAATAGAGAGATATAATGGAGACAACAACAATAAAATAAAAAAAAATAGAAACAAATCACAATAATTATATCTATCATCAAACAAAGTAGATTAAAACTATCATATCTTTTAAAACAATCAATCAAAATAATCAAAAGTAAATATATATGACAATAGATGTCACTAATAAAAGATATGATGGAGACAACAATAATAAGTAAAACAAATAATATAAATAAATCAATAATTATATCTATCATCAAACAAAGTAGATTAAAACTATCATATCTTTTAAAACAATCAATTAAAATAATCAAAAGCAAATATATATGACAATAGATGTCACTAATAAAATATATGATGGAGACAACAATAATAAGTAAAAAAAATAATAAAAACAAAATCACAATAATTATATCTATCATAAAATAAAGTAGACCTATAAACAAGAAAAAGTAAAAACAACAATAAAAAAAATAAAAAACAAAGGAGAGATAGAGTTGTTACTTGTTAGTTTCTTACCGGATTTACCATCGCGATAGCTAGTTGTTGTTTCCTGAAGATGGAGCTACTCCGGAGGTTATTGATTTGACACTATTGGACTTTGTTTTAGCTTACAAAATATAACGTAAAATATAAACTTAAACTCAAATTTCCGTCTTTTTTTTTATGGGGAGGCCTCGAAAATCGACGGAAAGATTTTTTCATTGGCCAATTACAATTTGAACTATATATAAATTTGAAGTAATATTTCATATTATCACTTAAGGCTATACAACAACAATAACAACAACAACAACAACAACAACAACAACAACAACAACAACAACAAACAACAACACTTAAGGCTATCAAAACAGTAAATCCGACCAAAAATGTACCTCATGTTGTACCTAAAATTTGAAACTCCAAACGGCAAAACTAGACTTTATGTCCTTCATAAAAGTTGTAGATATATGTCTTAATCTTGCAAAAAGAAAAGAATCATCACAAAATACATTTTGTACAAAACGATATGATCAAAATACTAGCGGTTGTACATGCTGGAATTTTAAATAAAAATCTGGACAAAACTTGTCCTATGTTGCGTCCTATTTTTCGACCCAATAACAGCAGATCTAGGCTCCAACATAAACATAAAAGTTGTAGGTACGTGTTTCATCTTTCCAAAACATATTTATTTACTAAAAACAAAGATCTATACAATGAGATACGCCAAAATTACTAACAGCTATGTAGTTTCAAAAATCGAATTCGATTTACTTACCAACAAGGGAGGGGTTGCTTTGTTCTAGCTGAAAGGACAAGCTTTATTGGAGACTTTTTGAGGGAGAAAAAGAGAAGAGAATGGAGAGAGTAGTTTGTTTATGAGGGAGAAAAATAAAAGATAATAGAGAGAGTGGTGTTGAAAGGGAGAAAAAGAGAAGAGAATGGAGAGAATAGTTTGTTTATGAGGGAGAAAAAGAAAAGATAATGGAGAGAGTGGTGTTGAAAGAATTTTGTTTTAAAATTTTAATTTTAGCTTGGATGAAATCTTCTATCTTAGACTCCCTAAACAAGTTGTTTGAACAATTAATCAACCAAAAATCAAAAGTTCTTTGACTTCTTGTATTGATAAAAAAAAAAGGTTCTTTAGCTTCTTATGTTAATTAAAAGAAAAGTTAATTGGTTTCTTGTGTTAATAAAAAGTTATTTGGTTTCTTGTGTTGATTAAATTGTTGAACATGAGTGAGAAATCATTCTCAAAATGATTTAATGAGTCATTAAAATATATGTATATATGTATATATATATATATCGATATGTAACACAAAAATAAAAAAATATAATCGATATTTTTTAAGATATATTATGTTGTAGAGAATAAATTACAGTGTTATATTGTGTACGTTTAAAGATGATTGTAAAAATACTATGACTATTAAAATTTTCAAATGACAATAAATTTATAAGAATCTTATTATTTACGAAATTAAGAATGTTTATCCATAAATTATTAAAAGGGAAAAATAAAATAAAAAATCATAAAAATGCTAAAATAAGGATAATTATTAATAAAAAAAATAATTAAAACTAAAAAATATTTAAAAAAATTATATTTTGTGTTCTTTAACGATCAAGTAGTCTGAAGACGTTAATTTTGAGTACAGAGAGCCAAAATTGGGTATCAACAATTATTATTATTATCGATTATTATTATCGCCATTATCATTATTACTATTACTACTATTGCTACTATTATTAGTGTTATTATTATTACAATAGTTAATATTAGGTAGATGTTTTCACTTATTTACTCGGCCTTGTTTTCAAAATTTAAAGCTTATAATTTAATTTTAATTATTTAACTTAAGTTTGGCCGGTAATTGTTTTTAACGAATCTTAAAGGATGCTTAACCCCTTCTCTTTAGGATAACTAGAACACTTACCTAGAATCACAAAAGTTAAGTAGACCACTAATTGGAATTTATTTTTTAATATTAAATTAGTTAATTATTTAGGTATCCTAATTTACCTTAAAAATAATTAGGTGGCGACTTCTTAAAATTAAATAATTTAGGAATCATCAATATGTTATACACCGTTTGACATCAAGTTAAAATAGGGTATAATAATGACTACTAATACGTGTTGTTTGTACTGATACTACTCTTTCTATGCCACTTGGCATAGTCTAGTTGCAGGGTCAGTTATGTCTCTTAGGTGAAGACGAAGACGATCCTCCAGCAGCTTCTATTTTTCCCTTCTCTTGGTCGAAGATGGGTCATTGGTCTTTTATTTTATTTCTACTCTTAGTAGCTCTTGCACCTGTTTAGAGTAGTATCCTTGGAGGATTTTTGTATAATTGTATAAGTTGGTCTGTAATATAGTTTTCTTTAGAAATTTTGGTTTAATTATTCAAGTTTGTTTTAAATTCCGCAACTGTTCTTTTATAAAGGGTCAAGGGTTCTCCTGCCCAGGTCATAAAGTGGGTGCCGTACGGCCCAGTGGATTGGGTCATGACAATTTGGTATCAAAGCCCAATTTACCTGTCTCCCAGTACAATAGAAAGTGTGAAATAGACTCCTGCGGATTGGTGTGTTGATGTCCACATCTAATCTTCAGGAAGCTATGAAGCATTCTAGGAAGTAGTTCCATTCCTTCTCTCTTATTCTTGCGATTTGTCGCTTGTGGTATGGGCTGAGTCTAATTTCGCAGTTGTTCTTATATAAGGGGTTAAGGGTTCTCCTGCTCATGTCATAAAGTGGATGCCTGCACGGCATGGTGGGTTGGGTCGTGGAAGATGTATTGTTCCTTGTGTAGATGTGTCTTCTTCGTTTTCTATCTTGTCTTTTCCTTTTTCTAATAGAGTTAATCTCTGTTCTAATTCATTTAATCGTGTTTCTACTGTTAATAACCTTAGATTAGTAGTTTGATTACCTGTTGTATTTTCTTGTTTTTTAGTAACTTTTATTTTTAGTTTTTCTTCTATGCAACTAATACAAGCTTCTGTATAACATTTCTTACATTTAGCTCTATTTATTTTGCTAGCGTACCATTTACATATACCATATTGATTACTATCTATTTTTTTTTGTTTTTCAAAGTCATGATTACATTCTTGTATAATATTCATCATAGTACTGACTTGTAAATAATCTAGTTCTAACCCATTTATTTCTAATCCTATTTCGTTAAGTAAATTATTTTTTTGGAATCAGATGAATCCGATTGAGTTCTGTCTTCTACTTCTATACTCATAATAGAATATATACTTTCATTATCAGACATGTATTCGTCTACGTTTAGTAATGTTTCTTGAAAATCTTCTATTAATTGAGAGTTTCTAGTTCTACTATTATTTCTTTTTGGACATATGTTTGCTAAGTATTCTATACTTCCACAAGTAAAATATTCTAATTTATTCTTATAATTTCTATCATTTCTATATTTTCTAACATGTCTGTCTTTATTTAAATATGGCTTCTTAGCCGATGATTTATGTAAGTAGTATTTTTTAGGATTATATGGACGATGGTTATAATTAGATCTTCTTTTATATCTTTTCGGTCTACGTTATTTTTTATCATAACTTTGTGTTGTATATATCATGGTTTTGCAGAAATTCATCTCATTTTGTTTTAATTATTTCTGTATTTGTATATTTATACATTTTTCTTGTAATATTTCCATTACATGTTGTATTTTTTGTCCAATAGACCATTTAGTCGTTGGATTCTGAACTACTCCTTCGCTTTTGTATTATCTATCTTCTATTTCTCTTCGTAAAGCTCCTGATAATTTATTAAATATTTTTTTTCCTAATTCTTCATCAAATGTATTTCCACTAATTGTACAATAGTAGAAAAAGTCTTTTAAAAAATTCTTTATATAAAACTAATTTGAAATGATTAATTGTTCTAGTTTGATTAAAGCATTTCTTTGTAATATTAGCGAACCACTATTTGGGTCTTCTCCTGTAAGTAAACTGTGTATTTTATTTGTGAAATTATAAGGATTTATTCTCAAACTTATTAAGGCTTGGAACTCCTAAGGAAAGTCTGATTTAAATGCTTTCCATAAGGCTTTTACAGATTCTCCTACAAAAGTTTCTAAGTATTTATACATTGTCTCAGTATTTGTTTCAGTATAGGTTTTTATATAATCTACAACTACTATTCCTATCCACAAATCTATAACTGTATTCCACATTTGTGGATCATGTGCAGCTATATTTAATATTTTTCTTTTATTTCTTCCTTATTGTAATCTAATAGGTTCTTCTAATGGCATTCTTTTGCCCATTGGTTTTATGTTTTCTATTTTTATTTCTGTATTTGGATCTAACCTATATATTTTCCTTCTGGGTATATTTCCTGAACCCGTTTCTACTGGCTGAGTAAGGGCTGTTCTCTGGAAAGGGCTTGCACTAGAGGAACTAGTTTGTTCATGTTGACACCCAATTTTGACCCTCCACAATGCACATTAGCTATCGAGTTTCTTTGAATTTCAAACATTTTTTGAAATAATTAGCTTTTATAAAAATAAAGATATTTTTGTGTTATTCTTAACTATTTTTTTTATATAAATTTTAGTATAATATAAATATTTCTAAAAACTATATCTTTGATTACTATTTATGTAGTTATTCAAAAATTATCTCAAAAAGATTTTATTTTTAACTAAATACAATGTTAGTTAGGTTAGTTTAATTATAGTTTGCATTTGTAAAAATTTTAGTTTTTTCTATAAAAAAAACAATCTCCCACATCGAAAATTGCAAGAAATTTTAAAGTTTTTGGACCCTATATAAAGGCTCATATTCTTATTAGGAAGAGGGAAGAAGTGTGAGGTTTTTTTAGCCACCCCAAAGTTAGAAATTTTCTTAACTTGGCTAGGATTTTTGGACTCTTGTCCCCAGACTAAAAGTTGTAAAAATTTCTAGCTTTCAATCTATATTTTTCTTCAAGGAAAATAGGAGATTGAAGTCAAAATTTAGGCTAAGAACAGTGTTCTTATAACATCGAACCCACGAAGGTTCGAGTCTAAATTTTTAATCTTTTTTTGTAGATTGGAGTTCCATCAAGCTCTTGGGTGGTGGTGAAGTTGTCTTTCGCTCATCGTCTTCAGTCTTGTTGCCCGAAAAGAAATTGGAGTTCCATAAAGCTCTTGGGTGGTGGTGAAGTTGTCTTTCGCTCATCGTCTTCAGTCTTGTTGCCCGAAAAGAGATAAAATCTTTCTCAGCTTTATTTTATTTAATTATTTTGATGTTTTATATTTAGTTGATTTGTAGTCTTATTTTTTTTAGTTAGCATCTATTAAGAATAATTAGATTAATGACAGAATTTTTTATAGTTAGCATGTATTAGAATTAATTAGCTATCATATGATAGGATTATTTTAATGAAAGATCTTAGTTTTGTTCATTATTTTTCCAAATAGTTTCCTTTGACAATATAGATTTTTATGTTTTTAATTTCTTCTTTTAACATGATTTAGATAACAAAAATTATGTTTAAAGTTATTATTCAATTATAATTTAATGGCCTAATTGATTTAATTCTTTCTTTAAAATTTGAGCTAGTATAACGTATATATTAAATCCGTGTTGTTTAGTTACTTGAATATATTTCTTCTTTCCTTTCCTTTGTCTACATATATGCATGTTGTTAGTCACTTTTAGTATGCTCATCAATTTGATAACTTAAAATATCGTGATATATTCCTTGGTTTAGCTTAAAATAAGTAAATGCTCTGTAATTTTATTTTGGTGCATGTGATATAAATTTGAGTCCATCTTTGGACCCCCATCGTTGCATATCGTTGAGTTTTGAGTCTCTCATCATCTGTTTTGAATTGTTGGAAAGTTGATAAAGAGAAAAGAAGATAATATTCATGATTTATATATTGATATTGGGCTGTATACACAGAATACAGATAAAAAACAGTGTTCTATAAACTGATATACAATATATATACAGTCTGATATATAGTAATATACAGCAAATACAAGAAACAAACATGTGGTATAATGTGTGTATATAGTTTGATATATAGAAATAAAATTATATACACTATATATAGTATATATATTATGATATACAATGTGTATACAATTGCGATATATACAGTGGAATTGTGCTTAAGGCCAAAACGCAGATGACCTAACAGCTTAGTCCAGGCATACATAAACTAAGTGTCGGACAATATTTTCATATGTTATTTACTGTTTATTTATATTAATTCAGGTTGTAATAATTTATTTACTTATGTTATTTATGCTTGTTTAACCAGACCCACGTTGTGGGATTTCACTAGGTTGTTATTGTTGTATTATTTATGATTGTTTAGATATTAATTTTAATTTGTTTTAACTTAATTAGATTCTCCCTAAAGATAAATCAATTCATGTTAATTTACTCTTTAGATGATTTTCTACCTTTACTTAGGCATTTGTTAAACTTTACTTTTTTAAATACATGCATATTATATTCAATTTTTAAGTTGGATCATTTTTTCAAAAAACAAATAATTTTAAAATCTTCGTTTCCTTTTAAATTAATATTTTCAAACGTTAGTCAAATAATTTTTCAAATCATCGGATAACCGTGTGTTAGCGGCCACTTTGAATGCTTAACATCTTCTCAAAGTGGAAATAAGAACCTCGTACCTTTTTCTCTGAATTTTTAAGACTTAAATCTGTTAGGATTTTTTAAATTAAGTTTTCTTAATTTCTTTAAAAAATTAAGTGGCGAATCCTCTTTTATAAAATTGATTTTTTCTTTATAAAGTTGAAATTAATTTTAAACTGTCTTTTACTGACATAACAGTTCCGTTAGTACTTTTTGACTTACTATAGAATTTATGTCTATGTTTTCATTATCGAAAAAGTGTATATAGAATCAGTTTCTTGTGTTCTATATCCTAAATTATCAGTTCTATCTTTACATGCTATAAAATGTCTTTCTGTGTCTTCAAGATTCATTTCTCCTTTTTTACATTTAAATGTTATGTAACCAGGATATTCTTCGTATTTTATTATAGCTTCTTCTATAGCTTTATCAACTTCATATCCTTCTTGTATTATTTCTATATTCATTGATTCCGTCTCTTCATCATCTAATTCTCTTTGACTAGTATAATTATAGTCTGTAAATCTTATTGATATTTTTCCTTTCATATTAATATACATTAGATGAAATTCAGAAGTGAACACTTTGGGTTTATTAAATTTTTCTAAGTTCCATTCTAAACTGGTATATTCTTCTGGAATTATTTTTATTAGTTTTATTAGTTTTATACATATATTTTCCACTACTTCAACCACATCATTAACTTTAAGTTTAAACTTTATATTACTACTTAAAATTATTTTTCCTAAAAATCGTACGCACATTAATAAATTATTTCCATTATTCATGTCTCCATATCCTTTAGTCTGTATTCCTATTTTGATATTCTTTTCAAATTCTTTTAAATTTTTTATAAAGTCTGGACTAATGTAGAATATTCCTCCATTATTAGTCATATTTACTTCTGTTAATCCTATTATAGATTTCTTTTAGCCTGACCATCTATCATCATATAATACAATTAGTACTTTTGTTCTTAAATTTTTTCTTGTTAATCCTTTAATTCCTATAACAATTAAGCCCATAGCATTAACATCATTCGTGTATTCATTATCTTTTTTAAAGATTCTTCATTTACTAAATTTAATGTTGTTATGTTGTCTCCTATAACTGATAATTGTTCTTCTCTATAGTGTCTGTATAAATGGTCATTATTAGAAAACTAATTTGTGTTATATAATGTCTTAGGATTTAATAATTTTAACTGATTCTGTTGAAAAATTTATAAATCTTTGTCTACATCTATTATTTGATTTAATTCATATTTTTGTTCGTTGTTTGATTGTTTTCTTGATAATATTCTAGATATAAAGTTATTTCTCAGGTTATTTCCTATTCTATTATTCGAGAAATTTACTCTTGGCCTTTCTTCTTCGATGGTTCTTCTTGAGCTACTTGAAAGAAAGTCCATTTTTGGTGTCTTCTAGTTGTCTTTGGTCTTTCTTTTTGCAGAGTTATTTCAACTCTTTTTAGTTGAGTAATTAACTCGTCTATTTCAATAATTTTTGGTACTTGCTTTTCAGTTTGCTTTTCTTTGTTTAATTTGTCTATTTTTATATTTAATTATACCAGTAGTGCTATTATTGTATTTTTTAAAATATGACCTTATATGTTTGACTTGACGGAATATGCTTTGAAAAATCTTCTGGCTCAGTGTAAAATTTTGTTCTATAATTTAATGATTTTTTGTAATTTACATCTTCGTCACTCATGAAAGTGAAATTTCTTCTAATCTTTGAAGTTTTTTTTTTAAAAATCAATTATATTTGTATTTATTATATCTACTTGTCCTGTTATTTTTGTCACTAATTGAGTAGTTCTAATTTCTAACTCTTTAGACTTTTTTGTTATTGTCTTAATTAATTTTTCTATTTTCACTTTTGGAGGTATTGTTTCTAAATTGAACTTAGTATTTAAATACTGAAGTTTTCTATCTATTTCTAGTTCTTGTGATTTTAAAAAATCAAAATTTTGTTCTAATTTTTCTAGTATCTTTTTCAGCTTATTTAGGGTGGTCTCTACTACTTTTTAAAATCTTATTATATTTTTATCTTGTTCTTGGACCTTACTACTAAAATTTATTACTAAATCTATTAAAGTATTATATTGTCTGTCCTTTGAATGTAATATATATTCTCCTTTATTGAAGTTACACTTTATAAATGTATGTTCTTTTAATGCTCTATATCTTTTTCAGGGTAAATTCTTAAGTCTTAATATTCTAAATGTTTTAAGGAATCTATTTTTTATTTATTTATCCCAACGAAATTGTTATTTTACAACGTCTCTTATTATCCTCTATTCTTTCATTACAATATTTTATATCTTGTTCAATATTAAATAATTCCTAACATAAATCGATTTTTTGTAGTTCAAGTAACAGTGTATAGATTGTTGCTTTATTTAGTTCTTTTTCTACAGATAGTAAATATTGTCTTAAAATTCTTTCTATACGTCTTAATTCTCTTTTGTATTTTAATTCGTAATAAAGCCAGCTATATTTTAATCGAATTCTTCTAACAAATTCAAGTTGCATCTATTTTATCCTAAAGGAATTATTTGAATTCTTCTTTTATAGTACCTTATTCTATGATTAAAATATCCTATATTTCTTTCAAGATGATTTAATTCTTGTCTTAAATACTCCTGTCTTAGTATAAGATTATTTTCTTCTAAGGACGTTTTACTAATCAAGTCTTCTTGTAATGCTCTTAGATAGTTTTGAAAATTGAACTTTGTCTTTGTTAACTCAAATCGATGTTGTAGTTCTTCGTCGAGCCACTAATGAAGTTATCTTAGTCTTTAAAATATTGGTAAATTTTTCATAAATTTATCCTAATGAAACATAAAATGGCTTTACCAATTTCTCTGAAATGTTATTCTTTTATTATATTGTGTAATATCACTCTCTATACTTTGTAACTCCCACTTAATTGCACTTTTAAACTTTGGATCAACAAATTTTTCTCTTCCTTGAGTATATACACGAAATAATATGTATATAGTTTCTACTACTTTTAAATATAAGGTTAAAACTTTTAGTTTGTCACGTGCAATTTGTCTATCTTTAATTTCTCTATTTAAATACCAATATCTTGATCTTATAGGCCGAAAGATAGGATGCCTTTTCATATATTCTGTCTAACTTTAAGTTGTATAATCAATTTATATTCTAGTCTAGTCTTATTGTTATTAGATGATCAAGTCTTTTATTATCTTCCTTTGTATGATTTAGTCTTTTACATTCCCAATACAAACTTTGTAATTTGTCTTTAGTTTCTCTATATGTCTTAGTATTTTTTAATGGTCATCTCATATATAGTTCCCCAAAAACTTTCCGCTCTCATACCAATAGAAAGTGATTTAGATAAAGGTAAAACGAGGAAAGTGAAGTTGAAACCAATTTTAAAGGTAAAGTAAAAAAGTAATTTTTTAAATACGGTGTGAGCAAATATGTTGTAAAATCCTATTCAGTACTTCCTCTCTTGTATGTCTTGTCATGTTTTAGCCTCTTAATTATTGAAATCAACCTATATTTTCCCTATTTTTATTTTTATTTTTTAATTATCTTACCCTGTTTTCGCAAGAATGAAACTCAAAGGAATTGACGGGGGCCCACAAGCATCGCATTGAGAATTGACTCATCGGATTAACCACTTAGACGGCCAATGCCGCATCACCACCTTTCTGAACACCTGACCTCTTGACTCTCTCTCTCTCTTAACCTGTGTTCTTAACAACTTTTTCTTTAACCACACCCCAAATATGGCTTAAGGCAACGACATTCTTTAAATTCAAGCAAACTTTAACGCCAAGCCATCAAATTTTTCCTTGGAATTCTTTAATCTGTATACTAAATTCTTCTATATCTTGATTAGTTGCTTCTATAGTGAATACACGAATGACATTAATGCATATGGGCTTAAGTGTGTGTGTGATATAGTTTCTTTTATATATTTTATATATACTTAATGATTAGATGTATCTAATTTGTTTATTTTATGTGTTTGAATTGTTCTTTTATGTATCTGAACAACTCTTCTATGAATTTGATATAATTTTTGTTATGTATATAATATATACTTAATGATTAGATGCATCTGAACTATCTTTCTATTTATCTGATATAGTTTATTTTATGTATCTAATAAATTTCACCTCAAAGTTGACGAACACGAAAAAAGGAACAATGCTTAAAGGAAAAAATAAATAAATTTAAATTTCTCTAAGTATTAATAAATTGATTTTAGATTTCTCGGTCGATGAAATCAAAGCTATGGGAGTTGGGGAGCTTTGAAAGTACATTAATAGAATTCAGTGGCAAAGTACAGTAATGAAATTCAGTGGCGAGGTTAGAAATTTTGTTAAAGGTGTCCAAAATTTTTTAATAATCTTTAAGTATTACTCCTCCATTTCAATTTGTTTGACCTACTTTTTCTTGAAGTTTGTTTAAGAAAAATGACTCTTTCCCTTTTTAGCAAGTTTTTAATTCTAAATTTTTACTCGACATGTTTAACACCACACAATAAATAACATTTTGATACATTTGACATATTTGATTCAAATGTTTTTCTTAAATTTCGTGTCAAGCCAAAATATGCCAAACAAATTAAAACAGAGAATACTATTTTTTTTAAAAAATAATAGGAGTATATTTTTAATAAATAAAAGGAGAAATAATAATATATTAACACCTTGTTTAGATGGCTATTACCCGTTGTATTATATTGTTAGTTTAAATACAATTTTTATTTTGATTGATACTTAAATTTTATCATATCATATCGTTTAAATTAATTGTTAGGTAATGATGAAAAGACCTATTTTGTGTAACGATCAATTTGGTGTGATCACATAGTCACCTTAATATTTTATTCTCATTTTTTTACTTACTACTTAAAAAAATTATTTTATCCTTTATCTTACCTTTTCACGGTAGCTTGATCTTCTATCCTACTTTTCTCATAATCTTATTATTCAAATTATAAATATATGACAATATATAACGACAAAAAAATACAATCTATCCAAATATAGTACTGATTAAAACAATACACTATAATATAACATAACAACCATCCAAATTATCCAAACAAAGTTTAAGGGAGTAAATTTGGGTTTGCTACATAATCTCTGCGGTGATAGAGGAAACAAAGATTAGTGAAACGGAGAAATTGAAATTCATATTAAATTCACGCGGCTTGAGTCGTACTATACTCAAGAAGGCAGTAAAGAGAAGCCCTTTTCTGTTTTCCACACATTCAGCCATTGCTCACTTTCAGGTAACAGGTCGATCCGCTAATGGTCCAAAGATTGTAGCTTTTCTTGATTTTTCTGAGCTTGCCTCTAC
Organism: Solanum dulcamara; assembly: GCF_947179165.1. Classification (NCBI taxonomy): domain Eukaryota; kingdom Viridiplantae; phylum Streptophyta; class Magnoliopsida; order Solanales; family Solanaceae; genus Solanum; species Solanum dulcamara. The sequence continues at coordinate 16,391,368 of NC_077248.1, read as the reverse complement.
TACTTGAGCTTTTTTATGATTGATTCTTTATTTGATGATTCATTTCTTGATACCCTTTTTGGGTTTTGTGTCATTCATGAGCTTGACTTGATGAGTGGTCGATTCAGTTTCAGCTATTGTTCAAAGATTGCAACTTTTTTTCCTACTGAGTATCATTTCTTGATTTTCTGTATTCTTTGTTGTTTTGGAGCTCGTATAGTACTTTGGTTTCAACGACTGTTTGTTGGTTTGATGATTATACTTGGTCATTTCTTGGTTTTTGCTCGATTCTGATTTTGGAGTTTATGCTATTGATGAGCTTGACTTGAGATTTTACGTTTCAAATTTAGGTGCCAAGAACTGCAAAATTAGGATTTTTTTTTTCTTTTGGTAAAAGTGGAGGGTTTGAATCACTGGTCGATAGTAGTTGATTGGTGGAGTTGAAAATTTGGAGGAGATGTGGGGTGAAAATGTCGAAGCTAACATTGATATGATGCGGAGGCTTCAATCATCATTCGGGCAATCATCTTCTTCCCTCCCAAAACACCAACCTATTTTGACAAACCAACTTGACATACCCCAGTTGTCTACTTCTCAGTTCCATGGTCAAATGCCACAGTTTTCTCCAAATTTTGGTGTTGAAAATAGCGCCAAAAGAGTTGTCTTATCGCCTTCTCATCCACAAATGCCCCCTATTTCGCCATATTCTCATATCCCAGTAAGCAGGCCGACGAGTCAGCATCTAGGTATGCAGAGTTTTACTACTCAAGGGCCCTCACATTCACGATCTTTATCGCAATCATCTTTTTTCTCACTTGATTCCTTGCCGCCTCTGAGCCCTTCACCATATAAGGAATCCTCTTCGACGTTCATCTCTGACCCTGTAGTGGCTGATGTGTCAATGGAGGATCGTGATGGCAATTTACATTCTTCATTGCCGCCCTCACCTTTCTCTAGGTGTAATTCATCTAGGGTAGGGGAGAGTCTTCCTCCTCGTAATGCTCATAGAAGGTCTAACAGTGATATCCCTTTTGGCTTTTCTAGTGTCACGCAGCCCTCACCACCGCTTGTTCCATCAAGGAGTCCTGGTGCTCTAGAAAGGTCAGCTTCTTCAAGGGATAATGCTGGTGGTAAGCCAGCACAGTTGGTTAAACGTGAAGGCTTTTGGGATAAAAGCAATGATAGTAATGCTGAGGGAATGGGTGAAAGAAAATCTGAAGGAGAAGTCGTAGATGACCTGTTTTCCGCGTATATGAATTTGGACAATATTGAGTCATTGAACTCCTCCGGTATGGATGAGAAGCAGGGTAATGAGAACTGTGAAGATTTAGACAGTAGAGCTAGTGGTACCAAGACAAATGGATGTGATAGCAGTGACAATGAAGCGACAAGCAGTGTGAATGACAATGGCAGCAGTATGCAGACACTAGGGTTGTCATCATCAACTGAGAAGAGGGAGGGGATCAAAAGGAGTGCTGGGGGAGATATTGCGCCAACAATCAGACACTACAAGAGTATTTCAATGGACAGTTTTATGGGGAAGTTAAACTTTGGTGGTGAGTCGCCAAAATTGCCTCCATCCCCTGGACCACACCATGGCCAACTCTCACCCACAAATTCACTTGATGCAAATTCAGATAGTTTCAGTTTAGAGTTTGGTAATGGCGAATTCAATGGAGCTGAATTGAAGAAAATTATGGCAAACGAGAAACTTGCAGAGATAGCCTTAGCAGATCCGAAACGTGCCAAAAGGTAGTGTTCCCTTCTTAATGATGCATGGATTTGGTTTTCTATTTTGCTGTGCCGTTTACCCACCATATTGTTTTTTGTTTAAGGATTTTGGCCAACCGTCAATCTGCTGCTCGTTCAAAAGAGAGAAAGATGATATATATTGCGGAGTTAGAACAAAAGGTACAAACCTTACAGACTGAAGCCACCACATTGTCTACTCAAGTAACTCTGTTGCAGGTAACAATCTCAACTTTCGGTATTGTTTAGTTCAAGAAAATTTCTTGTCTTCATGTTCTAATTTCTTGAACTTGTCTTGTAATTGCATTCAGAGAGATTCTTCTGGGCTCACAAGCCAAAACAACGAGCTAAAGTTCCGACTGCAATCCATGGAGCAACAGGCTCAACTCCGTGATGGTATGCACCTTTCTTCTGTGAAACATGACTCTGATATCCCTACTGCATCACATTATCCCAGGGGAAGTAGGGATTTCTTTGTTAACCTGTATATTATTCTGTTTATGTACATTGCTAGTAGTGAAAAATGTGAATGCTCCAAAATTTTAATTCCCTGTTGGGTTTTGTGCTCTAGAAGTCGGGTAGCAAACCTTATGGTGTTATATTTACTATGACAGCTCTAAATGAAGCATTGACTGCTGAAGTTCAACGCCTGAAGATTGCTACTGCTGAGCTAAATGGAGATGCTGCCAAGTTTCAGCAGCTTTCTCTCAATCCCCAGATGTTCCAGTTGCAGCGGCAACAGGCTACTCAATTGAACATGCATCAGTTGCAGCAATCATCTCAGCACCAAAAGCAGCAGCTCAATAGCAGTGCACCTGCAAAGCACGAATCAAAGTAGTTTGAAACGTCTGATTCTCATTATGTTTTGTTAGTTTTAATGATAGTCGATAATAATTAGTTTCATTCAGCATATTCATTCATTAGTTCTCCATTTACAGGAAAAAAAACTTAAGGTGTGGTTAGTATCTATCAGGCATGCCTGTCCATTTGAGTTACTGGTCATATATATATATATATAGAGAGAGGCTTCTGATGTAAACACAGTTCGTTCTTTGAGAAACGACGATCTTTGGACTCAAGATTATATGTATGTACTCATGAGAGAAAATGATCAAAATAGTCCTTATGGAGTTTGAAGTGTTATGGTCCTTGATATATACCACTTACACTTAATTGAAATAGTCCTTCACGTATGCAAAATGTGATCGTTTTGGTCCTAAACTCTAAAATATAATGGTTGCTGTTAAAAGTTAACCAAGAAATTTTAAGAAGTTGCCTTTTCTACTATTAAAACCCGGCGAGTGATGTTTGAAGACCAAATCGGGATTTCCGATGGATGAAGCACACTTAAGAATTATCCCTGAAAACGGCAATGGAATAGGGGTGTCAAATGGTTGGATTAGATCGGATTTGGATGAATTGAATATGAATTGAGTCAAAATGGATTTGATTATAATTCACCCATATATAATATGGGTAAATATGAATTTGGTCAAATATGCTTTGGGTAAAATAGTTCTAATCTACTTTAATCTCCTAAAGCCCAAAGACATTAAACTAAAGCAAAATTGTTAATGTTCTAACCCCTACAACCCCCAATCCACCCTTAAATTATTATTTTTTAAACAATTAATTTTTCATACAAAAATGAAATTTAATTTTCTTCTACCCCTTAACCCCCACCACCCACCAACCAAATTTTTCGCCCACTCCCTATCTCCATCACCCCCATTTTTTTAAAAACAAATATCAAAAATAATTTTGCCCAACCCAACCTTGCTCCCATCCACCCGAACCACCTACCCCCACCTCCACCACAATTTTTTTTTAAAAACTTAAAATAATTTCTAAAAAGAATAAAATCTTTTGACCCTCTCTCCATCCTTCCCCCCAAATCAGACCCCCTACCCCCACCCCACCCTAAAATTTTTGAAGAAATTTAAAATTAAATTTTTTGCCCCCCACATCACCCTACCCCAAACCCCACCCTGACCTCCTACTCCCACCTCCCACCCCCCTCCAATTTTTAAAAAAAGAATTCAAAAAAATTTAATGTTTTTTGGCCTCCTCCACCCACCCCCACCTGGATCCCCTACATCCACCCCCACGCTCTACCCTACCACCACGCCACCTAAATTTTCTTTTTCAAAAAAATATTTTTTAGTACAATTAAAAAATTTGGGTGATGTAAGGGTCTATATTTTGTATATATGAATGTAGAGAATTTTAGATTAGAGACTTCTCTGTAAATATGAAAGGACTTGTATAACAATTTTTATTTACACTTAAGCTCCTTAAGAGTAGTATAAATAGAGGGACAGTCATTTGTAACAAACTATCCAGAAATCAAACAATCAAGCATTTTTCCAAGTAATACAAAACCTTCTTCATAAAAGCTCTTTGTCTTTTTACAATCTAGCATTTCCTTAGCGATCTAGTTTTAAAGGCTTACTTGAGATTGCAAGATCGTAAAAGATTTGTGAGTAAGTTGTCAAGTGTCGCACGAAAGTATTAGTTGAAATCTAAGTCTATGACAATGTGGTATCAACTATTTCAATTAAGTAGTATATATCAAGGACCACAATACTTCAAACCCCACACATTAAGTACCATTTTGATCATTTTCTCTACTCATGATCATGCTATTCGCAAGAGTTGAATTATATTCAACCTGCCTTTTTATTCTCCCCAGTTACGACTAGTACTTTCCTCATTGGGCTGTATGTCAATGGGATCCAAGATACTGTCCCAAACTGTAATCCATCAAACTCTTTTATTGTTTTGAACTTGTTCTATATTTTTCTATAAAACTGCATTACCTTCGAATGGATTTAGCTTAGGTGGTGTGTTGTGAGAGGTTAGTTAGAAGGAGGGGTACATTGGTCATTTATCAAGGAGCAGTTTAAGCTAGATAACTAACAAGTTGTTAGAATAACTAACTCTGTTTTAGTAGCTAAACACTCTCTCTCTCTCTCTATATATATATATTAGAAATATAGGAAAAAGAAATATAGAAAGTGGTAACACTACTACTGTTACCTTTACTCTCTTCTTCTTCTTTCTTCTTCTTTGTTCTGTCAAACTCATAGATCACACATTTACCTTCATGGTATCAAAGCAATCGTCATAGTTATCACTATGAAAAGTTGATCCTTATTTTTGAGTCAAAGAATCAAAAATAGATTCATAGATTCATCTATATTTTAAGATAGATCTACAGATCAAAGCTTCATCAGAGCTAAAATCTACCCTCAACAGTTAAATTCCATGATTTTGTTTGAAGAAATGGTAGGTGACACAGAAGCAGTAGATTCATCTCAAAATCTCAATCAAAATCATCAACGAGCCAGTATGCCTTTCACTTCGAGCAGCAATTTCACACAAGGGAAATGTATTGACTATAATCATCCTTTATTCCTTAGACCTACGGATGTAAGTGAAATTAGCATTATCTTATTTTACCTGAATGGTATGGAAAACTAAACCTTATGGAGTCGGTCAATCAAATTAGCTTTGTTTGGAAGGAGCAAGTTAGGGTTGGTTGATAGAACATGCAGAAAGGAAATGTATAGTGAAGAACTGTGGTGTCAATGAGAAAAGGTGAATGCAATTGTCTTGTCATGGTTAATGAATTCAGTTTCAAAGAGCTTACTTAGTGGAATTGCATTTTCTTCAAGTGCATTGCATGTGTGGACTGATCTACAAGAGAGGTTTGATAGAGTAGATGGATCAAGGACCTACAGTTTACACAAAGAGATTGCAACTTTACAACAGGGTACTACTTTTGTTTCTGTATATTATACAAGGCTGAAAGCCTTGTGGGATGAGTTTGAAGTGTTAGTGTCTTCGCCCTGCTGTAACTGTGAGAAATCCAGGGGATTTGTAGCTCACATGAATAAACAAAAACTATATCAATTTTTAATGGGACTAAATAATTCATATCATCAAGCTAGGAGTCAGATTCTCATAATAAATCCACTCTCTACTATTAATCAGGCATATGCTTTGATAGTAGGAGATGAGAGCCAAAAGTTTATTGTTACAGGGCTCAGTAATTTGGGACTAAATTCCTCTATGTTAGAATCTGCTGTTATGTACTCTAAAGTTGGTAGCAGTTCAGGTGTTAATCAGAGGTTCAAGAAAAATACACTTTTAATCTGTGAATTTTGTAAGTGTAGAGATCATACCAAAGAGTTTTGTTACAAGGTTGTTGGATATCCACCTGACTTCAAGTCCAAGAGAAAGGTACAAAGTGCAAACGCTGCCTATGTTGATACTACTGGGTTATCTGGTCAATCTCAGCAACCAGTTTAGGCTCATTTTTCTAATGGTTTGAACACCAATGTGAGTGATAAATTAGTATGGGGAAGGAATATTATAGCCCAGTACAACACTAATGAAACTCCAGGTGAAGTCCCTATATGCAATAAGACTTTAAGTCAAGCTGAGGAAGATGTCAAATAATTACTTTAAGGCTGTACCTTCACAAAAGATCAGTATGACCATATTCTTAAAATGATGAGTCAAAAGGGAACTCCTACATCTGATTGCAATAAGGCAAATGCTGCAGTTAAAGCCTTATTTGTCACTGAAAATAGTGATTTATGAATTGTAAATATAGGTGCAACAAATCATATGGTCTCTAATTTGGATATGCTAAAAAGGGACTCTGTATTAAAGCTTGATATTCCTAAGAATGTATTCTTACCAAATGGTGGCACTACACAAGTGACTCATATTGGCTCATGTAGTCTGTCAACTAGAAGTGTCATTACTAATGTGTTCCATATACCAGACTTTAAGTATAATCTACTGTCTGTCAGCAAAATAACAAAGGAAGTAGGATGCACAGTCTCCTTCTTCCCTGATTTTTGTGTTTTCCAGGAGCTTTACACTGGAAAGGTAAAGGAAGTTGGTAAAGAAGAAGGAGGACTATATCTACTATGGAGCCAACTAATTCAAAGCAATACTAAGGAGGTTGCATATGCTGTTGATACAGTCTAGCCAACAGTTAAAGAACCAGACATGGAGTTATGGCATCAAAGACTTGGATATCCTTCTTTAGCAGTACTTGCTAAGATGCTTACTGTGAATAAAACCACTATGTCTACAATGTCTAAGTGTTTAGTTTTCCCATTTGCAAAGCAAATTAGACCTGTTTTTCCTTCAAGCAGCATTAAAAGTAGTAGATACTTTGACTTGATATATGTTGATCTTTGGGGACCCTATAATACAACTACTTTTGATGTCAATAAGTACTTTCTTACAATAGTTGATGATTTTTCAAGAATGACCTGATTATTTTTACTTAAATAAAAGATAGATGTTTGTGTATCTCTTCAAATGTTCTTGCAATAAGCAAAAAATCAGTTTGACAAAATGGTGAAGATTCTCAGATCTGATAATGGTACAAAATTTATTAACTCTGTATGTTATAATATGTTCAAAGAATGGGGCATTATTCATCAAAGATCTTTTCCTTACACTCCTCAGCAAAATGGTGTTGCTGAGAGGAAGCATAGACATCTGCTAGAAGTAACAAGAGCTTTGAGGTTTCAAGCTAAAATACCTATAAAGTTTTGGGGTCGCTGTGTCCTAGATGAAGCCTATCTCATTAACATACTTCCTAGTAGTGTGATTGAGTTTCAAACTCTCTATGAAAGACTATATGACATGAAACCAGGGTTATATCATTTGAGGACCCTTGAATGTCTTTCCTTTGCAAAGAATCTTACTGAACATGACAAACTTATGCCCAGGTCAAGGTCAGCATGGGATATTTTGAGGTGCATAAAGGCTATATTTTATTTGACTTTCTCAACAAATCCTTCTTTATCAATAGACATGTTATCTTTAGGAAGGATATCTTTCCATTTGCCAATAATGCTAGTTCTGATCCACAATAGCTATTTGCAGACAATCTGCAAGGGTCAGGTATGGCTAGTCAAGATTTATCTCCTATGACTCTTATAGTATTAAAAAATACTAATCAAGCTGCCATATCAGAAGGGGAAGATCCAAGTTTTGATGTAGGCTATGATTAAGTCAATGTAGAGTAACCTGAGGTATAGTAACTACTGATGGTAATGGCCCTGAGGTATCACATATTACAGAAGGTCAAAATGTTCCTAGAAGATCTGCAAGATCTAAACAGCCTCCTATATGGCTGAAAGATTTTGTTTCTCTCAATATAACCAATGATGTTCAATATCTTCTGTCTAACTATGTGAGCTATTCTCATCTCTTCCCACTTATCAGTGCTATATTATTGCTACTTCAACTATAACAGAACCTACCAGTTATGCTGAAGCCATTAAGAATCTAAGATGGGTTGATGCTATGCAAGCATAGATCCGAGCATTAGAAAGTAATCAGACTTGGGAGATCACTACCCTGCTTCCAGGAAAAAAGCCTATTAGTTGAAGATGGATTTATAAAGTTAAATACAAGTCCACAGGTGAAGAAGAAAGGTTTAAGGCCAGATTAGTTGCCAAAGGCTATAGTCAGTAAGAAGGTATTAATTACAAAGAAACCTTTTCTCTAGTTGTGAATGTCACACCCCGATCTTAATAGGGTGTGATGGGCACCCGACCCCGTGCTCGGAGCCGAGCGAACCCGCTAACTCTATTACATTCTCAATCTCTTTAGAATTTTGCATCAAGAAGAAATGAAAAACATAGCTACGCTTTCCGAATCCTGCTATCCAAAATCTACCATCTCATAAACTCATGACATACTACATAATAACATATCGGCTGGTGACGCCGCTTACAAAGCTGACACTCTATTCCCACGACTCTGTCTGCAAGGTCTCTAACTTCGAATGAAACATCATAGCGTTTATAATCTCACTCGGCAACACCCCAGGAACAAGTGGAGTTGCTGACCCCATGGGAACATCTTCTATAGTAGCTTTTACTTGTCTGGGTGCACCTGCGTGGCATGAAACGCAGCCCCCAATGAAAAGGGGGTCAGTACGAGTAATGTACCGAGTATGTAAGGCATGAAAATCAGCATAATAAAGAACATAAGGTATGAACAACCATATCGTAGAATCATAGACATATAGTGAGATAAGAGAGTAACCTGTACATATGAGTGCCCTTTTAGGCCAGATGCCATGCATGCTCGTCTTATCATATAAAACATATCTTTTTTATATGCATAGAAAATAGAAGTCATATCACCAAACCACGTCGGCGTGCCCACATATGTCCCGCGTCCAGGATGAAAATTACTCCAACTGATCAGGTGGGAATGCGTCTATAGCGCCATATATACACCTCCCCATATCCTCCATATACATATACATATACATATACATATACATATAGACAGCATGCAGGAGAGCTCAACGAAAGTTATGTATCTATCGGAGTGACGGAAGGTCGGTAACCTCCGATTATATTATGAATTAATCACGGTCGCTTTGTCTCACCTTGAAGGAACAATTATTATAGGATGAGACTATCAACGAAAGATAATATTAAGAGAACGTAGAATAAGGTCACAATCTTATAAGACGCCAAATCGTATACATATCCACATAGGACCAATTTCCAAGACTCGTAGAATAATCGGAATGAGCTATAATTCAAAATCAAGATAAGAGTCATGTCAAGTACCTTTCGAAAATTACCATGGATTATATCAAAATAAAACTTTTGGAATCATATACACATATCTAAGAACGAGAAAAATATCCTTTGAAAACTCAAGAAAATAGTCCATCCTAGTGGCTCTACGAATAGGACTTCCTTGAAATTGTATAAAATGTAATATACTTGTTTCATAAAAATCATGCCAAGAGAAAGAGTAGCTCTATATACTTACGTCAAAACATGCCAAGAGAAAGAAGGGTAAACCTTACATACATGAAGCCGTTCTTATCATAGCCGTCATAGACATATTCTCATCCTCGACATCATCAATGTCGTTATAAAACATATCCATCGTTATTGTCATAAAAGCTTGTAATATTGTAAACCTTTGTTTTGGAAAATCATAGACATTTTGGAAAACATTGACGGATTATAGGAAAAGTAGTCATTTCCTTGGGACCGTTGACACCTAAATTTTGGAAACAAAGAAAATATGGAAGCACTTATGAAACCATAACATCGGAATCATGCCTTGAAATAGAAGGGTAAGCCTCACATACTTATACCAAAGACATGCCAAAAGAAGGAACGGTTAGCTTCACATACTTACTACTCTCCATCGTATAGAAGCCTTGAGAGGCAATAACTCAACTAGTATAGGACTTCTACCATCGAGAAGTGAATAAGACTTATGAGTCATACTTGGAGTTCTATGAATGGAATTATCCCCACATTTCGTATATCAATCACTTAAGGCTAAGACATGCCAAAAGAAAAGAAGAAAACTTCACATACTTGTACCGCGCCTTACTAGCTTTTCTTATTCTTCCAACTTGTTAGTCTACATTCAAGAGAGTTGACATAGTCATTAGATTCATCACCATATACTTGTCTTAATCCTTCAAACAAATTAATTTCTAATCTGCCGAAATTTCGGTAGCATCTCCCCTATAAATACACTATCCCCGAGATCTCAACTCGGCCACCATATCAACAATCATATCAACAACAACAACTAGCAGTATATATACAATCAAATCACCTCAACTTTAAACAACACAAGCTCCAAACAACTAGCATAAAACTCCGATACCAAAATAGAGTTTTTAACCTTTATTTCATAAAATCTTTAACCATACCAAATGGGGGGTCGTGTGGCTGCAACCAACAGCAACCACACCCTTTTTAAAAGACTTTAAATCCCTGCATCATACAATCCAACCAGCTGCACCCGCATCGCCACAACGACAACACACTACGCGACTTCGATTTAACTACTACGACTTTAATTTAGTAGTTTCTAACATCAAGCATCCTTGTATAATTTCTCTACCTCCAGCCATATTTAGGACATGTACTACACCTCATAACCACATCATAAACTCAAATTTTAAAGGAGAGACCTTACCTTTCCCGAAACTCTCCAAAACTTGCCTCGGAAGCTCTCCTAGCGCGGCTAAAACTTTGGGGCTGTTTGGTAACGTTTTTGGGCTGCTACAAACCATAAATTTACGTTACCAATACCTTCATAACATCTTGGTACACCTTAGATAATTAATTCACGAAGCAAAATCGGAGATTTACCTTTTTTTTCCCTTGGCCGAACCCATTCTTCCTCTAGCTTCAAGTTTCTTCTCTTCCTTTCTCTCTAGAACTCTCTTGAATCCTCTTGTTGATAAAGAAAACTTAATGGATAAATATGACTTAAAAGTCATCAACATATATATATATATAAGCCACTTAATTAATGGGCTAAGTTCCAAGACTTGGGCCCTTTCCTTGTGTTGGGCCTCTCTTGTTTTTCTTTTTGTTTTCCAAGCCCAATCACTTAGTTCCTATTATTATCATCATTATTTGAGCCCAACAAAACCATAAGTCGTATTAGTAATTCACCAACTAGTTTCCAAAATTTCCAATTTTGCCCTCGGCCTTCCTCCGTATTTTCACACCAATTTTTCCATGAACATCACACCGGTACTAATTAAAATGAATAAAATAATTCACAACTCTACTCCTTGCAAGCCAAAAATATTTTTTTTCCTCTTTCTGGATGCCCAAAAGTGCGGGATATAACAGTGAACATGGTTACAATGAGGTCTATCCTATCTCTTACAGCCTCCAGACAATGGCATATCCACCAAATTGATGTTTTTAATGCTCTTGTCCATGGAGATCTTGATGATGAAATTTATATGCATGTTCCTCAAGGATTTGTCAGTCAAGGGGAGAATGTGTGTAGACTGACAAAGTCCCTATATGGACTTAAGCAAGCCCCAAGACAATGAAATCAAAAACTTACTGAGGCACTTGTTTCTCTTAAGTTTAAACAGAGTCAGTATGATTACTCATTATTCATCAGCAAATCAGAAGAAGGAATTGCCAGGAAGATGCCTCTTCTTTACATTTATTATAATTCTTTCTCCACGAATATTATAATTTGAATAGTCTTATTACTTCAAAGAAGCCCGGTTATCCCTTTTCAAAAAAGAAAGAAAAGATTCTTCTTCTTCTTATATAAATTATACTTGTGTATATAGATGACATGTTGATTACTGGCAGCTATTTGAAGTTGATAGAAGAAACAAATGAGGCTTTAAAAAAGGCCTTAAAGATGAAAGACTTAGGAGAGCTCAAATATTTTGTGGAAATTGAATTTTCAAGGTCCACAAAAGGGATACTAATGCATCAGAGGAAGTATGCTCTTGAACTTATAACAGAAGTTGGAATGGGAGAAGCTAAACCAGCAGGAACACCTATAGATATTAATATCAAACTAACATCAAGGGAGTATGATGAACATGTGCACAAAAGGCAAGAAGAAGCTGATGATCCCTTGATAGATCAGGTAACATATCAAAGACTTATAGAGAAGCTCTTGTACCTCAATATGACAAGACCAGATATATCTTTTAGTACTCAGACATTATTTTAATTTCTGAGTCAACCCAAAAAGTCTCACATGGATGCTGCACTAAGAGTGATTAGATACTTAAAGAAGCAACCTCGACAAGGAATACTACTGTCCAACAACTCAGATCATAAGGTTACTACATTTTGTGATGCTGATTGGGCTTCTTGTCCACTCACCTGAAAATCTATCACAGGGTACATGATTAAGATTGGAAAGTCCTTGATTTCATAGAAAGCCAAAAAGCAGACCATAGTATCAAAGAGTTCCGCTGAGGCTGAGTATAGAAGCATGACCTCTATTGTGTCAGAATTAGTGTGGCTGCTTGGAATGTTGAAAGAAGTGGAGGCTGAAGTTGAGCTGCCAGTGCAAGTATACAGTGATAGCAAGGCTGCAATTCAGATTGCAGCAAATCCAGTATATCATGAAAGAATAAAATACATAAAAATAGATTGTCACTTCACTAGACAAAGGTTACAATAAGGTTTGATCAAAGTGAACTATCTACCAACTCAAGAACAACTTGTAGATATATTAACTAAAAGTTTGTCTAGAGTTCAGCATGAATATCTTCTATCAAGCTAGAAGTTTTGAATATATTTGCACCTCCTAGCTTGAAGGGGAGTGTTGTGAAAGGTTAGTTAGGTAGATTGGTTATTTACCAAGGAGCATTTTAAGCTAGATAACTAACAAGTTGTTAGAATAACTAATTCTTTTTTAGAAGCTAAACAATATATATATATATATATATATATATCATTGATATAGTGTAATTGCTATTAGAAATATAAGAAAAGGAAATATACAAAGTGGTAACACTACTACTGTTACCTTTACTCTCTTCTTCTTCTTTCTTCTTCTTTCTTCTTCTTCTTCTTTGTTTGTTCTGTCAAACTTACAAATCTCACACTTACCTTCATGGTGCCCCTCTTAGTTTATGGCAACCTACACAAAAAATTCTCTTACAACTGTCTTGTGAGAATTATCTTTGTCTGCACTTTAGCATAATTGCCCATATGATTCATTTGAGCATTCTCACTTGTGTAATTTTACATACCAGTACATGTTGTATATGTACTGATGTCCCTCTAGGGCAATACGAAGGCGTTGGTAAGCCTAATAAATCTGACTTTGTGTTTAATATACTTAGTATATAAATTGACTAATTAACATTCAAAATACATACATGTTATGAGCATACAACGAATGTACCAGTTGGGAATATATGCTCAGATTATACCCGAGTTGGATTTGCAGATTGCTCAAATGACCGTCGAGACATCGCAAATGGCATATGAGGCCACAAGAATTAATGAGCTTCTTGTACCAGCAGGTCAGTACTAGCTGCCACCCAATGTGTCTCCCATTCTAGGGCATTGACACGTACTTGAACGTTGTAGGTTATATGGACGTAAATGTTGTGAAGGATTGGCTGACTGAGGAGGTGGTCGATGAGGTTGCATACACCTCGTAAATGAGCCTGTCGCTCCAGCTCTAGCTACAGTTACATCTCCAACTACAACTGCAGCTCCCCCGATCCAGAACCATCCACTCCAGCCCGCCCATTTTTGGATACACATTGGTCTTTCTCTTAATTAGCCGATTCAGGATGCTTACATCCCCGTGCATGCTTCAGCTCTCTATAAAGACTTAAACGGCCAACCTCCGTGAGATTTACACAGAGGTAGACATCTAAGTTTTAGTGATGTGCTCGACATAGATGATCTTCTAGCCAATACACCGGTTAGTGTTTAAATATTAAAATACTTTAATGGAAGTTATATAATGCACTAAATTAGTGCACTACCATTTTTCTGGTCAACTTTAATTTATTTTCACGTCACTTAGATTCCGTGCTCGAAGTTAAAAGGCTTCTTAAAGGAAAAAAGAAAAAATTGTGTGATAATTAAGAATGTCAAAAATAGACATATGTATTAACAAAAGAATGTTGTTGGTTAATTTGAAAAAATTAAAAAGATATTTTGATTAAGTGAAATATTTTAAGGATGATTTTAGTTAAAAACTCGTCCAAAAACACCTTCAAACGGATACTCCAAACTATTCTGTCCCTCTTGCCTCGATCATCTCTACAACTCAAAATCAAATGTCGGTCCTAGTCATTCAGAATCCACACACATGTCCCTTCACGAGAACAATGTGTTCGGCACCGTCCATTTTTCCAGCAAAGCACATCAGACTCCGGCAATTCAAATCACCGGACCTGAAAGCTAGTAGCAGTGTTGTTAAGGGTAGCTTAATTAGATATATGGCGAATCCTCGGAGAGTGAAAATGGTGGCTAAGCAAATAAGAAGAGAATTATCCGACATGTTACTTACCGATAAGGTTTTACTATATGCTGTCCTCCTTGAAACTTCTCTCGGTGCTAATCCTTACCTTTCTTCACTTACCACTATCAGTGATGTCAAAGTATTGATTGATTTACAGGTCTTTCCTCTTGATCAAATTTACTTTTTAGCTTATTTATAATTTTATAATATACACTAGTGGTTTTTTGTAGATTGGAATGAAACGCTTGAATAGAGTGGAAGGATATAGAGGATTCATATAACTAGGCTCGATTAATTTGGGATTGATGCATAGTTGATTCAATTTTTGATTGCTTATAGAACTTAAGTAGATAAAATATTGTAACCTGATAGTCTCCTGATGAGCACTTGGGAGAGGATTTCACAAGCTCTATGTAACGATTGTCGTGCATTGCATTAGATTTAGGTACTTACTACTTACCATTAAGATCACTATTATCGTCGAGAAGTGATCACATTGATTCCACTGTAAATGTCTCTCACTATAACCCCCCGCAGTGTACAGTTATTTTTACTTGAATTGAAGCTTTTGCCTGTTTTTTTATATGTATTGGAGCTTCCGTTATTCTTACTTTATCTATTAATTTAATGCATAATACCTATAATAAATAAATAATGGGACTAATTTCTCATTGTGGAAAATGAAAATAAGAGCGATATTAAGAAAAGACAATTGCTTAGCTATAATTAAAGGCATGCCTACAAACTTTACTGGTGATAGCAAGTGGAATGACATAGACAGTAATGCAGTTGCTGATCTACACTTAGCACTAGTTGATCAAATGTTGTCTAGTGTGGCTGAAAAACGGACGATGAAGGAAATATGGGATACTCTTATGGGATTGTATGAGGCCAAATATTTGCATAATAAAATCTTCTTAAAAAAGATTGTATGCTTTTCGAATGACAGAGTCCATGTCGGTTACTGAGCACATCAATACTTTAAATACTCTGTTTTTGCAATTTATAACAATGGATTACAAAATAGAAGGGACTGAATATGTGGAGCTTCTACTTCAAAGTCTGCCTGACTCGTATGATCAACTCATCATCAACCTGATAAAAAATACAGATAGTCTAGTTTTCGAGAAAATTACAGCCGTTGTCTTAGAAAAAGAAAATCAGCACAAAAATAAGGAAGACGGACAAGCAAGTTCGCAGCAAGCTGAAGCTTCGATGATAGTGAGAGGAAGACCAACGGAACGTGTCCCCAGTGGGAGTCACAATCATGGTAGATCTCAATCAGGAAGTAAGAAGAATATTAAGTGTTACAACTATGGCAAGAAAGGGCACTTCAAGAAAGATTATCGGTTCAAGAAGAAGAGTGAACACCCTGAGTCATCAAATGCTCAAGGGAATGTTACAAGTACCTCGGATGATGACGATATTTTATGTAGTGAAGCAATATCAAATAGTGAAGGCAAAAAATGTTTCACTGATGTCTGGATAATAGACACAGGAGCAACATGGCACATGACTTTTCGAAAAGAATGGTTCCATCAATATAATTCTATCTCAGTAGGGTCTGTGTTCATGAGAGATGATCATGCTTTGGATGTTATTAGTATTGTATTCATCAAAATAAAGATGTATGATGTCACGGTACGCACATCCAGGAGGTATGACATGTGAAAGAGTTAAGAAAGACTCTATTGTCTTTGGGATAATTAGATGATAATGGATGTTCATATAAAACTCATGGTGTAGTCATGAAAATATCAAAAGGAGCGCTTGTAGTGATGAAAGCAGAAAAACTTGCTACAAATCTATATGTGCTTAAAGGTGAAACACACCAAGAAGGATAAGCATCAACCGCGTCGGCAAATTCATTTGAAGAATCAACAATAATGTGGCATCGTAAACTTGGCCATATGTCGGAACGAGGTTTGAAGATTCTTGCTGAGCAAAAGCTTCTTCCAGGGTTCAAAAATGTTTCACTACCCTTTTGTGAGCATTGTGTTACCAGTAAGCAACATAGATTGAAGTTTAGCAGTTCCTCTGTTAAAAGCAAAGAAATATTAGATTTGGTCCGCTCTGATGTCTGCCAAGCACCGGTGGAGTCCCTAGGAAGAGCAAAATATTGTGTCATTTATCGACAATTACTCCAAGAGAAGTTGGGTGTATCTAATCAAATTAAAGACAGATGTTTTTCCGATTTTCAAAGAGTTCAAAGCGCGGGTGGAACTTGAATCTGAGAAAAAGATCAAATATTTGAGGACAGATAATGAAGGAGAATACACTGGTGATGAATTTGATAACTTCTATAAATAAGAAGGTATTAAAAGGCAGTTCACGGTGGTATATACTCCACAACAAAATAGAGTAGCAGAGCGTATGAACAAAACCTTGTTGGAACGGATAAGAGCTATGTTGGAAACTCCAAGGATGGAAAAACCATTCTGGGCAGAAGTAGTCAAAACCGTCTGTTATAAGATTAATCGGTCACCATCAACCGTAATTGATCTGAAAATACTAATGGAGATGTGGACAGAAAAACTAGTTGATTATTCTCACTTACATATATACGGAATTCTTACTTATGTTATGTACAACACTTAAGAAAAATTAAAGTTGGATCCAAAATCTAGGGAATGCATTTTCTTAGGGTATGCTGATGGATTCAATGAGTATCGCTTGTGGGATCCCACTGCCCGCAAGGTGGTAATCAACAGGGATGTTGTGTTTGTTGAAAATAAGATAGAAGCAAAAGAATGTAGCACTTCGAAAGAAAAATTAGAGACTACTACAGTTGAAGTTAAAGAAATAGAAGAAGCTCTAGTTTTTTCTGAGGCAGCACCAGAGCATGAAAAACAAGAGCAAGCTGAGATCAAGACTCTACAAGTTCGATGGTTAGCTAGGGAGAGAAGAAAACCAATTTGGCACTCAGATTATTCTATGGAGAAAAATGTTACATACTGTCTATTAACAGAGGATGTAGAGCCTTCAACTATTCACGAGGATATGGAAGACCAAGAATTATCTATGTGGCTGAAAGCAATACGAGAAGAAATTGAAGCTCTTCATAAAAATAAAACATGAGATCTTTTTCAATTTCCACAATGAAGGAAGGCCATTGGAAAAAAGGGTCTATAAGATCAAACGCAATATATCAAGTGGAGAAGTGTCATGCAAGATTGGTGGTGAAAGGATTCACTCAGAAAGAAGGTATAGACTTCAATGAGATATTTTCTCCGGTGGTTCGACTCACAATAATTCTAGTGGTCCTGGTGATGTATGCTACATTTGACTTTTACTTGGATTAGTTAGATGTCAAAACTATATTTCTTCATGGAGAGCTTGAAGAAGAAATTTACATGCTCCAACCAGAAGGTTTTGAAGAACAGGAAAAAGAGAACTAGGTTTGTAGGTTGAACAAATCTCTGTACGATCTCAAACAGGTATCGAGATGTTGGTATAAGAGATTTGATTCCTTCATTATAAGCCTTGGATACAACAAACATAGTTCAGATCCTTGTGTTTATTACAAGAGATTTGGTGATGACAATTTTGTTATTTTGTTGTTGTATGTTGATGACATGTTGGTAGCAGGCCCCAACAAAGATCATCTCGCAAACTTAAAGGCACAGTTGGATAGGGAGTTTGAAATGAAGGACTTGGGACCAGCAAACATGATTCTAAGGATGCAAATTCACCGAGACAGAAATAATAGAAAGATTTGGCTTTCTCAAAAGAACTACTTGAAGAAAATCTTGCGACGCTTCAAGATACAAGACTGTAAGTCAATTTTTACCCCACTTTCTATTAATTTCAAGTTATCCTCAAGAATGAGTCCTAGCAATGAAGCATAGAGGATGGAGATGTCTCGAGAACCGTATGCATCAACAGTAGAAAGTTTAATATTCGTCATGATATGTACAAGACCTAACATTGCATAAGCAGTGGGAGTGGTTAGTCGATACATGACTAATTCTGGTAGAGAGCATTTGAATACTGTTAAGAGGATCTTGAGATATGTCAAGGGTACCTTAGATGTTGCAATGTTTTGTGGAAGATCAGACTTTACTGTTAACGGTTATGTTGATTCAGATTATGTAGGTGATCTTGATAAAAGAAAGTCCACCACATGTTATGTGTTTACTCTTGCTGAAAGAGCTGTAAGATGGGTTTCAAAACTGTAATCTATCATGGCTACAAGTAGAATATGTAGCAGCTACACAAGCTAGCAAAGAGGCAATATGGATACAGATGTTACTAGAGGAGCTCGGGCACAAACAAGAGAAGGTTTCTATATTTTGTGACAGTCAGAGCGCTTTGCATCTTGCAAAGAATCCGGCATTTCATTCAAGGATAAAGCATATACGAATTCAGTATCACTTTGTTCGTGAGAAGGTGAAAGAAGGTAGTATGGATATTCAGAAAATTCACACTAATGATAACCTAGCAGATATGTTTACGAAGCCGATCAACAGTAATAAGTTTATACGGTGTCGATCTTCTGTTGGCCTAACAGAAACGTAACATTGCAATAATTGGGTAGAAATGATGGTGTGAAGACTTAATTGATTCTCAATTAAATCTTCAAGTAGGAGAATGCAAGATAGTCAAATACTACAAAATGCGTTTTGAACACATAGTCAAAAAGGAAGGTGCAATACGCGAATTTTACGTGTTTCTAATTTTCTATAAATAGATGACCTCTTGCCCTCATTTAGATTATCCCATAAAAAAAATACAATCCAAAAGTGTAAGAACACAAAGAGAGTTATACACCAAGATAAATATTGTAGTTTTGAGTGTCCTTTTAAGTGAGTTGTTCCTTTTATAAGAAAGAACTATTAATTATTGTTTTTGCCTTATATTTGAGAGCAGTGTACTCTCATATTATCATAGTAAGATCCTTCTACCCCATGGTTTTCTCCTCTATCTGTTTGAGGGGTTTCCACGTAAAATTCTCGTGTCTAATTTATTTTCATTATTTATTATAATATTAAACTTTAGTTGTGGTGTTTCCTCCCCCAACAGATACATGGCTTAAGCAGATACTCAGAAATATAGGTGGCTTGCCATGTGACTCTCAGGTTTTTTGAAGTAATCTAGAGAAGCTTCTTTACTTGCTAAATGCTTTTCTCAAGCGCTAAATTAATGACAAGCTTAGTACAGTATGGTTTTCTCAAAACGGAGTTGAAGTCGGTGGAGGAGAAAGTAGAAAGCTCCATACATTAGTTGGTCATACATGAACGTAAAGAAGCTTTATGATGCATAAGATTTAGATGCTCATAGAACTAATTATTCAAGTGGTGCATATTTCACAGCTGGTTCATATGATATGTTTTTCTTTGTTTGGCCTATTTCCGTAGATATAGTGATGCAGCCTGATCATTTTTTAATGAGCACCCAATGGGGATCTTACAAGCATTATGTAGGCAAACGATCTGTTGCTTTATGTTTAGTTAATCGCCATAATGAAGTTCTTTTTATCATCTTTGCAAAGAGATCTTATTCGTTCCGTTTTTTTCAGGTCTCTTTCGAGGAATTAGCTGGATTAAAGTTTATTCACTACTTTCTGTTTTCTGTCTCTGAATCTAATGTTTAAGTTTTCTGATGGTCAATTAGTTACTTTGTGAAGTAATTCTTGAATGCCTAACAAATGGAGTTGTTAATGTCATGTGGATGCTTAGAGAAATTTTGTCTTGGAGATATTTTCATAATAAGAAGCTTAGGAATAAAACAAAAAGGTGTTTTCACCATTTCCAGTTGCAAATTCATATCTCATTGACGATGAAACACAGACAACCGTCTTGCTCTGTGGAATTTGACCACTTAAACTAAGTTGTGTCTTTCTCTATCCTGATGTTTTAAGTGGTTCCATTAGCTGAAAGTAACTACTTCACTAGTCTTACTTTAAAGCTGGTGTTATCCCCTAGTTTCCACACTAGTGAGCATAAAGATCTGTCTTTAAACATTTTAAGGAAAATAATAATTACATATGTTTTCATTGTATGAGGTTGAGGATAGTATTACATCTACCGAGTAATCACACTGCTTGGATCATCACCATCCAAGAGAAACTGACTAGAAGAACCCAATCTCCAAGTTTATCTTTCTCAGGATTAACTTGTCAGTTGTATCTGCCCATCAGTTATGTCACTATATAGAGTAATCTGCGGTTGGCAAGGAAATATGGGAGATGAGATAATTAATTTTGAAAAGAGTTTTTTTTTGTTTTAAGTGTGTTTATTTGTTACAACTTGGTCATTTCTTTTTGGACAAAATTGCCAACTGAAGAAATTGAATAGGTTACTCTGGTTTGAGATCTCCGAGCATGATGTGTGTGTTATCTAACAAATTTACATCTGGTCTACTTTAGATCGTTAAAGTCTATGTCTCTGTTTTTGGAGATGAAAGAGGAAAGGAGGTGTCAATTTCTGGTTTGAAGTCAAAAGCCAAATATGTTCGGAGTGAGCTAGGGAAGCGAATGAAGTTGCGACTAACTCCTGAGATTCGTTTCATTGAGGATGAGTCACTTGAATGTGGAAGCAGGATGAGAAATTCTTATCTTTTTGTGTGTTAGAATTGCTATTAGATTGGGGATACTTGTGTTTATTTCATGACTTCAATGGCAATTAACTTTTCCTGCATTTTCTTTTGATTTTTCTCTCCGTCTGTTGCTTTTACTTCTGGTTATCGTGCCTACCAATACTTTACGTTGTGAGATCTAAACCTTTTACTTGGACTAGCCCCTATTGATGGGATGGCTAAGCAATAATTATAAATCTCTGACCAAAATTATCTTGTTGATAAGATGAAAGATATCAAATTTGTGCTTATCACATCTCAGGTTCATTTGGCATATCCACCACTTATTGGAATTTGCATAATGCTATAAATATAACTTGATGAATTACTAAATTAGTAGTCTCTTGCAGGAAAGCCAAGTTAAAAAAAAGAGAGAGAATTATCAATCAGCACCAATTGGTTGAAGAATTATAGTCTCGAGTTATGTGCAATAACATTATAGTGAATCATATGGTGTGCCTTACAAAGTTAGGGGTAAGTGCCTTGCACTGGCTATATATGTTGTTATGGTGTGCCTTCATTTTTCTGTCTTCTCTATTCACGCAAATGATGTCCAAAGTTCATTGGTTCTAGCATTTGTAGGTCGATCCTGTTACGATTCTTGTTTAAATAAAAATCAGCAGCATGACTTTCTGGACAACTATATAGCATAGAAGTAAATCACTTCTTCAGTTTTAGGCTATGTTACTCGAACCCGTATCTGTACTTGGATCTCCACTTCCCAAATCCTAAAATTTATGTGATGAAGAATCCGACCTCTAAATCCACACCTATATCGGGTACCCACTTCCGAGTCCGAGCAACATGACTTTTAAGGATTTGAATGTTGAATATATTCTTGAGGGCTCTTAAATTTTAGGTCCTTTCTTAGAGGGTGTGAGGAAGAGCCATTGGCTTGTTTTGCTTGAGTGCAATTTATAATCAACATTGTGCAGTCATGCTTAACTGTTTAGTAAACTCCTTTAAGGTTATTGCAATACTGAAACGATAAGAGATGAGAGCGAGAAAGGGAATGCATATTCTCGAGGTGATAAAAATTAACAACCATAAGTATCAGACCAAATTGATGATGAGGAGGACTGGGAGGGAGATGAACCAGATGAGGAAGGCGTTATTTATGTAAAATAATTCTCCCTGGAGCTCTTGAACCAGCAGTTTACTTCTAATATAAGATTTATACGTTACACTATGGTAAGTCTCTCATAGTTTTTAAAAGTATAGATCCTAAATGAGCACGGCTTTCAGTTCATCGAATTCTCTCTGTCTTTGAGCTACATGAGATATACGTTTCACTATAGTAAGTCTCATATTACTTACTGGATGCTCTTTGAAAACATGGCTATTGACTAATGAGTATTTCTCCTTTTTCACAGGGTGTGGATTATGTTCTTAATTACACTCGTGCAAATAACATTTGCTCAGCTCCGGGGAAAGAAATTATGGGTGACAAAAAAGTTTCAAAAAATGACACAAGTTTTAATTATTGAATAGATGTGACAATTTTAAAATTAATGTTAATAACATTAATTTTAAAATCCTCAAGCTTTATTATTTACATAAAGACCCTACCTTCCCCTCTCCAACCCTCGAGTTCAACAACAGTGCACCTGCACAACTCGAATCGAAGTAGTTTGGGATGTCTGATTCTCATTATATTTTATTAGTTCCCATGATAGTCGATAATTAGTTTCATTCAGCATATTCATTCATTAGTTCTCCATTCACACACATAAAAAAAACACCTTAAGGTCTGGTTGGTATCTATCAGGCATGCATGTTCATTTGAGTTACTAGTCTCATATATATGCTAGCAAATATATTAATACCGACAAAACTACCTTGTCAATAATGTTTTGGTTTAATTAGTGACGACAATAATTGTCACTAAAGTTACATATATTCATACTTAAACAAAAGTAAGTTTTCCACTAAAGATGTTCTTTTATGCACGAAAATATAATTTTACTTATTTAAAGTCCTAATTATTAAGATTTAAGAACTCCTAAATTTAATAAGAGTCTTGTTACTCGATTATTTTCTTTTTTCTACTAAATTAATAGAACTAAAAAATTTATTGGTTATAACTACTAAATTGATGTTGTAGTATGCTATTTAGCTTCGACATAAAACATCCCTCATATTAATAAATTCGTGAGTCCATGGGTTAAATATCAAATACCCAAATTTTATAAAGAAAGATTTGTATAAGGTGAACTATTAATTTTAAAGTTTTAATAAGTTAAATTTTAGGTACGTATTTTGCACGTATAGCTCACGTCAATCAATAAAATTATATACAAAAATAAATTATGAAAAAATTACAATTGACGTTAACATAAATATTATATCTATCTAAATACTTAAAACAAACATTGTACTCAATTAGTTATTGTCTTAGTATAAAATTGTAATTTAAATTATTTAATATTTAAGACTTTAAATTAAATAATAAGTAATAATATAATATATTTATTAGTTCAATTAGTTCTACATTCAAAAAGAAATTTTCATTATTTGAAGTATGAGTACATGTATTGTACTTGGTTTAAAATCTTAAATGTTAGGACATTTAGGCCTTATTTATTTGCACTTAATAAATGTCTTAATCTTAATAATTCAGATTTCATATATTAAGTTTGTTTGTTTTTAAGGTCTGAGTGTTAATCATTTAACTCATCTTAATCATTAAGTGTGTTTTCTTATTTTAAAACCACTTAATGAATCTGAGTAGGTTTAAATGATTTAAGATCTATAACAAAATCTTAGCATCATTAATTAGATGTCTATTTATGATTTTTTACAAAGATGATAGTTCATCGATACTATATCTACTTTCATGCAACACCTACAACTACAATTTTATCCACAGTTATCACCACCTACCATCCACGTACAGGGATACATGATTATTATGTATAAAGAACTAAGTACAATATACTAAAATAACAAATTAATATGTAATCTGAATATCTAGAAATTTTTCATAATTGTCATCCTATATGTCCCTAAACCAGAGATCACAATCAAAATTTGTTACATGCCACGGAAAATTCTACAAAAAAATATTATCCCAAACAATTTGAAATTACACAAATAAAACCAAATATAAAATACCAGAGAAGAAGCAACCTTAGTAAACAACCAAAATTGTGTTCCTTTGAACCCATTCATAGTTCTTATATACTGTTACCTCATGTAAAAACGTAATTTTGTAGGAGATGTATTTAATTCTTTTTTCATTCATAACTTTATTTTTCATTGACCCTTATCTGTAATATAATTCTTCACTAAAATTTTACTGATAATATTAAGAAAAGATTTAAGAAACATAATTTTAGTCAATTTTAAAGTATTAAATATTAGAAATTCTTACCTTTTACAAATAAATAAAAATTTAATAGCTATACCTTTAACTAATTTTGAAAGTTCTAATTATTATGATAAAAATTAAAATGACAATTATTTAAAAAAAGAAATTTAAACTAATTGAATTTTAAATGCTAAGTAGTCAGACTTTTTGTATAGATTAAACAGAAAAAAATGCACCAACTGCTCTCTCTCTTACTAACAAAAAATCAGAAAACACTTTCTCAGCTCAGCAACGGAAAAATACTCCAGTAACAGCTAGTCAAAGGGAAGCTTAGCCATGAGCCTCTCCATCGACCTTCTTGGTCAAATACCGTCAGCTTGACAAACGTCAGCAATGGAGACATCGTAAATTGGTACGCGGGCATCGCAATAAGTCCTTCTTTCCTTCTTTTAGTGAACTCGCGAACTCCGGTGAGCAGCAAGCATCACAACTAGGAACATTCCCCGCCACAACAGCTAGAGGGCGACCGACCTACCAAACCGGAGGAAGCCGAGAATGTTTCAAATTCTTAAACTTATTTATGAATTCCGCTTCGACATCATCTGGTAGAAATTTCTCCTTAAACTTCAGAACTTATTGTTCTTTGTAGTGTCGGTCGGATTGACTAAATCAATGCAACAATCAAGAAGGCGATAGAGAATCGACCTTCTTGGGTCAAATACCGCTAGACCACCAGACCCACCAGACCCAAACGATTTCCCCTCTCTAGCCATAAACTCCCAAATCTTCAACAACAACAAGAAGAATACCAATAATCAGAGACAAAGCACCAACTACGATGATCAATCGAGCTACAAAAGCGCATTGGGTTTTCAATCCCAGAACTCCAACAAAGGCAGAATCAAGCTGCAATCAAGGAAATATGAAATAATTAATGGGAAATCTATTGTCAGCTTTACCAAGGAAGAACACGACCTCTTAGTTGATACTTGCAAATGGACTTTGTATGAAAATTTGAGCGAAATCGGCCCCAAATTGATAAAATTAGGGCAGATTTTGCGAAAATTATCTCAACCAAAGGCCATATGAAAATTGGCGCAAAAGATGGAATATTTTTTTGCTGAAAGTGAAAAAGACTACAATACTATAGCTTCCTACAACTTTGTTTAGTTAAGTGGAGATCATTCGATGAAAATCCAAAAATGGACAATCAATTTCAAACTAAACAAGGATACGACTTTAGCTTCAATGTGGATCAATTTATCGGACCATCCGTGGCACTACTATGAATGGACAACTCTATGTAGAATTGTGGAACCAATTGGCACCTCATTGTCATGGACAAAGCAACTCAATCAAAGACGAAACCCACAACAACCAAGATGAGGGTGGAAATAGACATTATGGAGTCTTTGATTACTGAAATTCAAGCAACAATAAAGAGCTTGGAAGGAAAAATGGAAGCCTTCAATTAGAAGATAAAGTATGAAACTATCCCACCATTTTGCCTCCATTGCAAAATTCAAGGACATACAAAAGAGAAATGCAAGATAGTCCATCGAGTTTATCAGCAACAAAAGCAGAATTTCAACAGTGCAAATAGTAAAGGAGTTGAATCTCAAAAAGAAAACAACAATGACAAGCATAGAATCGAAGATACCACTCAATATCCAGGTATGATTGCTGAAACATTCTTAGATAATCAGAATTTGCTTCAGCAAAAAGAGATGGATATGAATTTGAACTGCCAAGTAGATCTAGAGGCCTCAACTAGTGAAATAGAAGAGGGTTGAAAACATGTGGAAAGTAAGAAAGGAAAAAGAAAAAACAATGAGAATGAGATTACCTCGGTGAACTAACAACTAAACAAGATGGAGGAAAAACATATTTGGAGACATACAATAGCAAACATGAAAACAACAACATGTTCAATCACCTTACAGTACAAGAGATGATGGACTTAATCATTGAGAATAATGAGGTGAATGAAAACAAGGATCACAAGCAAGAAAACAAACAAAACAAATTGTTTGTTAACAAAAGTACAAGATGGGACAAAGACCGACAAAGCAAGATAAATGAAAGGCAAAAAGATAAGAGTGAAAGGAATCAACATAGTCTAAGTCGTGAAATCTAGAAAAGAGGCGCAACCTTATCTGGAGAACATAGAAAAGCAACTTCAAAGCAATAAAGAGAATGTTAACATTAATGAACCAAATCCCCCAAAGACCCCAGCTGAAAAATAAAGGTTCAATGGTAAAGTTCACATCCCTAAGGAAGTTAATATGGAAGTAGGTATGCAGGACTCGAGAAATGAAGTCGAGCAATCATGTCCTCACCTAATCCTTGGTAAAATTGATCACCCTCCAAATCTCAATAATCAAAAGGATGATTTGAGAGAGAGAGAGATGTGAGAAATTTAGCTCGAACCCCTGATCCAGACCCTCTTGATTCTAGCAATAAGATAACAATGTTTCAGGTGAATAACTCTCAGGAAATGGACTATGCTACTGGAGAAAGACACAATCAGGACATGTTTATGAAGTACCAAGATGATGATCTGGCAACATCATTCTCTGATGATGAATCTAATAGGGGCAACTGCTTATGCAAACTAGAGGATTCTATGAAGACGGGGAAACATGACCAACATAGTTTTTCTAACTTCAAAAATCTATCTCCGAGGAATCATCAAAACATTGGTGATAGTCAATTCTACAATAAAACTACAGAAGATTCTCCAGAAGAGGCTCAAAAATTATGAACTTCTACCTCGAAAGTTTTTAATGGTTAATATAATTTCTTGGAACATCAGAGGTATAAGATCAAAAGGATCTCTTGAGATACTCCAAATTTTAAAACATCAATACCACTTGCCTCTCATCTGCCTACAGGAACCAATGTTGGATAGTGGGAAAATTAAAAAATTCAAAAGAAAGCTTGAAATACACCATGCTTCTTACAACTACTCCAACACAATTTGACTTCTCTGGATCTATGACATCAACATTATTATCCTTCAAGTCAAAGAACAACATGTCCACATCAAATTAAGTCATAATTATTATCCTTATTTCATTCTCACTGTTGTCTATGCTAAATACTCAGAGGATTTGAGGAAAGAATTATGGACAGAGTTAAGAACCATGGCTGCAAATCTCCAAGACCCTTGGGAGTTATTGGTGACTTCAATGTGATCATCAATAGAGAAGAAAAAATTAGAGGGAGACCTTATAGGATGGAAAAGAGTATAAATTTTATTGAATGCCTTAATGAATGCGTGCTATAAAATTCTGGATTCACAGGTTCTAAAGTGACATATTGTGACAATAGGGATCTTTTCCACACCATCGGAAAAAGACTTGATAGACTAGTTTATAACACCAGCTGGTTCGATGCCCTTAATAATATCTCAGTTACTCATTCATCTAGAATCTTGCTCTAATCCCTCTTTTATTAAATCTTCTCCATGAAGACATTCAAGACACCAAGTATTTCAAGTTCCTTAATTTCTGGACTGAATATCCAGACTTTTTACAGACTGTTCATAATAGTTGGAATGTCCATATACATAGTAACCCTCTGTATATTCTCCAACAAAAGATCAAAAGCACTATCAAAACTCTTAGTGCCTGATCCAGAAACACTTTTAGAGATATTTATGAAGAGCCTAAAAGATTCGAAACCTTGATCACGGATCTAGAGGAGACTTGCCTCACTAATAATACTCCTGAGAATAGGTGTGAACTCTCTAAATGCAAAAAAGAATTTATAATATATCTCAAAATTCAAGATTCTAACTTAAGCCTGAATGCTAAAGTTAAATGGTTCAATGAGGGGGATGCCAACACTGCTTATTTTCATGCCATTATCAAAGAAAAGAGAAGGAGATTGAACATTAGAAGGATACAAGACGAGAATAATAATTGGTTGGAAGGGAATGAAGCTATTGCTGAAGGGGCTGTAAATTTATATCAAAACTTATTTACTTATGACCCTAGCACTAGTGACTACAATGCTCTTAGTTGTATAGAGAGTTGTATCTCGAATGATGATAACCATATGATCAATGCTATTCCTTCATTACAAGAAGTTACTGATACTGTTTTTTCAATTGATGCCAATAGCTCACCAGGGCCAGATAGGCTAAATGGTATGTTTTACCATAAATATTGGAATATTATCTCCAATGATGTTCACAATATTGTTAAAGCCTTTTTTAGAGGAGCTATTCTCATCAAATTTTATACTCGCATATACATTGTCATGATCCCCAAAATAGACCATCCTCAAAGCTTTTTAGACCGCAGACTCATTAGCCTCTGCAATGTTTCCTCTAAAATTATCTACAAAATTTTTAACTTCAGACTTTCCAGTATCCTTCCTAAAATCATCTCCAAAAATCAAAGTGGTTTCATAAAGGAGAGGTCCATCTCTGAGAATATTCTTCTAGCTCATGAGATTATAAGTGATATCAAAATACCCAACAAGGGACGCAATGTAGCCATAAAGCTTGATATGACTAAAGCGTATGATAGAGTTTCTTGGAGTTTTCTAGGGAAGATTCTAAAGAAACTAGACTTTAATTACTAGTGGGTCAATCTTATCCACAACTACATTTTCCACAACCGGTATTCTATACTAGTTAATGGAAGAAGGCATGAATTTTTTCAATCTGGAAAGGATTTTAGACAGGGAGATCCTCTTTTCCCCTCTCTCTTTATTCTTAGTGCTGAAATTTTATCTTTAATGTTGAACAATCTTCATAATACTGTTGGTTATAATAGTTTCTATATGAAATCTAAGTACCCTAAAGTTAATCATCTTTCTCTTGCAGATGATATCATCCTCTTCTGCAGTGGGAACAAGAGATCTATGAGAATGGTCCTGAATACTTTGGCTGCTTATGAAAAGATCTCAGGACAACTCATCAATAAAAACAAGAGTTGTTTTTCTATGAATACCAAGACCAAATTAGTCACAATCAACAAGATGAAAAAAATCACATGAATGAGATATCAACAATTCCCCATCAAGTATTTGGGGTGTCCTTTGACCACCGATAGGAAGAAAATAGAGTTTTATTTTGATATTGTGAACAAAGTGGTAGGAAGGATTAGAGGTTGGCATACCAAGCTCCTCTCCACTGGTGGAAGGGATATCCTCATTAGACATGTTTTGTTTGCTCTTCCGATTCATTTGCTTGTTGTTATTAATCCGCCAGAGGGCACTTTGAAGCTCACTGAGAAATTGGTGGCTAGATATTTTTGGTCAGATCAACATAATGGTAACAAACATCACTGGGTAGCATGGAAGAGCCTTTGTTATCCCTACAACGAAGGAGGTACCAACTTTAGAAGCCTAACTGATACTTGCAAAGCTTTCAAAGCAAAACAATGGTGGACCGTGAGAACAACTAATTCTTTGTGGAGCTCATATGTTAGCTAACTATTGTGATATAGTACATCTTACTACTACAAGATGGAACAAAGGAAACTCCCATAAATGGGAAGATATTTATAACTTCAAAGAGGAAATGGAGCGCTATATAGTCTGGAATATTTGTAAAGGAGAAGTCTCTTTTTGGTTTGATAATTGGTGCTCTCTTGGACCCATCTATAAAACATTTGAGACTGAAGATCAATTGAATGATATTAAGATGAATGAGGTCCTTGTTCATAATTTTTGGAACTGAAATTATCTCAGTACTCATTTCCCCGATAACATCAAAATTGTGCTCAACTCCGCAAAAATTAAGATTGATAGCAACATCAACGACAAAGCCATTTGGAGCCTATATAACTCGGGGAAATTTAGCATTGATTCTACCTGGAGATCTATCAGACAGAAAAGAAATCCAAATTCTATCTATTGCAACCTATGGCAAAAAGATATTCCTTTAAGATGTCCTTTCTTTTGTGGAGAGCTATCAGCAACAAGTTATCGACTAACAAGAAAGTTGAAAGACTCGGGATCAATCTCAACCCACAATGTTACTATTGAAGTCTTTCTACCATAGGAACTGAGCACGAAGATATCAAACATTTATTCTGTCAAGGCGACCTAGCTAAGAAGATATGGAGAAAGTTTGCAGGGCCCGTGTGCATTGGTTTTAGAAGTGATAACCTCAACATGATTCTGCCAAGTTGGTGGAACCACAAATCCAACAACCCTATCACCAATTTTATTTCTAAGAACGTACCTCCTATTATTTGTTGGGAGCTATGGAAGTCCAGATGTAGCAACAAATTTGAGGGGACTAAGCCCTCACTATATAGAATTAGTACTAATATCACTAATTTTATTGTGCAGGTTATCAAGAAATAATTTAAAAAGTCAAAATTAGAGACACATGGAGCAGTATTTCTCAAGCTTGTGATGCAGTTCAATACAATACAAGTATTCCAGTATCTTGGATCAAACCTCCTCCTTTTTGAGTCAAACTCCATAGCGATGGTAGCTGCATAGAGGGGCAATGTGGAGGAGGGGGAATCATCAGAGATCAAGACGGGAACTTCATATTTGCCTACACTATATCCCTAGGAGCTACAACTAGCAACATTGCAGAAGCTAAGGCTATGATCTTTGGACTGAAATGGAGTACTAACAAAGGTTTTGATATGGCTATAGGTGAAATTGATTCCCTGCTATTAGCTATAGCCAAGTGTTCCAAAAAAGAGTGGAAACTTTCTTGAAAATTCTACAACACAACAAAAGAGATTCAGAAGATGATTAAAGATTAGGATTTCAATATCAACAATTTCAGAGAAGCTAATAGACGGGCGGACAGTCTAGCAATGCTAAGTCATAAAGTTGTAGAAGTCAAGACCTTCAATCTCCTCTCTGAACCTCCCAGTAACATATGAGGTCTGGTCCATATGGACAAATGGAGCTTACCAACATTTAGGATTAAACCGGCAAAACTTGCCAACATCATATATGATTCTCCCTGATCTCTCCACCTGTTGGTACCTTTTTGCGTAGGAATGGATTATTAGTCTCATCTCAATGATCATATACAAAGTTTGGGATGCCAAATTGAAATTGTAACTTTTTGAACATCAATAATCAAATGAGACTTTTAAATTAAAAAACAGAAGAAAAATTAGAAAAGAATTTAACGACTAAAATATTTTTTTGTTAAAATAATGACAACACTCGAACATTTCAAATCTTAATAATATAGTCCTACTTGGTTTTGTTTATCGAGTTATATTAGGTCCTTATAGGTTCTTTTTAGTCTGCTAAGTAGTAAGACTTTTTGTATAGTTTAAATAGCAAAGAATTTAACAATTAAAAGATATTTTGATAAAAACAATAGCAGCACTCGAAGATTTCAAATCTTAGTAATATAGTCCTACTTGGTTTTGTTTACACAGTTTAATTAGGTTCTTATAGGCTCTTTATCTAAAAAAAATATATGAAAGATTTTTAATTATTGCCATAAATTATTTACTAATAATAAAATAACTTGGGTTTCATACTAAACACATACTAAGGATTCCTAAATATTAGGATGTTTTTCCCCACTAAACTCACGAAAAATATTTCCACTGAATAAACCCTTCTAAACTCATATTTTTTCCCATAAATTCTATCCTATTGTTTTACCTACGACAATATCCGCGGACTTTTGTTTTACATGTCCGAATCATTTCAACCTCACTTATATTTTTCTCATTACTTTTTATCTTATTTTTTTTTGTACATTTTAGAACTCTTTAATTCTTAAAACTTACCATATAAAAATATAATTATATAATAAATTTTTAAAAAGAGTGAAAAGACGATTTTGTGATAAGAAGATATTTTTAATAAAAGGCAAAAAGTTCAAACAACATTATTAATAACCATATATATATATATATATATATATATATATATATATATATATATATAGTAAAACCTCACTAAATTAATATAGGTGAGACCATGAAATATTATTATTTGGTAGAGTTATTATTTAATCGATAAATACGATTTATTAATTTAATGAGTGTTTTGAGATTTAAAGAAGGTTAATTTTGATAAACAAGTCATGGAGAGAAAATTGAAATCCATAAAAAATATTATTTTTTAATGAACCCGCTTGTGAAAACATTATTCATGAACTTGATGTTATGATTGATTATCTCGATTATCGCAATAAAATGGACGTCAATAACCTGTTGGATTACCCGGGTGAAAATAATACATGTTCAGAGGTTTAGATCTTAGAAGAAATTGTGGATACCATTGGAAAAAAATAATGCTGATGATGAAGTTGAAGATGATGATACATTACCTTTGGAACCAGTTACGTGCAAGAAAACACTTATCGCATCTAGAACTCTTTGCAATTTTATGATCCAATTCGAATAGACAACATCAAAACTTTTGGATGCAGTGAGAAAAGTTAGAGATGAGTTTCAACTAGATTTAAATTTTAACAAAATACAATAGAATCATATTTCACTAAATTGTTTTAGATATATTTGTAGTTTTATAGAATTATTAATTTATAATATTAATGGGACCATATATTTATAAAGGGGTATTCTGAAAATATATTATCTTATAAAAAATGAGTGATTTTTTCCATTGGCCCAAGTCGGGATCAGAGGAAAATTAATTTATCGAGTATTAATTTAGTGTAGTCTATATATATAAAAGTTTTTGATGTAAACACAGTTTGCTCTTTGAGCAAGGAGGATATTTGATTCAAGATAATATGTATGTACTAAATACTAATGATCACGGTATTCACAAAAGTTGAATTATATTCAACCACCCTTTTATTCTCTTAAATTACAACCAGTAAATTCTTCATTGTGTTGTATGTCTATGGGATCATCCAATTATTGGGATCCAAGATACAGTCCCAAACTGTAAAGTTTACCATCAAACTCTTTTATTGTTTTGAACTTGTTGTATATTTTTCTTTAGAACTGCATTGCCTTTGCATAATGTGCTGGATTTAGCATTATCTTTTGTCTACACAGAAAATTCTCTTACAACTGTCTTGTGAGAATTATCTTTTGTCTGCACTTAGCATAATCGCCAATATCAATACATGTTGCATATGTACTCACGTATCACTAGAGATTGTTTGAAGAAGATATTTCACGTGTGCACTAGAAAGTATGGAGTATTGTAATTACCCTTAATTCAATTCGATAAGGAATTGGAAATCAAAGCAAGAAAAGTTTTCATAAAATAAACACATGGAATTTGCTGTCTGTTAATCTTTGAGAAGGATTAGCATTAGAAGATTGTAAACAAAAATGAAATTTGGATTTTGGGTACAACTCAATTCTAATCTGTGTGATTATGAAGTCCAAAATCATATAAAGAGACAATAACGTGTTACACAACTCTAACACTCTTTTGCAAAGCCCATACCTAGACAATTGGAGGGTGAATAACAACAAAAAAAAACAAGGGCTTAAAATTGGGAAACACAAAAACAAAGACGGATTTGACTATAATACCACGAAAAGAAAATGAAGATTGGAGTTAACATGCATGTCTTGCAAAGGCTCTCGTGAATATTGTGCAATTCCATTTTAGGAGACAACTAAGATTAAAAAAAATATAATAAGTCAGGATGGCCGAGTGTTGGTTCAAATCCCACTTCTGACATTTTCTCTTCTTTTTTTTTCCCTTCTTGTTTCACCAAGCGAGCTTTCCTAGTTTAATTCGTTTTTTTTTTTTGGTCTAGCGTTTTATTCCTCTTATGATCTATTACAATTTAATTAAATCTTAGTCACTAATTTTAATTATGTCATGTTTCTCAATCATCTAAATAAGCGCTTGAGAAAATGAAGATAAATGAAAAACAGAGAGGAATTAGTTTCATTTTTTTTATAATTAAAGTAGTGTTCCGATAAACTTTAATTGATTTATTTTGACTATTTGTATATTTATCATATCCTATTAGTAGAGGTGTTCATGGGTTGTCTTAAAAATAGACCAAAAACAATTAATCGATTAAATAAATCAATATTTTTTGGGTCTTGATTGATTTTAGATTTTTAAAAATCGAGAATATTTGATATGATTTTAATCTTAATAAAAACAATCTAAGAAAAGATCGAATCGAACTGGAAAATTTATATATTATTTTTTATGAATAATTTTAAATATCATATATTTTTTCATCATTTTTTTTAAGTGCGGAGATGAAAATATTGAGGTAAATGTGTGGGCATACTAGGAGAGATAAAATTAAGAATGAAAATATCCGAGAGAAGATAGGAGTGACTTCTGTGGTGGACAAGTTGAGGAAAGCGCAAGGCTCAACTGATATAGGCATATGAAGAGGAGAATTGTAGATGTCCATGTGAGGTGTGAGAGGTTGATAAATAGCGGGCATTGAAAGAGGTAGAGGAAGGTCAAAAAAGTACTAGAGGGAGGTGATTAGATTTGACATGACACATCTTGAGCTTACTGAGGACATGACCATAGATAAGATAGTTTGGAGATCATAGATTAGGGTAAAAGGCAAGTTGGTAGTTAAATTCTCTCACTTTCCTACGTGATAGATTTAGTGGTTGTATACTTGAACATTCTTTCTTAGCAGTGGTATTAACACTATCCTCTTGTTATGTGGTTTCAATTATCATCTTTGCTTGGTGTGTGCGCACTTCGATTATTACATTGTTTTGTTGTTATTATTGTTCTTTCCTTTGTATGTTGTGTATTGCTCTTCATTTCACATTATTTCTATTGCTACTGCTCTCATTTGTGCATTTCATTTTTCCTAACTACTTGAATATACTTTATTTTAAGTCGAGGGTTTATTAGAAATGACCTCTCTATCTCTACGAGGTAAGGATAAGTTCTGTGTACACTTTATCCTCCTCAAATCTCACTTGTTGGATTACACTGAGTTTGTTGTTGTCGTTGTTGACTTGTTATTGCTATTAGTTTTGGAGTGAAGCATGTCTGATTTGTGTTTAAGTAGATTTGACTTATTTATACCGACAATTATTTTAATTTTTTTGAACTTACACAAGCTTCATTTGTAGGTTTATTTCGGGCACTAAATTATTTGTATCCTTTTAAAGTAGATTAAAATCACCATGAAATATTATGAGATTTAATTATATTTTTTTCTTTCATAAGAATTAGCCAATTTTTCTTGTGCCATAAAGAAAGATAAAGTTTCAAGAATCTTTAAGTTTGTAGTATTATAGCTTATACAAAATTATCATATACTAAGTGCATTCACATTAAAAGTCTCCAATTCTAATTAAGACACTGCATAATTGCATAGTTAAATATACTTGACTTGTAATGAGTATATTTCAATGAAATGATGTTATATATACCTAATAAAAATTTGCCACTTTATCTGTTCGTTTAATGTCAATAACTAATAGTAGAAAAAGAAGAAATGAGTACATATTTATGTATGGTTAAAACTCGAATAATCGAACTAGATTGAATCAAACTAATAAATGTCTATTATATTAGTTTGATTATAATAATTTTAGAAATTGACTAAATTAATTTGATTTTTATAATTTAAAAACTAATTAAATTAATTTGATATTGATTTTAATCAAAAAAGACTCAAATTGAACCGTGAACACCCCAACCAATTAGTATAGATATTTTCTAATACTATCCATCAAATGTTCAAGCGGGTGAAAAATTTAGAAAAAATACACTATATATCCACCGGGAGAAATATTTACACGTTTTAGCCCATATTTTGAGTTTATTACCAAATTTAGCTCATATTTGTGTATAAAGTGAATATAATATAGTACACTTTTATACAAGTATAGTCTTTATCTTAATTATTTTCTAGGTTCGCTTTAATCCTCTAAATTAATTTTGATATATTATAGTTTATATCAACAGAATATAATTAAATGGTTATGAATAGCGTAATTTAGCAAATATAGACTTCGCCTTTCCAAAATCTACATCTTGTGATCACGTTAGATTATTACGTTTTTATGTCTCAGAAATGCACAATAAAAAAATATGAAATCCACTTCAATTTATTTGTCTTTTTTGTTTAGTTCTTTTTAAAAAAAGAATGTCATTTTTTTGACAATTTTTTAATTTTAACTTTCCACATGACATGTTTAATACCACAAGATTAACAAATATCTTGGTTCATTCTACGTATTTTATGTTTAAGATCACAAGAGTCAAAAGTCTTGCTTATTTTTTTAAATTTTGTGTCAAATCAAAATCGAACAAACAAACTGAAATGAAAGGAGTTTTATTTTGGTTATTTTTTACCACCTTAAAGAATATACCATCCTTCAATTATTACTAGGTTTATGTGTTCAATACTTCCTGAAAAACTCTCTCTATTATGTAAAAATAATATAATGTTATAAAATATTATAGTATGGATGTTCACTAGTTACTCTCACTAATTATCTCCATTACTTTCCTCTATTATGAAGATAACTGTTATCTCTTGTATTTAGAATAGTAAACTAGAAATATTGTTAACATGTAAACAAAGAAAATATTCGAGTCCACGAAATTCACTCTGTGTCCTTAAAGAATTTAATCCCTTCACTGTATTCGAGATTGTGGATTATTTTCTCCGAGGATAAAAACGGTGATGTACCGTGAATTTACGGTACTTTTAATGCTTAAAACTTAAGAAATCACATGTCTTTTAAGCATATGTTAGTACATTTGATGCTGTTTGTGCTTGATTTGCAAGAAAATAGGATTCGACAGCAGAAATATAAGAAGGCTGTATTGACAAGTAGTTTTTGGCAACCTACGAGTTTGTCCTATGAGTAGTGGTCGATTCCACGAGTCGTAGGTAAGTGGTTGAGGAACTGAGAACAATTCAGAAGCTACGAGTTGATAGGACGAGCCATAGGTGTGTCTACGAGCCGTGACTGAGTTCGTGCATTAAGGATCAAAAAATTGAAAAATTGAAGACTTAGCCTACGAGTTGGTAGGACAAGTCGTAGATGGACCTACGATCCGTAGTTCCCGTTCGTAGAAGAAGTTCTAAAGACAAGCTAGTCACTGGGTTTTGACGAGGGAGTCACACGAGCTGTGCAAGTACCTACGACCTGTAGGTCGTGGGTCGTAGAAGCTAACCGACCTAATTTTTCTGATTTTTCCTGTTTTTATTTATTTAGGACTAGTTGTATATAAATAGATTTTTTGGGTTTTTTTATTGTATGATGGACGTTTTGGGGTTTAAGATTAAGGTACAAACTACTTTTGGCTTTAATTCTTGAATTCGTGAATTTTTGTTACTGACGTTTACTTTCCGATTCAATTTAAGACTTTGGATTGTCTTACTCTTTATTGTAAGTACATGAATTACTTGAACTTTTACGAATTGTGATCACATGATTATGAGTAGCTAAATCCACAACTAGGATTGTGGGAACCAAGAATAATTAATGATGTAGAACTAATAAAATGTAATTCTTGAATAATGTGCATGCATGTATTGTTTTTCCTTTTGTTTTAATTGCTTTTTGATGAGGGCCGGCGTTAGAAATTTTTTTTATCCTTACTTTTTGGATCAAGGAGGTAACAGATGGGAAAAAGGATTAACAACGAGATTTGAGGCTATCAACCCTCATCTAATAGCTTGAACGGATCAATGGATAGCTAATTTGGTATCACTAATAAGGGTTAATAAAGTATACACCCGTAGACAGATCAAGTTGTGTGGTGATATTCATTTATTTTCCGGATCAAGGACCTAGGTAAAAATAATTTACCGATTCTGCATGTAACACACTCAATTACTAATAAAAAGGTTCTACAAAGTTAAGAATTCATGGGAAAAACATACACCCTAGTTTCATCTCTTATTGAATTACATCATATTAAACTATTATTTTGTTACTTGATACTTGCGATTGAATTTATTAATTATTTTTTTATACAAAACCCCCCTCTTTCAGGAAATAATCCGATTACAAACTCAAATAATAAATGATTAACCTAAGTCTAAACCATATTCCTCGTGGAATCGATCCTTTGTTAAGTTTTACAATGACCTCTTTATACTTAGGCGTAATTTAGGAGTATCAAATTTTGGCATTGTTCCCGGGGAATAGGCTTTTAGATTAGATTAATTTTTATTATTTAATTTGTATTCACTATTTCCTAATTTTACTTTTTCTTTTCTTTTTGTTTGTGCTGAAACAAGTTTGAGTTCTAGTGCATGCCAAATACGCGGAGTCAAGGCATTTCCCTGATTCAATTTAATCCCAAAATTCAGAGAGTAAGAAGACGAAAGGTGAACAATAGTGGACACCAAACTGAAGCAGACATCTCAGAATCGCTCAGAATGTAAGGAGGGAATGCACATCCGAACCCTCCCCAACATCCAGATCAGAATGTTCTCAACAACCTACCGACGGTGAGAGAACTTCCTCCATCCATACAACAACCTGAATTTGACATATGGAATAACTATGGATTCAACCACGACACCATCGGAACTACTAGTGCCATTGTTCTACCACCATTGCCTCCTGGAGCAAATTTCAATGTTTTGAGTGGCCTGATTCAAATATTTCATAGTCGAGGACTGTTTGGTGGCCTGCCATATGAGGATCCATACACCCATCTCAATAATATTATGTACATATGCAAGAGCAGTGTTGGTAATCCAGACTTGAATATGAACGTTATTGGACTACGAATGTTCCCACTATTAATAACCGGTGATGCAACTATGTGATTGAATGAACTTCCATATAATTCAATCACTACTTGGGAGCAGTTACATGGAGATTTCATCAAGAAATACTTTCCGTTGTCAAAGAAACTGAAGTTGAAGGATAGAATCAACAACTTCCAATAGGTGCCTAGAGAGTCGATTAGTGCTGCTTGGGAACGATTAATTAAGTATCTAAGAAGTGTGCCAAATCACAAAATTCCTGATGAGTCACTTCTTGAGATATTCTATTGAGCACTAGATGTTAATGGAAAAGCTGTGCCCGACATCATAACAGGAGGAGCATTAATGGCCAGCACTTTTGAGGAAGCTGCTGAGAAACTTGATTGTGTTGCGAAAACCAATAGAGAATGAAGCATAAGGGATACCGAGACTTTGAGGAGCACCTTTGCGGTTGGAACTAACCAGAATACAACATTAGCAAACAAAGAAGTGCTACAAGCGATAGAGCAATTGAGAACTGAATTCAAATTGGCATTAAAATTTGGATTCAAATTGGCAATAAGGTAGAGCACCAATCCATGATGAGTAAGGGTATGAGAAAGATGCGTACTATGTGAATGAACAACCAGGGGTTTCCAGACTAACATCCAAACTTCCAATCAGGATTCTTGGCACCAAGGTCAAGAAAATTAAGGTCAAAACTATAATAACTTTATTAGGGAAGACCATTATAGTCGAGACAATAACTACAATCTTGAAGTAACAATAATCGTGAGAATAACTACAATCAGAATGGATACAATGATCGAAACCATGGGCAAGATCAAAATCGTGGGGAAGGAGAAATAACAACAAGAGTGGTGCATATGTTCCTCCCGAAAATTGAGAAGCGGGCTATGGACTTGCAAGGATTGAGGACATAATGACAAAGATGATGAAAAAATATGACTCTACTGAGGAGAATATTAAGGATAAAGAAAGGATCTTTTGGGGATGAATCAAAAAGTAGAGTCACATGCCACATCCATTAAGCTAATTGGGCAACAATTGGGTCAGATTTCTTCGTCTTTGAATCCACGCCAAAAAGGAACTCTCCCAAGAAATATAATTTAGAATCCTAAAAATAACGGGCAATGCATGGATGTAACCACCCGAAATAGTGTTCAAATGGTGGATCCACCAATGCTAGTAATTGAGAATGATGCACATGATTCTGAATCGAGTGGAGATTAAAAAGCTAACAAATTTGAGGAGAAAATAGAAGGTGAAAAAGTGACCACCGAACATCCTAAGAAGGGAGATGTAAAGCTTGATTTTGAGGTTGACACTTAGAAAAATGCTACTCCAACTCCAATTCCAATGCCACGACCTTCCCTACCTTTCCCGTAGAGATTGACAAAGAAATTTGAGGATGGAAAGTATTTGTGTTACAACCCCAATTCGCCGTGGCTGGCCCCCACACTAATCCTCTAGTGGGAGAACCATTCGTATAACCCAAGTTATCAAACTTAAGAGATAAAACAGTTAAAGACTTGCAAAAGAAGGAATAAAAAACAGAAATAATATTGAGTCCCCATAAACTCAGCAAAACAATCTAAACAACAAACTAAAATGTGGAATATCCTAGGAACTGAAAGTCGTCTGTACCAAAACTCTAACAAAATATCAGTAAAAGAAAGGGAAGCACTCCCAAAATGTAATCATAAAAATAAAATAGTGTTTGAAGTCTTAGTCTTGGAAAAAGGGCTAGAACATAGGAGAGTCCACGAAAGCTTGAAATAAACAGCTCACCCTTGAACTCGAACAAGTCTCACTCTTCTAAATGAGGTCTCTCCGCAGCCGGCTAAATATGCCCTATACTCAATAAAAGGCAAAGCAAGTATAGTATTAGTACACAAAAATAATAGTGTACTAGTAGGATCACGCGGTTAGCTAGTAAATGGATCATAGACAAGTAAACTCGATACAATAAGCACACATATATATATAGAATAAGTTAACCATTCATACCCAATTCAATACTCAAAAAGATCGCAGTTTATCCAAGTTCATATCATGTAATTTCACGTAAGGGTCCTCTCATGGGACCTATAACACTCAAGTTGTGTTGGAACGTGACACCCGATCCAAGATTTATGTTGGAATGTGACACCCTATCCAAATATATGTCGAAATATGACACTCAATCCAATTTATGTGTTGAAATGTGACACCCAATCCCAACATACGAACAAACACAATTTCTTTCATTAATCACCATTATATCAGCAAGAACAAGTTCATCACAAAATAGGTCAGCAAGTCATTATTTCACATATAATTTGGCATGTTTCCCTATTCATATACACATATGTATATTATGAAATAATTTAACAAGTATATAAAATATATACGGGAAACAAAACTATCACCTACCTCAAATTCGAGCTTCAACAACATTAAAGTGCAAGAACTTTCCCTTTTCGGGTTTTTTCAGCTAGTTCTTGGTCTAAAACAAGTCACATATATAAATGGATCAATAAAATAGCTTAATTCACAAGAATTATAACTAAATTCTTACCCAAGGCCAAAACCCATGATCCTAACCCCACCCTAGGG
This sequence comes from Solanum dulcamara, assembly GCF_947179165.1. Taxonomy (NCBI): domain Eukaryota; kingdom Viridiplantae; phylum Streptophyta; class Magnoliopsida; order Solanales; family Solanaceae; genus Solanum; species Solanum dulcamara. Next base: position 16,349,738 of record NC_077248.1, on the reverse strand, counting down.
CTATTTCCCCCCCATGTTACCACCATAGTTTCTAGGTTTTAAGAATCAAATAATGAATTTAGGGAGTAAAATCCTTACCTTAAGCGTGGAAATCCATGGAAAATAGATAAAAATCATCGTAGGTCACCTCTTGTCGTTCTAGAAATTATTTTTGTAGAAAAAGACTATTTCTAAGGTATTTTCTGACTTAAGTCACGACTGTCCCGCTCTGGCAGGATTCATCCCTCTCTGGAGACCTCACTTTATCAGGAGAAATCCCGCTCTGGCGGGATATGTGAAAACAGTGAGCTTCGAGTTTGAGATCCAAGCTCCCATTTCACAACACATCCCTTCCCTAGGACGTATTAAAATATCCCTTCACGCCAAATCTAATTTCAGGAGTTTTACTCACTCGAATGAGATTATGCAAAGCTGTAAATGCTCTATATCATCCTGGCTATTAGTTTATCCTAATAAATTAGAGATTAAATCTCCCACCATTCACAGGATTATCCTATACCTCACCTGATTTAAAATTCGTCCAAGTTTGGCCTAGTCTAAAGTTTTTCAAAGTTACTACCCGAAGTTTTCTCATTCAAAATTCTTCCCCATTGGACTATTTCTAACGACAGGGACATATCATTACAATAGATACCAATTTACCCATCACTCTTCCTCGAGTGACTAAGTAGGGAAAATAGTGCTAAAGTAGAGATAGAGTAGTACCTGTTTCGTCGAACAGTTGAGGATACTTGTCTCGCATGTCCTTTTCAGTAACCCAAGTATCTTCCTCCACCTAGTGTTGTTTGCATTACGCCTTGACTATATTGATCTGTTTAGTCCTCAACTTTCGGATATCACGATCAAGGATTGTAAATAACTCTTCCTCATTCTAAAGTTCCTTTTCTAATAACACCGAGTCTCATTTAATAATGTAGTCCCCATCTCTATACTACTTCTTCAGCATTGATACATGAAACACCGGGTGTACCCCTGACAAGCTAAGTAGTAAGGCCAATCTGTACACCACTAGCCCTATACATTCAATAATCTCAAAAGGGCCAATATAGTGAGGACTGAGTTTGCCCTTCTTGCCAAATCTCATCACCCTTTTAATGGGTGACACTTTTAGAAGTACTTGTGTACCAACCTCGAATGTTATATCCTATACCTTATGATCAATGTACTCTTTTTGATGACTTTAAGCCGATAAAATCTTAGCTTGGATGCTCCTTACCTTATCTTGAGCGTCCCTCACTAAGTCTACCCCCAATGGCTCTACTTTTCCAGCTTTAAACCACCCTATGAGAGACTTGCATCCCCTCTTATAAAGGAATTCAAATGGTTTCATCTCGATGCTAGAGTGGTAGCTTTTGTTGAAGAAGAATTCACATAAGGGCAAAAACTTGTCCCAATGCCCCCCAAAGTGGATCACACATGCCCTCAACATGTATTCCAGCACTTGTATAGTCCTTTCTGATTGCCCATCTATCTATGGATAGAAAGAGGTGCTGAAAGTGAGTTGAGTGCCCAATGCTTCATGCAACTTTCCCCAAAATTTGGAGGTGAACTGCATACCACAGTATAAAATAATAGAAAGGGGCACCCCGTGTAGCCTAACTATCTCTTTCACATAAATCCTGGCCAACTGTTATGCATTGTAGTTCACTCTAACTGAGATAAAGTGTGCTGACTTTGTTAACCTGTCAACTACCACCCAAATGGAGTCATACTTCCCCAAATCCTTGGGAAGTCCCAACATGAAGTCCATGGCTATTCTCTCCCACTTCTATTAAGGAATGAGCATTCTTTGAAGCAAACCTGCAGGTCTTTTGATGCTCATACTTTACCTGTTGGCAGTTCTGACACTTAGCTACATATTCAACAATGTGTTTCTTCATACCTGGCCACCAATATAACCATTTTAAGTCTTGATACATCTTAGTCACCCCAGGGTGAATAGAATATCATGAACCATGAGATTCAGATAAGATTTTTTGAATTTGTCCATCTACCCGAGGAATACAAATCATTCCCCTAAAGTGGAACACCCCTGCATCAAGTGTTGAGTCTTGAACCTTGTCCATCAACACTTTTCCTCTAATTTCATTTAGGTTAACATCCTCAAACTTCTTGGTCTTGATCTTTTCTATAAAAGTGGGCCTTAAATAAACTCCGGTCATTATTCTACCATTCTCTTAGATGCCTAGCCTCGTGAACTTGGCCTCCAAAGCCTGAATTTCTCTAGCCAAGGGCCGCTTAAGGGCTCCCAAACAGGCTAGACTGTTCATACTAACCACTTTCTAGCTTAATGCGTCTTCCACCACATTAGACTTACCCGAATGATAATAGATAGTAACATCATAATCTTTGAGCAACTCCATCTATCTGCGTTGTCTAAAATTCAAGTCTTTCTAAGTGAACACATGATGCAAGCTGCAATGATCAGTAAACACCTCACTCTTGACGCCATATAGATAATGCCTCCAGATTTTTAGGGCAAACACTATTGCTTCCAACTCCAAGTCATGAATCGGGTAATTTCTCTCATGCACCTTCAACTGTCATGAAACATATGCTATATCATTCTTATCCTACATCAATACAATACCTAAACCAGAATGTGAAGCATCACAATAAATAATGAAGTCTTTACCTTTGATCAATAGGGTCAAAATTGATGCTGTGGTTTGAAGATTCTTGAGCTTTTAGAAGATCTCTTCACACTTGTCAGTCCACTCGAATGACACCTCATTTTTAGTCAATCTGGTCAAGTGAGTAGTGATAGAAGCAAAGTTTTTCATGAACCAGGATAGTAACAGGCCAGTTCCATAAAACTTCTAACCTCGTTCACCAAACTAGGCTGAGCCCAGTTCTTAACCGCCTCAATATTTTGTGGGTGTACCATTACCCCTTCTTTTGAAGCAATATGAACTAAAGAGGCCATTGGAGGCAGCTAGAATTCACACTTGGGCAATTTTGCATACAACTTTTGTCTTTCCAAAACACCTAAGATAATTCGGAGATGGTCTGCTTGTTTCTATTCACTCCTTAAATATACCAATATATAATCTATAAACACTATCAAAAATGAATCCAGGAATGGCTTGAACACCCTATTTTTCAAACTCATTAAGGTTGAAGGTGCATTGGTCAACACAAAAGAGATCACCAAAAATTCATAGTGTCCATACCTAGTTCTAAAAGTTGTCTTGGGAACATCCTCAAGCCTAATTTTCAACTGATGATATCCAAATCTGAGATGAATCTTTGAAAAGACTAATGTACCTTACAACTGATAAAAAGGTCATCAATACAAGGCAAAAGTTATTTATTTCTGATGGTAACCTTATTCAATTATCGATAGTGAATGCACATTATCATAGTACCATTTTTTTTCTTGATAAACAATACTAGATTACCCCAAGGGAAAGCACTGGGATGAATGAATCCCTTATCAAGAAGCTCATGGATCTGAGCTTTAAGCTCTCTCAACTCTACTAAAGACATACAGTAGGGAGGAATGAAAATTGGAAAAGATCCCAACTTTAAGTCAATTTAGAAATCTATATATCGGTCAGGAGGCATACCAGACAAGTCTAAAGGAAATACTTTCGAAAATTCACACACAACTGAAATAGACTCAATAGAAAGAGACTGTACATCCACATTCCGAATATTGTCCAAATAGGCCAAACAACTTTGCCCCACCATTTTTCTAGCCTAGAAAAAAGATATGACCTTAGTTGGCTTAGGCTTGTACACCTTTTCTCACTCTAACCTTTCCCTTCCCCGGATCTCTAGAGCCACAATTTTTTTATTGCAATTAAGTACAACAAAGTAGGAGGACAACCAAGTCATTCCTAAGATCACATCAAAATCTATCATGTCTAAAATAACTAAGTCAACCCAAATCTGGTATCCCATAAACACTACAAAACAAGCATGATACACATGGGTAACTATGACTGATTCTCCAAAAGGGGTGGAAACATGAACAGAGGCATCTAATATATCATAGTACATCAAACCCAAGACATGTTTCACAGACACGTAAGATTAAGTAGAACCCAGTTCAAATAAAATAGTAGCTATCCAGTCACAAACAAAAATAGTACCTATGATCACTACGTCAGATGCCTCTGCCTTGGTCTTGCTTGGAAATGTATAAAATTGAGCCCGATCATAACGGGATACCTATCTTCCTGGCTGGGATGCTCCTCAACCTGCACTACCATTACGTCGGTCCCAAGGTCTCTTGAATTTCCCTCTTGCCCATCTTGTGGACGTCCTCTACCATTGCTCCCCAACTTTTGGTACTACTGCTCGAGCATGCTAGGGTGCTGAAATTATCCTGTGAGGGTGAGGACACTCCCTATATATATGTCCTGATTCTCCACAATTAAAATAACCACAATCAAAAGATGGCTTGCTACTCGGGTGTGCTAGGGTGCTGAAATTACCCCGCGGGGTGAGGATACTTCCTACGTATATGTCTTGGCTCTCCACAATTAAAACAAAGATGATTAAAAGATGGCTTGCTACTCGAGAATGATGCTCTCTGATCCTCATGGGCCAGATGCTGCAGTGGAGTACCTGAAAAATAGCCAGTAAAAGCGGGCAGCGTGGACTTAATCAGCCAGGCTGTAATTACCGGCCTGCCTGACCTTTTATAATAGGATCCCTGAAAATTACTTGCACTCTTAGGCTTCTTAACCAAAGCTTTGGCTTGGCCATCTCTTCTCACACCTTTCACTTTTTTCACAAAGTTCGTGACCATTGAAAATCCTACCTGATGAAGCGATATGGACAGCCAGTACCTACAACTCGGGGTTCAACCCTTTTACAAACAACTTGATCCTCTCCTCCTCTTTAGTGACCTGCTGAGTAGCATACCTCGACAACACATGAAACTTAGCCTCATAAGCAACCACTGATAATCCTCCCTGCTCTTGTGCTATAAACTCATCCTTCTTTCTGTCCCTCAAAGTATGGGGCACAACTTTTCTAGAAACAGGACATAAAACTGAACCTAAGTGAGTGGGTGCAACAATGACGAACGACCTTCTATATAAGCCCTCCACCACTACTTGGCATCACCCTACAATTGAAATTTCACTAACGCCACTCCATGATGATGCACTATACCCAGCTTGTACAACCTCTCATAGAAATCAAGAATAAACTCATAAGCATCTTCATTTTCAGTACCATGAAAGATTGAAGGTTTGAGTTTTAGGAACTTGGTGAGTATGCCATGCTTAGTACCGCTCATTACTGGACCCATGAGTAGTCTAGAGAAGGCATCAGTGCCTACCACCTCATCTGCTAGCTGAGTTGCAGTTGCAACAGGACGAGCAATATGAGCTGGTGTTGCGGGCATGGTGGGAATGACTCTAGTTTTTACCAACCCACTTAAGAAATTCATGATCTGCTGAGCTAGTATAGGGTCCATAGAGGGAATACCAGCAGCCACAATATGGGTTCCCTCCTCCTATTTAGCATGCTCTTCTTCCTCTCTAACTTCTACTTCTCCCTCTAACACATTTTAGGGAGCAGGATGGGCCTCACCTACTAGCACCTCCTCAATTGAAACCTCCACTTTTGTTGGTGCTGCTCTCTCTCTGCCTCTGCCTCACCTCTATCTCCTACCTCTACCTAGGCCTCTCCCTCAAACAACGGGCTTTTTATCTGGCTCTATTAGAGCTATGGGCTATCCACCATTATAATGAGTATTAACCATTTGTGGACAAGAGAGTGAAAGAGGTTAGATACCTATTTGAATCGCCAGATACCAATTGGATCAAGTTATAGCACGAATGAAGGAAGATAATGAAACTTTTCCTTAAATTTTGTAGCCTCTCGAAGAAAAGTATTAAAGTTTCTATACCATTTTGCAAGACTCCGGTAGACTTATTTGGTAAGACGAGATCAACGAACGTAGGCTATGATACCAACTTTGTCAGACTCTGATCTGTCATGACTGGCACCCATACTGGCCCTCTAGTGGGAGAACCATTCTTACAATCCATTTTATCAAATTTAAGAGATAAAATAGTTAAAAACTTATGGAAGCATGAATAAAATCAAAAATAATACTGAGTCCCCATAAAATTAGCAAAATAATCTAAATGACAAACTGAAATGCATAAATCCTAGAAACTGAAAGTCGTCTGTACCAAAACTCTAACAAAATATCAGTATAAAGAAAGGTAAGCACTCCCAAAATGTAATCATAAAACTAAAAAAGTGTTTGAAGGTGGTAGCTTGAAATAAACAGCTCACCATTGAACTCGAACAACTCTCACTCTTCTAAACGAGGTCTCTTCGCAGCCGGTTGAATATGCCCTATACTCAATAAAAGGCAGAGCAAGTGTAGTATCAGTACACAAAAACAACAGTATACTAATAGGATCACGCGATTAACCAGTAAGCGAATCATAAATAAGTAAACTCGATACAATAAGCGCTCGCGCGCGCACGCGCACACACACACATATATATATATATATATATATATATAAGTTAACCATTCCAACCCAATCTAATACTAAACATGATCACAGTTCATCCAAGTCCATATCATGCAATTTCACATAAGGGTCCTCTCATGAGATCAATAACACTCAAGTTGTGTCAGAATATTACACCTAATCCAAGGTTTATGTCGGAATGTAGCACTCGATCAAAATGTGTGTCGAAATATGATACCTGATCTAATTTATATGTTGGAATGTGACACCCGATCCCAATATACCAACAAACATAATTTCATTCATTAATTACTATTATATCACCAAGAATAAGTTCATCACAAAACAGGCCAGCAAGTGATCATTTCACATGTTTCCCTATTCATATACACATATGCATTTCATAAAGCAATTTAACAAGTATATGAAATACATACGGGAAACAAAACCATCAACTATCTTAAATTCGAGCTTCAACAACCTTAAAGTGCAAGAGTTTTCCCTTTCCAGGTTTTTTTTGCTAGTTCTTAATCTAAAATAAGTCACATATACACATAGATCAATAAAATAGCCTAATTTACAATAATTATAACTAAATTCTTACCCAAAGCTAAAATCCATGATCCTAACCCAACCCTAGGAATATTTGCCACTATTATTTTCAGTTCAAACCCCCACCCAATGATTACAAACTATAGTGTCTAGGTTTTATGAATCAAAGGATGAATTTAGAGAGTAAAATCCTTACTTTAAACGTGAAAATCTATGGGAAATCGATTAAAATTGCCCTAGGTCTCCTCCTGTCATTCTAGAAAGTGTTTTTGCAGAAAAAGACCATTTCTGAGATTTTTATCGACTTAAGTTGCGACTGTCTCACTCTGGCGGAACCCATCCTGCTCTGGCGGTCCCACTTTGGCTGGAGAAATAATGCTCTAGAAAGATATGTGGAAATATTGAGCTTGGAGTTTGAGCTCCAAATCCCCATTTCATAACACATCCCTTTCTAAGGACGTATTAAAATATACACTTCACACCAAATCTAATTTTGGGAGTTTTACTCATCTGAATGAGATTCCGCAAAGCCTTAAATGCTCCGTATCATCTTGAATATCATATTATCTAAATAAATAAGATATTTAATATCCTACGATTCACAAGATCACCCTAGACCTCATTTGACTCAGAATTCATCTAAGTCTGGCCTAAGCTAAATTTTTTTGAAGTTACTACTCGAAGTTTTCTTAACCAAAATCATTCTTCATTGGCCTATTCCTAACGATAGGGACATGTCTTTACAATTTGAAATTGATCTCCATATTGAAGCAAATTTCATTAAATGTTCCTCTGATTGAAGTGTTGAAGCAAATGCTCGGGTACGTAAAGTTTATGAAGGATCTTGTTACAAAGTAGAGAACTGTGAGCTTTGAACTAGCTAACAACTTGCGCTACTATAGTGCAATAGCTACTCACTCACTTATGCTCAAAAAGAAGGATCCTGGAGCATTGAGCATTTAATATTACCAAAGCTTTGTGTGACTTGGGTACTAGCATTAATTTGATGCCACTAGCAGTATTTTGACAACTAGGCTTAGGATTTCCTAAACTAACATCAATACAGCTCTTAATGTTTGATTGTATTGTGAAGAAGCCCGTGGGCATTCTTTGTGATATTTTAGTGAAGGTTGAATCATTTATATTTCCTGCAGACTTCGTCATTCTTGATTATGAGGTAGATTTTGAGGTTTCTATCATTCAGGAAAGACCATTCTTAGCCACTGGAGTAGTTTGGTAGATATGGAGACTGGTTAATTAAAGTTCAGACTAAATAATGAAGAAGTAATTTTCAATATATGTCGAGCAATAAAACATCATATTGATTTGCGAGTGGTTTTCTGTGATCAATCTTGTTGATGAAGTGCAACCTGAGATACTGATTAAGAAGAGATTGAGTATTGAAGCATTAATTGTTGTCATCATGAATTTTGATGGAGATATCTGGGAAATACGAGAAGATGGTTAGTGCACTTGACGACCTTGGAAAATATAACTTTTCTCCAAAAATACTTGACTTAGATCTAAAGAATAGAGCAACTCCGTCTGCAAAACCATCCATGGATGAACGACTAACTTTAGAGCTTAAGGTTCTCCATTCTCACTTTCATTATGCATTTTTGGGGCCCAACAACACTTTCCCAATCATAAATAGTTGGTGATCTTAACCAAAGGCAAGTGAAATCTTTGACATCTCTCTTGAGGTGTTTCAAACGAGCAATTGGATGGTCTACAACCAATATCATAGGCATCCCACCGGGCATATATTCTTATAAAATCTAATTCATGCCAGGTTGTGAGTCGACCATTGAGCACCAAAGGTGACTTAATACACCTATGCAAGAGATAGTCAAGAAGGAGATTATCAAGTGGTTAGATGCTAGAGTAGTTAACTCGATTGTCATTAGTAAATAGGTAAGTCCTATCTAATATATGCCAAAAAGGGTAGTATTATTATGGTGACAAACACAAATAACGAGCTTATTCTGATGAGGCTTATCACTGATTGGAGAGTGTGCATGGATTATTGTAATTTGAATGTATGAATAGAAAAAAAATCACTTCCTAATGTCTCTCATGGACCAAATGATAGACCATCTTGATGGAAAATGATGGTACTATTCTCTTGATGGTTATTTTATTTAGGCTACAATAAGATTTCCATCACACCCAAAGATCAAGAGAAACCCACTTTCACTTGGCTCATTTTAGTGACGTTCTTAAAAGGGTGAAGAATGCAATCTTGTGCTAAATTAAGATAAGTATCACTTCATGGTGAAAGAGAGCATAATGTTAGGCCATAAGATCTCAAACAGGGGCAGGGAAGTTGATCGAGCCAAAATCGAGGTACTTGAAAAGTTGCCCCCTCTTTTCTCTATCAAAGGCATTAGAAAATTCTTGGGACATGCTGGGTTTTACTGCCGCTTCATCAAAGACTTCTCCAAAATATCACATCTATTATTTAAACTACTCAAGAAAGAGATAAAATTTGTTTCAATGAAGCCTATTTGAAGGCGTTTGAAAAGTTGAAATAGAAGTTGATTTCAGCAGCTATTATCATTGCACCTGAATGGGAAACACCATTCAAAGTAATGGTGAGTGGAGTAGAACTTGGTGTAGAGTTTGGATAAAGGCATAAGAAGATTCTTTATCCCATATACTATGATAGAAAAGCCCTTAATGTTGCTCAAAAAAATTATAGAGTGACCAAACAAGAATTCCTTGCCGTAGGATTTTCTTTTGAGAAGTTTAGATCCTACTTGCTAGACATCAAAGTCATTGTACACACTGATCATGCTGCATTGAGATACCTCATAGAAAAGAAAGATGCTAAGCCAAAACGGATTCACTTGGTGCTACTTATACAAGAGTTTGATTTCAAGGTGAAAGACCAAAAAGGGATCGAAAATCAAGTTGTCGATCATTTTTCCAAACTTAAGAAAGAGAAATGCTAAAGCAGGAAGATGGTGTTGAGATAGATGACATTTTTCCTGATGAACAAGTTTTAGCAGCATCACGAGATCTAATTTCTTGATTTGTTGATATTGCTAATTACTTGGTAAGTGATGTAGTACTTTTCAACTTGAATGTTCACCAATGGTGTAAGTTCATGTTTGATGTGAATAAGTTTTTCTGGGAAGAGTCATACTTGTTCTATGTTTGTGTTGATGGGATTATCCATCACTGTGTGCCTGAGGTTGAGATGATGAGTATTTTGAAAGCATGTCATTCATCACCTGTTGGAGGTCATCATAGTGGTATCTGGACAACCTGTAAGATCTTGTAATTTGGGTACTATTGACCAAAAATTCATCAAGATGCTCATGAATTTGCCAAATCTTTTGCTCGTTGTCAAAGAGAAGGAGGTATTTCAAGAAAGCATGAACTCCCACTCACTCCTATTATGGTAATTGAATTGTTCGACGTATGGGTATTGAATTTATGGGACCATTAGTGAGTTCTAATAGGATGAAGTACATACTTTTTGCGGTTAACTATGTGTCTAAATGCGTAAAAGTTGTTGTACTACCCAACAATGAAGCAAAGAGTGCCACCAACTTCCTAAAGAAAAATATCTCCTCTAGAGTTGGTACATCAATGGCAATAATCAGCGCTGAAGGTTCCTATTTTTGTAATTGATTGTTCAAGACGTTGCTCTAGAAGTATGGGGTTCGACATAGTGTAGAAACCCTTTCCATCCATAGAATAGTGGACAACTTAAACTTTCCAACCGTAAAATCAAGCAAATACTTGCAAAGTTCATAAATGCAAATAGAACCGATTGATCGAGAAAGCTTGATGATGTTTTATGGGCATATCGTACTACATTCAACTCTTATAGGAATTTCACTTTACCAACTTATGTTTGGAAAGTCTTTCTATCTACCCGTAGAGTTGGATTAGAAAGCCATGTGGGCATTAAAGAAGTGAACTTGGATTGGGATGCCCCATCAAAGCAAATAATGAATCAAATCAATAAGATTGATGATTTTTGCCTAAAAGCGTATGAAAATTTAGCATTGTACAAATAAAGGATGAATAAGTGACTCAACCAAAAGATCGAAAAGTGAACATTTACACTCAGAGATTTGGTCCTTCTCTTTAACTCGATGATGCACTTATTTCCTGGCAAGCTCAAGTCAAAGTGGGTAGGACCATTCCTAGTGATTCAAATCTTGTCATATGGTGCGGTAGAATTGGAAAAAAAAAGATGGAATAAAGTTCAAAGTAAATGGATAAAGGATCAAAGCATATATGGACACCAAGGATGAGATCAAAGCTTTGAAAGTATGGGCACTTGGTGAAGTCTAAGTAACCAAGGATTCTGCGTCGTGCCGTAATATTAAATCAAACGCTACTTTGGAGGCAACTCAAGATATTTTTTTCTTATTATTTCAATGTAAGTTTTGACTTTTTAGTTTTGTATTTCAGAATAATATAGGGTCCGTGTCAAAATAGAGTCAAGAAAAGGAAAAAAAGCAAGCCAAAATATGATTATGTGTTCAAGGAACAAAAGTTAAATCTGGTAAATTAAGCATACAAAGGCCCTACAGATTGGTTCTATGGGTAGTAGGTTTACGTACGACTCATAGAATTGAGTCATAGAAGCCATAGTTCAAAAGCCCTGAAGAAGATTTAAGTCTACGAGTGTACTCTATGGATTATAGGAAAGTCTATGGTCCATAGACTAGACTCGTAGACCCCAGGTATGTTTTCTGAATTTTACTAAATGTTCACACCAATTATGAGACACATCTAAAAATCATAGACTTATCTATAGACCGTAGACGGGCCTCCTAAATGCCCAGTGCTTTTACATTTAAATCAACCTGACCCGCGATTAGGGACATAAAAACCCCAATTTTTTGACCCTTTTTTCCCACCTTCTGTTTACTCCTAAACGAGCAAACAAAATTTCCATATCCCCATTGCCATCTTCACCACATTTATCATCTTTATTACTCATGCTCACTACCACCATTTGAAACCCCAAATTCCAAATATTCCCCTAAAAATTCTCAAAACACAAACCAAGGAGTTCAAATCACGAGTTAGTGAAAGTTAAAGAAAGTAGGGTCGTTATTGTTTTTTTGTAATTACTCACACAAACTGAACACTCCTCACACCCTTAGGTAGAGTTCTCATCCCAAATATCAACGAGTGTGGAGTTGTGTGATCATAAACCTAAACTAGAGTTCTCATTGAAATCTCAAAAGTTGATTTTTTTTTGTTTAAAATGGAACCCTGCGATTAATGTTGTGTGAGTATAATCAAGGCCGTGTTACTGGGTTGTCTGAAAACTAATCACATTCAAAGCATTTGGTGTTTTTCAAGTTTAGGCACTAAACCAAGGTCTTTGTCCATGAAGTTTTTCTATGGTCTGTAGGGTTTCCTGCGATCCATCGTTACCCTTCATAGAAATACACCTAAGGATTAGTGTTGACTTTAAGACCACCAAAAGCACGGGTGCTTTCAACGGGTTGTAGATACTTCTACGGCCCGTAGTTGGCACTCGTATAACTTAAGGACCAAAACCAGTAGCCAAAGTTTAGGAAAGTGAATTGTACGAGCACCTTCTATGGGTCGTAGACTTTTCTACGACTCATATGATGGTCTAGTACAATTCAGGCCTAAACTATGACCCAAACAGGGTTTCTACAATTGAACCTACAGTTTGTAGCAACTTCTACGGATAGTAGGGTCATTCCGTAGACCCCTGCCTATGACCAAGTCTTTTGTGTCCTATTTCCTACGATAGGGTCTGACAGGTCGTAGAAGCTTCTACGATCCATGGACTCCTTATCGTAGCACAAAAAAATCACACTATCATTTTTGAAATTCTTTTTCTTTTGTTCAAATTCTTTGATTTCCTTTCTTGACATGGGTACTAATACTTAATCCGCAAGTATAATGTGTCACGACCCAACCTATGGCCTAGTCGTAACACCGCGATTAAAACTCCAAAGGGCTCCAACCAAGCCTCTTGTTCATATCATAAGCATATACAAGGTAAAGTAAAATGAAAAACATCATAATAGAGTCTAAACCATGAATAAAATATGAAGAATGTCACATGACAACATAGACTCGAAACACTTGTCCAACTAGATTTCTTCAACTTCAACCCCTACATTTTGAGATGATGTAGGCAAAAAGTATGCATTAGTACATTAGAATGTACTAAGTATGAGGGAATGACAATGCAACATGAATCATAAGATGCAATGACCAAGATTATACATGATAAAAAGGTTAAGTAAAGTCATGAGGAATACCGTGATGATCAAAGCACTTTAAGGACATAGTTGAAGATCATAAAGTAGCATATAGTTGAAGATCATAAAGTAGAATAATAGTCAATAAACATATGTGGGATAGGAACCATAACCGACATTAAGACCATGTAAGCTATAATATGGAATCTATTGGTCTCCCCATACAACAAAGAAAAGGGGAATCTATTTGCCAAGGTAGATTCTACCCCACTAAGCGGGTCATGCATACGCTATATGTGGATCTAATAGCTAGGCCATAAATGCAACCTATGGTGGAATGTAGTTTAAGAGACATGAGGTTGCTACTAGGGCTTTTAGTAGATCCCCCACCTCAAGTCCACTCGATGCTAAGTCAAATCCCACGGAATACATACATAGCATGGTAATCATAGTTAACATATCATAGACATGATCATAGGTTTGAAACTCATAGAGTAGCTCATTCCATATCGTAAGTGCAATACGGGTATTGTCCTTCCATATTACAAATCATGCATACATAATTCATATCATTTGGCCTTAAGTCACCATAGAGGGCCCTAAGTCATATTTTCCGTAATTTGTATAAAGAAATCATATGTTGAAACATACTTGAAAATCATACTCGAATGGTCATGCTTGAAAGTAAGTTCACGTAATGGAAGAGTAATTCATGCTTGGTTGGGAGGTTAAATCATAAATGAAATGTAATTTATGCACTTGGAAGAGTATTTGATGAGAAGTAAGGATCAACAAAACAAAACAAAAGAATTTTGTCACACACGTTACATTTGTGAATGCGTTTTATAGAAAACTGGGCGATGGCGCTATAGTGGCGCATTGTGCCAAGATGAAAACACTGGGCGCTTTTCAGGCGCTATAGTGGTGCATCACGCCAGGGGAAAAACTACAGAGACACATTCCTAGTGCAATAGTGGCGCGCCGCCCTAGCATTTTCCCAGAAAATTCCCAAACTTTTCATCATTTTTCATCCCCTATAATGAGATCCTAAACCCTAATTAACAATATAATAAATATATATGAAGAATCTACCAATACCAAGAAATTACCAATCAATTTATACCAAAAGTAGATTTGAATTCACAAAATACATCATAACTCTTGTAATTGAAGTTGAAATTAAAAAGATTCAAGTTTTAATTAAAACTCATGAAAGATTTAAGAAATTCTTTGGGCTTCATGGGTAAAAGGTAACCATGGATTAATCTCACATATCTTGGATACAAATTATGAAGAAAACTTGAAGAAGAACTTGAAGATCAATGGAGAATTTAAAAAGATTCTTGCTAGGTCTTCAATGAAGGTCTAGAGAACCTTTTGTAAAGAGAAGATTTTTTTTGGGACTGGTGATTAGTGAATGAATGAGGAAAAATTAAGATCTTTGGGGATTATATAGATTAGGAACCTAGCCCAAAGATTGTCTAGATTCATTCCCCCTATACATATAGGGAAATGACTACTTTGCGCTTAATAAAAATCTCCCTTAATCTACTAATGGATTCACCAAGGCTAATTATTCATCTTATTATGTCGTACTCTATATTTCTCACACCCGGAATATTACAATATCTCTCCCTTAGGAATATTCTTCCTCGAGTGAGATAGGAGCTAGCTCGAGTAGAATAGAGTGAGAATTCAGTAATCCAAAATGAATGCAACAATGCAACTTCTAACTATTTATAAAAAAAATCATTTTCATGGTATGCAGGTATATGTCATGACACGAAGGAGTTGAAACATAGGAGTTCTTAGAGGATTTGAGTATAAATATCTAAGTACCTTAGAATGGATTGGAAGGAAAACAGCAAGGTTACCGTTTCCTTATGTCCGCTTCTGCTTCACATGTAGCACTTTCAACTTCTTGATTTCTCCATAAGACTTTAACGGATGCAACCTCTTTATTCATTAATCTTTTCACTTGGCAGTCCAAAATCTCAATCGGGATCTCTTCATAAGTAAAATTCTCTTAAATACTCACCTTCTCCATTGGCACAATAGAATTTGGATCACCTACAAACTTCCTAAACATTGACACATGAAATATCGGATGAACCAAGGCCAACTCAAGAGGTAAGTATAACTCGTATGCCACTTTGCCAATATGCTTCAATATTCTATAAGGTCCTACATATCTAGGAATCAATTTTCCTTTCTTACCAAACCGCATTACCCCTTTCATAGGTGAAACCTTCAAATACACCATATCATCCACATCAAATTCAAGTTCTCTCCTCCTAGTATCCAAATAGGACTTTTGACTACTTTGAGCCATGTTCAATCTTTCTCTTATGAGCCTTACTTTCTCCATTGCATCAACTACCAAATCTAGACCAATCAATTCTATCTCACCTACTTTAAACTACCCCACCAGAGACCTATATCTTCTCCCATACAAGACTTCAAAAGGAGATATTTGGATGCTAGAGTGATAACTATTATTATAAGCATACTCAATTAATGGAAAATACTCATTCCAACTTCCTTTAAGATCAATCACACACGCCCTTAACATATCCTCCAAAGTTTGGATCATTTTTTCGGCTTGTTCTTCAGCTTGAGAATGGAAGGCGATACTTAGTTTGACTCTAGTACCAAGACCTTTATGAAATGAATTCAAAAAATGTGAATTGAATTGAGTACCTCTATCCAATATAATTGACAAAGGAACACCATAAAGTTTCACAAATTCACGAATGTACAACTTAGCATAGTCTTTGGCACCATAAGAAGTCTTGACCGATAGGAAATGTTTTAGTCATTTGGTCCACAACAACCCAAATTGAATTATGTTGTCTTCTAGTACAAGGCAAACCCGTGACAAAGTCCATATTCACATGTTTCAACTTCTAAGTAGGGATTTCAATGTCTTGAGCTAGAACTCCCAACCTTTGATGTTCAACTTTCACTTGTTGACAATTAGGACACTTAGCCACAAACTCCGCTATGTCCTACTTCATGTGATTCCACCAATACACTTCCCTCAAATAACGATACATCTTGGTGGATCCCGTATGAATTGAATACCGAGAACTATGGGCCTCATTCAATATCAACTCTCTTAATCCATCAATATTTGGAACACATAAATGACCTTGGTAACGTAGTACCCCATCTCCCCCTAGGGAGAAAGTCTCAATGCCCTTTTTGACAATCGATTTCTTTAATTCAACCAAAATTGAATCATTGTCTTGTTTGGCTTTGACGTCTACCGCAAGAAACAATTTCGAAACATTATGTATAAAAACACTTCCATCATTAGAATCAACCAAACAGACACCTAAACGTGCCAATCTATGGACCTCTTTAACTAATTCCCTCTTACCATCCTAGACATGTGCAACACTATCCATAGACATCCGACTAAGAGCATCGGCTACAACAATTGCCTTTTCTGTCATAGTCCATTAGGAGTTCAAGCCACCTCATTTGCCTAAAGTTAAAGTCCATTTGGCTAAAGACATATTTCAAGCTTTTGTGGTCAGTAAACATATCAATATGCACCCCACATAGATAATAGCGCCAGATTTTCAAAGCAAACACAACCACCGCAAGTTCAAGATCATGGGTTGGATAGTTCCTTTCATGAACTTTAAGTTTACTAGGGGCATAGGCTATAACTTTACCATGATACATTAAGACATAACCCAGACTAATACGTGAATCATCACAATAAACAATAAACCCATCTGAACCTTCAAACAATGTCAAAATAGGAGCCGACATGAGATGATCTTTTAATATTTGAAAACTCTTCTCATATTCATCCGACCATTGAAATTTTGCCTTCTTTTGTGTCAACTTAGTTAAAGGCAAAGAAATAGACGAAAAGCCTTCAATAAACTTTCAATAGTATCTGGCTAAGCCCAAAAAGCTTCTAATGTCTGAAGGAGATAATGGTCTAGGCCAATTCTTAACCGCCTCCTTTTTCTTTGGATCTACTTTAATCCCATCATTGGACACTACATGGACAAGAAATGCAACTTTCCTTAGCCAAAACTCGCACTTACTAAATTTAGAAAATAATTGTTTCTCTCTTAATGTTTACAACACAATCCTCAAGTGACCCATATGATCTTCCGCATTTTGAGAATAAATCAAGATGTCATCAATGAAGACCACTACAAACATGTCCAAGTATGGCTTAAAAATATGATTCATCAAGATAATAAATACAGTGGGAGCATTAGTCAAGCCAAATGACATTACTACAAATTCAAAATGATCATACCCTATCCAAAAAGCCATTTTGGGAATATCATACTCCCTTACCTGAAGTTGATGATAACTAGAACGGAGGTCAATGTTAGAAAAGTAGCTTGCTCCTTGTAATTGATCAAACAAGTCATCTATCCTTGGAATTGGACATTTGTTCTTCATGGTGACCTTATTCAATTATTGGTAGTCTATACATATTCGGAGTGACCCATCTTTCTTTCTGAAAAATAACATGGGAGAACCTCATGGTGAAATACTCGGTCTTATAAAACCCTTGTCCAATAAATTCTTTAATTTCTCTTTCAACTCCTTAAGGAGCCATACGGTAAAGAGAAATAGAAATAGGTTGGGTATCAGAAAGAAAATCTATGTCAAAGTCAATTTCTTTTTTAGGAGAAATACCAGGCAAATCATCGCGAAACACATCAAAAACTCATTAACTATAGAGACTGACTCAAGAAGAGGAGTTTTGGATTTGACATCCTTAATTTGTACGATACGATAAATGCACCCCTTGGAAATCATTTTCTGGGCCTTTATACATGAGATGAATCAACTTTTAACCACCAAATCATTATCCTTCCATTCAAGAATAGGCTCATTAGGAAAGTGAAACTTAACCACATGAGTCCTACAATATATAGATGCATAAGAGGCATGTAACTAATCCATACCAAGAATAATGTCAAAATCAGTCACGTCAAGTTCTACAAGATCACATGGAATAACTCTGTGCAAAACCCATACAAGATAATTTCTATAAGCTCTCTGGGCTAATACCGAATCACCAATGGGAGTATAGATTAAAAAAGGTTCTAATAACACTTCGGGGCACATACCAAATCGCATAGCAAGGTAAGGAGTAACAAAAGGCAAGTTGGCATCCAGATTAAGCAATGCATAGATGTCAAAGTTAAAGACCCATAACATACCCATGACCACATCAGGAGTCTCATCAACATCTTGCCTAGTATAAAGGGCATAGAATCGGTTGTTGCATTGTCCACTCTTTGGTTGAGCTTGGGCGCCTTGTTTCACTTGGCCTCCTAAAGGACAACCTTCTCCACCCTTGTTGGAAATATAAGGGCACTCGGATTGCTTATGGCCCATCTTGCCACATCCATAACTAGCATCCGTTCCCATCAAGCATTTCCCTCCATAATTCTTTCCACACGTTGCACACTTAGGAAAAGAAGGGCTACTAGCATTCACACATTTTCCTGCTTGAGCTTTAGGATATAGCACCCTATTCTTAGCAAACTTCTTCCTCGAGCTTTGGCCTTGTTGATAGCATCCACTACTACCACCGGTCCTAGCATTGGAGAACCAACCTTCATACCGGTCCCTCTTAGAATCCCTCATCCTTATCTCCTTGAGCATTTCTCCTTTAATTTATTTAGCAAAAGTGATGAGCCGAGATATGTCCATTTCCTTAACAAACATAGCGGTAAAACATTCCTTAGCAACCAAGTCAGACACCCCCGATATGAATTTACTCATTCGGGGCATGTGGATCGGCAATCAATGAAGGAGCATACTTAGATATCTTAGTAAACTTGAGGGCATAGTCCCTCATCCCTAAATTGCCTTGTTGAAGATTTATGAACTCCAACACTTTAGCCTCCCTTAACTCAAGAGGGAAAAAGTGATCAACGAAAGCAAGTTTGAAAGCTTCCCATTCAATAAGACCTTCATCCTCCCTCTCCAACTTCCATTGAGTGTACCATACTTGAGCAACACCCATAAGTTGATAAGCCGCCAACTCCACTTTTTCTTTCGAAGTCACCCCTATAATACTCACTATCTTTTAGACCTCATCAATGAACTCTTGAGGATCCTCATCCACTTTTAATCCATGAAACTTCGAAGGATTCATTTGTGCAAATCACCCTTGATACCGGAGTACGAACATTAGAAGGAGACGCAATCCCTTGGTTGGTCACCACTTGGGCTAGCATAGTAATGGCGGCTCAGAACTCTACATTAGTTGCTTGGTCCGGTAGAGGACCATTGTCTTGAGGAGCCGGGGGAGCTTGGACATCATTAGCATTATCTTTCCTTGGAAATGGTGCTCTTCTTGGAGCCATTTTTCTAAAAATTACAAAGAAAGACCTTTAGGGAAAAGAAATCTTACGGTAAAACCTATAGCACGACATAGATTATGAAAAAAGTGACAATTCCTAAAATATCACATAGCCTCCTATTTATAGATGTGACGCGATTCACAATCATGAATAAGACTCTATTTGATGTGGTATGTCAGACTCCCGAACCTTATGCTCTGATACCAAGTTTTTCATGACCCGACCTAGGGCCTAGTTGTAACACAGTGGTCGAAACCCCAAAGGGCTCCAACCAAGACTTTTATTCATATCATAAGCATACATAAGGCAAAGTAAAAGCGAAAACATAATAAGAGAGTCTAAACCATAAATAGAAAATGAAGAATGTCACATAACAACAAAGATTCGAAATACTTGTCAACCTAGATAATAATGACCAACTCGATGACTAGTCCCTAATGAATAAGGACTCACTGCATACACCATCGGATAGAAAAACTTAACTAGCCACATGGAAAAATATGTTCTTCAACCTTAACTCCTATATTTTGTGATAATGTAGGAAAAAAGTATGCATTGGTACGTTGGAATGTACTAAGTATGAGGGAATGACAATGCAACATGAATCATAAGATGCAATAACCAAGATTATACATGATAAAAAGGTTAAGTAAAGTCATGAGGAATACCGTGATGATCAAAGCACTTTAAGGACATAGTTGGAGATCATAAAGTAGCATAATAATCATTAAACATGTGGGATAGGAACCATAACCGATATTAAAACCATGCGAGCTATAACATGGAATCTTGTAGTCTTCCCATACAATGAAGAAAAGGGGAATCTACTTGCTAAGGTAGACTCTACCCAGCTAGGCGGGTCATGCATACGCTATATGTGGTAATAGCTAGGTCATAAAGGCAACCTACGGTGGCATGTAGTTTAATAAACATGAGGTTGCTACTAAGGATTTTGGTAGGGACCCCACCTCAAGTCCACTCGATGCTAAGTCAAATCCCACGGAATACATACATAGCATGGTAATCATAGTTAACATATCATATACATGATCATAGGTTTGAAACTCATAGAGTAGCTCATTCCATATCGTAAGTGCAATACGGGTATTGTCCTTCCATATTACAAATCATGTATACATAATTCATATCATTTGGCCTTAAGTCACCATAGAGGGCCCTAAGTCATATTTTCCGTAATTTGTATAAAGAAATCATACTTTGAAACATACTTAAAAATCATACTCGAATGGTCATGCTTGAAAGTAAGTTTATTTAATGGAGGAGTAATTCATGCTTGGTTGGGAGGTTAAATCATAAATGAAATGTAATTTATGCACTTGGAAGAGGAGTTGATGAGAAGTAAGGATCAACAAAACAAAACAAAAGAATTTTGTCACACATGTTGCATTTGTGAATGTGTTTTATAGAAAACTGGGCGATGCGCTAAAGTGGCGCATTGCATCGGGGGGAAAGCTATAGAGACACATTCCTAGCGCGATAGTGATGCACTGCCCCAGTATTTTCCCAGCAAATGCCCAAATTTTTTATCATTTTTTGTGAGTTTTTATTCCCTATAATGAGATCCTAAACCCTAATTAACAATATAATAAATATATATGAAGAATCTACCAATCACAAGCAATTACCAATAATTTATACTAAAAATAGATTTGAATTCACAAAATACATCATAACTCATGTAATTGAAGTTGAAATTAAGAAGATTCAATTTTTAATTGAAACTCATTGAAGATTTAAGATATTCTTTGGGATCCATGGGTGAAAGGTACGTATGGATGAATTACACATACCTTGGATATAAATTATGAAGAAAACTTGAAGAAGAAATTTAAGATCGATGGAGAATTTAAGAAGATTCCTTCTAGGTCTTTAATGAAGGTCTAGAGAACCTTTTGTAGAGAAAATATTTTTTGGGGATAGGTGATTAGTGAATGAAAGAGGAAAAAAGTAAGAGCTTTGGGGATTATATAGATTAGGAACCTAACCCAAAGTCTGTCTAGATTCATTACCCCTATAAAAATAGGGAAAAGACTACTTTGCCCTTAATGAAAATCTCCCTTAACCTACTAATGGATTCACCAAGGCTAATTATTCATCTTATTATGTCGTATTCTATCTTTATCATACCCAGGATGTTACAAAATGCCACCCAAGTCGACCCCAAAAGGTATAAGAATATAAGCTACCCTATCTAAAAGGACCGCGGCTTAGAAATTACAAGTCTGGCTACAAGACAAGCCAACTGATACTGAGGCTTATGGCTATGAGTAGGAGTTCCCTATTGGTTCTGATGAAAACACTAAGCGTCGAACCAGTCGAAATCAATTGAAGCAAATTAAAGTAGTACCAGAACCGGTTGGAACCTTCGCTCCTCCCTACACCATCGCAACTGCTACATCCTCCTAGTATAACAAGAGGGACTAAGCTATGGGCGAGGAGGATGGAAGTAGTGAGTCAGGATCATAGACCAGTTTTGACACAGGTTCCAAAGGATGATATTCTGAGTCCATACTAATTAAGGGGAAAACAGGTGGTGTGTAAAGGGTATATTTGATATATACCGGAAGGATATATAAAAAATGATAAAGAAAAGTCCACCCGACTATCAGGGAAGAGCCCCGTATTCGAACAATCGAGCTTGCAGCGATAAATAAGATTCAAGCACTCTGTGATCATCATAAATATGAGTGGATGACAGACCCTCTTGACCAATATAGTGAAAACATGGTCCATAGGTATGAAAAGCGATAGCCGAGTCTGAAGTGCGAGCTACTATAAAGCTTCAGACAACCTTACTGAGAGGGATCAACTTGTTCATGGCCATATTGATGCTTTCAAGAGGAGGGTGAACGAGCGGTTTGTGGGCATTCAAAGTCCAAACATAACTGATATTCTTACAGAGATCAAGCAACTCTGATTTGAGGTTACTACCTGGCAGAACCAACACCTCTCTCTTTCCCTCTTCTGGCTATCCCACCTCTAACAATCTTGGATCTGTTTGATAAGGATCAACCTCCACTGGTGCATGACAAAATACCACGTACTAATGATAATACTATAGAGGGATTTGCCGCTCGATCAAAAAAGTGAGAGTATCGAGCGATTGAGTAGACTAGACAAGCTTCCATAGTTTTCGAGTAGATTCAGTTAGATAAAGACAAGTGACATGCCATATGAGTATCGAATTCTGGAGTCTTTACTGATGGTGGCACACAAGCTGATACACAACCACCTGCTAGCACACCGAGTTCCATACCGTCAAACCCGACCAATACTGGACAGACATTAGCATTTAAGTGCCACATGTTCCTATTCTTTTCACCCTCTGTATTTACTTTTGATATAGTGCATTGGGTAAAATTCATGATTTTTCAAGGGGGTGGGATAGTAACTATTAATGGGAGTATCTAGGCGAAGTCTAAGTAGCCTAGAAGCTCGATTGAGTCTTTAGGGTTTTGTTGTCTGTGTTCTTTCTTCAAGGACCTTTTATTTATGTCGAACCGGCATGTTTAGGGTGAAAGTGTAAAATAAGAATAGCAATATATGGCATGATGGTTATAATGTGTAAGAAGGTAAAATAGACTCTTTTAAAAATTTGATAAGTGTTGTATCTATTTCTTTGATATGTTAACTACATGGGATATTTGTATGACATGACATAAACTAATATGATATGCATGACTTAAGCAGAAACATGAACCGAACATTGATAATTGATAATGGAACTTTATGCCATGTGTGTGTGAAGTATTTATGCATTCTTACTGTTTGACTCAATCTAGAACTTGCCCGGTTGGTCATATTGTGATAATTGAATTGTTGATTAGGAAAGAATCACAAGCCATTATTGAAATAGTCCACTTAGATTGAAAACAACCAACCAAATAGAATTATACCCCTTTGAACCAAAGATTTGAGCCTAAAAAGACCTTTTTGATTCGAATAAACACAATTCACCTTCTCCGTCATTGACTGTAAATCTTTATTTTATCCCTGGTCCCTCCTAGGACAATGTGCACCTCAACTCAGACTAAAATTCTAAGTTGAGGGTGGCTACTATAGAGAAAAGCAAGAAAAGAAGGGGCATGAAAAGATATGTGCAATAAAAGAAAAAAAGAAATAAATAGGGCGTGGTCATGGTAAAATAACAGGATAAATGAGAAAGAAAGTAATGAAAGCACCAATCATAAGAAAACATCAAAAAAGAGCAAAATAAAGCCATACCCGAGCGCAAATGAAAGTAAATGATAGGGGTGCAATAAGATATGGGTTGTAAAATGTGAAATCAAGTTAATGTAGTGTCTAAGAGGGCAAAAAGTCACTAAAATCCAAATGTATCACACCTATCCCTGAACCTACGTTACAAGCCAAAAAAAGTCCTATAGTGATCTTAATTCAGCTATTTGAGAGTCTAAGTATTGAAAATAAGGGCAAGCATATGGTATTGTGAATAAATGTTTGAACTTCATTTATGCGCGTGAGTTTTTACCGCGTCCCTGTTCTTAAAGAAACATTTTGATAGCTGGGTGAAAATGGTTTCAGTGAAGGCACAAGTGACATTGTCGAAAAGTCATAGACTAGGTGATTGTTATTTGTGTGTGTGAATCTGTCCATTGGTATTGTAATGTCATAAATTGATCCATGTAAGTTAACCTGATTTGAGATAATGATTGCATTGTGGGTTGAATGAAAAGTGGAGGTTGTTTTAAGTTGAGGGTGTTGATATACCGTAAATTTGCGGTAGTTTTTTTGCTTAAAACTTAATAAATTGCATGTATTTTAAGCATATGTTAGTATATTTGATATTGTTTGTGCTTGATTTGCAGGAAAATAGGGTTCCGTAGCGGAAATAGAAGAAGGCTATGTTGACAAGTAGTTTTTGGCACCCTACGAGCCGTGGTTCCTTCCCCGAGCCATAGATAGAGCTCCTAGGTAAGTGGTTGAGGAATTGAGAACAAGTCAGAAGCTACGAATTGGCTGGACGATTGTAAGTGTGTCTACGAGCCATAGACTGAGTTCGTGCATTGAGGATCAGAAAGATGAAAATTGAAGACTATTGGCAGGACGAGTTGTAGATGGACCTACAATCCACAAGACTCTTAGTAGAAGAAGTCCTCAAGACAGGCTAGTCATTGAGTTTTGACGAGGGAGTCACACAAGTCGTGCAAGTGGCTACGACCCGTAGGTCATGGGTTGTAGAAGCTTTCCAACCTAATTTTTCTGATTTTTTCAGTTTTTGTTTATTTAGAATTAATTGTCTATAAATAGATTTCTTGGATTTTTTTATTGTATTATGCGTGTTTTTGGGTTTAAGATTAAGGCATAAACTACTTTTGGATTTAATTCTTGAATTCCTAAATTTTTGTCATCGATGTTACTTTCCGATTCAATTGAATACTTTGGATTTTCTTACTCTTGATTGTAAGTACATGAATTACTTGAACTATATTATTATGAATTGTGATTACGTGATTATGAGTAGATAATCCACAACTAGGGTTGTGGGAACCATGAAAAATCAACGATGTAGAACTAACAAAATGTAATTCTTGAATAGTGTGCATGAATGTATTGTTTTTCCTTTCTTTTTGATTGCCTATTAACAAGAGCCCACACTAGAACTTGCCTTATCCTTACTTTCTGAATCAAGAAAATAATATATGAAAAAAAGGATTAACAATGAGATTTGAGGCTATCAACCCTCATCTAATAGCTTGAACGGATTAAGGGATATTTAATATGGGATCATTGGTAAGGGTTAGTAAGGCATACACACGTAGAACGATCAAGTTACATGGTGATATTCACTTATTTTTTGGATCAAGGACCTAGGTGAAATTAACTTATTAATTCTGCATATAACACACTAGAAAAGGATTACTAATAAAAAGGTTCTACATAGTTAAGAATTTGTGGAGAACACATACACCTTGGTTTAGTCTCTTATTGAATTACATCATATTAAACTGTTATTTTGTTACTTGATATTTGCGCTTGAATTTATTAATTATTTTTTATACAAAACCCCCCTCTTCTAGGAAATAATCTGATTACAAACCCGAATAATAAACGATTAACCTAAGTCTAAACCATATTCCTCGTAGGATCGAACCTAACCTTTATTAGGTTCTATATTTGATCAACGACTGCTTTATGCTTATTTAGGGAGGTGTAATTTGGACGTATCAAACGGATATACCTATTAAAGAAGTAGAGGTACCTCACACTTCAATAACTTTAGCGAACTCAAAAGTCAGCAACGAAATCACACAAAGACTCTATTTTATTTGTAAGAAAATATATGTAGAAGATGGGGAAAAATTCAGTGATGGAAACTGAGAGTAAGCTTCTTTATTTATAGCCAACAAAAGGTGAAAACTCACTTGTTCAGAATATACTCATCTGTTAAAATAGGCATGACGTCTTTTGGAAAAGGAAATATCTGTTCGGAAGTAACATGTCCTTTCCAAAACAGTTCTGCAAAAAATAATTCGACTCCGCGAATTAATCAGTTAATTTTCTTTGGTAAATTAATTAATTTAAATTATTTCCGCAAATTAATTATTTTATAATTCACAAATTAATTAAATTATAAATAATTCAACAAATTAATATTATGAAAAAAAATTATATGTAACGACCTGAACCATCGTTATTTTAAAACGGCATTTCATGTGAAAGGAATTGGGATGACATGGCAAATTTTTTATAAATTAGGTGTGTTTCAAACTGAGGTTATCTCGTTATAGCGGGCTTATTCTCACATAGCCCCGCCGCTATAGAGAGATCGGGGCTTTTATAGCAGGATCGTCAAATAGAAACTACAAAGTGCGAAATCTTTTATTCTCCTTCTCCCCTTCAATGGTAAAATAGGCGAGAGTCACCCTAAAAACCCTCAAAAAGCTTCTCTAGGCTTGGGGACAAGAAAGAGAAGTGATCTTAGCGTAAGGAGGGTTATAACCCATGGATTTCAAGCATGCCTCCGACGTTTCGCCTCCCAAAAGTCAGAAATTGTGCGAGAGTTCTTCAGCAACTGCTTGGTGCCCAAGTAGGCTAGATTTCTTAATCGAATAGTTATAGACATGTTCTCATTACATACTATACTGTAAATTGATAGGAGATTTCATGTCTAAGTCTTTAGGCATGGAGTCTAGATGACTAAATGTGTAGTTATTGTTATTTAGGAAAGAAGTGTACTATATGGGTTATGACTCTTTTGTGACTAGAGGTGGGTGTCCAGTTCTTGATTGTTAAGCTAGATAATTCCTATTGATATGATTGATAATTCTTGTGAGATCATGTGGGGGGAAATTGTTGGGTTATAATAAAATATTTGAGTATAGTAGTAATTCTTGAGAATAAAGGCATAATTAAAAGGGGGTCTATTACTGGTCTATGCCTATATGTGTGTGTGTGTATTCGTGTGACTGCTCATGTAAATTACTTGTGTAACACATACTCAAAGAAAAATTGTTGAATATGAATGACTTCATGTTGATAATCTCATACAATGAACCTATTTGATTTACTTGTGGCTCAAGTGTGGTTGTTGCATTGTGAGATGTGATTTCTGTGGATCGGATGTCAGGCAGACTGGGGCGCAGCCACCCTTGGGCAAGGGGTGTCTAGAGACACCCCTTCGTCGAAAAATTACATTGTATATATAGGTCAAAATTTAGTTTAATGAATATATATACAAGTATTGATACCCTTTGAAGCTTAATATAGTGGTTAAGGGGTTGCAAAAATTGCTAGAGGTTGTGTGTTCTATCCTTAATAACAACATATTTTTTTATACTTAATATTTTGACACCCCTTAATAAAAATTCGAGATCCGCCACTGCACGCAGGCATAGCTGGATTGGGTACCACACCAGTACGATTAGAATGGGTGCCACGCCGACACAATTGAAATGGGTGTCACACCGACATAATTGATTCAGGTACCACGCCGGTACACTAACAGTTTGCGTGTGCATTCCATGAGAGAACCATTAGTTGGCTGCTGTATTGTGATTGATCATCCCTATGTTCCATGCTTCTTCTGACATTTTATATACAAGATAAACAAAAAAAATGTTACAATTGATTAAAAAGAAATTAAGGCTATCAATTTATTTATCAAATGCAAAAAAAAAATAGAAAATTTCCAAAAAATGGCTCATCTGTTGCAACAGATGACCCTTCTTTTAACAGGTGAGTTATATATTGAAAATAAATCAATATAACATAACTGATTATATTTCTACGAACATATAAATCATCCGTTGCAATAGATGACCGTACTATTTTCAACAAATATGTGTACTATGAATTTCCAGAACTCTTAACAAAAAAATCATTTTCACACTACACTATTTGAACCAACAATTCTCACAAAAAGAAGAATAAAAAGCAAAAAAAAAAACAGATTTTTCACTGAATAACAACAACAAATATTCACATGTTCTTAAAATTTTTCAAAAATTAGGTTTTAGGATTTCTCGATTTTCTTTCATAAACAAGAAACAACAAACTCATTAACTCCATTATTCAATTTTCTCAATTATAAGTGCACAAATTTATTTATTTTTCAAAAAAATAAGAACTTACCTTGCTTTAAGAAGAGTGACGAACGGCGGCGACATTAAGTTTTTTGACAAAGTGACGGCCGGCAAAATGAGGTGACAAATCTGTTGGTGGTAGAGGAGTCGCTGTTGGTCGATTTTTCAAGGAAGGAAGTTTGAATAATTTTTTTTTTAAATGGGTATATATTTTTATTAAATGGATAGTTGAAAAATGACTTTGTATTTTAAAAACAATTAAGAAATTTTAGTAATATTAATTTGGTCCTAAATTATTGTTCAATTTTCTCGGCTCTCTCGTTATAACGAACCGATACTCGCAGACTCAGGGTTTGCGAGTTCCAGGGCTTATAAAGGAGACCTAGAAGCTTCTTTCTCAGATCCCAATTTCTTCAATTTGCAGTCGACAATGGCGCCTCTTCCAGCACCATACTCAGGAACTAGCACTCTTTCTCTGGTAATTATCTTTCATTCTTCTACACTTTGATTCGACTGCTACCATCTCACTGTACATCTGAATAAAATTTTCCATTATTAATGATCTTTTGATCTTGAACTATTTTGGTTGTTGGCGGATTTGATTGGCGGCAGGTAGCGCGCGCATCGGCATTCACGTTTGGACTCGCTTATGGAAGCGTTAAGCTCAAGTATCTCAGGGTATTTTCCTCCTCTTTTGAATTTAAGTGATTACTTAGGGGACTGAAATGAAATGGAACTCAATATAGCGGGATTAATATAGATGATTTATGTAAACTATTCTGAGATTGAAGCATAGCTGGTTGAACTATTAAAATATTTTATAAAAAAGTTTCCTTCCGATTAATTAATACAGATTTTGATACGGGGTTTTGTTCATCCGAAAGTTCCTTAAATCTTATAGTTCACGTACCAGACTTTTAGTGCCTCATGTAAAATGAAATGGGCATGTGTGTAATGCAGAACAGACATAGTTGGTTCAAATAGCCAACCTGGATAGTTTAGGATTTGCAATGTTGGTTGATTGATAGACTTTGAACTGCAACCTGGCTTTTAAGAGTTTCTTATTAAATTAAACTGGCTTATGAACGGAGCAGAACAGATATGTAAGATTCCTATAGCCAATCCAACCAGTCTGGAATTGAGAATAGTTGGTTAATTGATTATTTTGAAAGTTTCAACCTGCCCGGTTTCTTTTTCTTTTCTTGGATATAATGTTATGTTTTCTGTTCCAGATATGATAATAAGCCTGTTAAAATAATTCCTAGGTAGATGTGTGGATGAATTGCTGGATATTATTGTTCATGAGGTGACTATTAAGACAAGATTAACTTCCTAAAGTAAAATTATATATCGGAAAACTGAATGTTTCTCTAAAGAATTTGATCAGTTTCAGATGGAATAAGTATGAATTCGAGGACTGATTGCTAGTCTCTCTACTTTGCCTTTGCTGCGAAGATTTTAGCCAAAATGATCCTTCAACTATCGCCTCAAGTCTCACATAGTTGATCAGTAAAAATGACCCGAATAACCCTTCAACTTGCTAGGCTCGTCACCGAAATTGTCAAACTTTAACTGGGTTCAGCAACTAGAGAAACACTACTCACATGGATGCTATAAGTAAATGCTGATATTAAAAAGAAAAAAATTCATGGGAAACAACTTCTTTCACTCTAGATTTTCAGACACAAGATTGGTGAAAACAGTCATATGCACTTTATCATCCTTTTCCTGAGTAGAATCGTCACTTTTCTTCTCTTTTTGTATTTTAACAATGCACATCTCTTTACATTTGGCACACCCGACTTAGCCAAAACACAATTCGATTAATACAACCCAAGATCTTAACATCTTACAATTGTAATGCGCACAAGAGCAATGCCTTAATCTCGAACAAGTTGTGTTAGCTATATGAATCTTCATTGACCATTTTACTACATTTAAACACATCTAAGGCCATTATTATAAAAAATAGAAATAATAATAAAAATAGTTTTTTTGAAAAAAGGAAATAAAAATAAAAATATGTATATTTCTATTGATGTATAAATCTCTGAAAGGTTAATCAACTCCTAAAAAGGATAGGATATAAAATGGAAGTGCTAACATGACTAAAATATATTCTCAACTAATAGGTGATCTCTGAAAGGCTTAAAACTCCTAGTAAAAAGTAGGACGTAAAATAAAAGAGCAAACATGAGTAAAACATATCTTCACCTAATATGTATCTTTTATTAGATCTTTTTTTTCCTGTTATGCTCCATTGTTTGTTGACTTTGCATGGCCAAGAAACTGTAGATCCTTTGAGACAACTTCCTTTCAAGTGATTTTAGGTCTACATCGTCCCTTGTAACATCTTCACTTACCATGGTTTCATATCCATGGATCGGGGCATTAAATAATTAACATAGGACATGATCATACCATCTCAAACGACCTTCACTTGTTTCATCCTTGATTTGTTACCCGAACCTTCTCGTGAATGTGGTCATTTCTAATCTTATTTAATCTTGTATAACCACACATCCATCTCAGCATCCACATTTCCACGACACTCATCTTGCAGATGTGTTAGACTTTAGCAACCCAACATTTACTCAATTATTACAATTGTAATTGCGAATAAGTTATTCCCTTTCTATACATGATTTGATATGCTTTACTTTAGCCGACGGTCTATTGGAACCAACTTCTCTACCTTCACATGGTAGGGGTAAGGCTGTGTACGCTCCACCCTCTACAGACCCCATTTGTGCGATTACATTGGGTATGTTGTTGTTGTTTATTGCGAATGAGAAAAAATGGTAGTCTAAGATTTTGTGTGCTGCTATTGTTTTTTCTATATTCCAAGTTAGCAATTTATGGGTAGGTAAATTTGTTGATATTACTATTTGACCTGGGTTCTTTCCCCCACAAATACTGCTGGCTAACAATGATGTGATGGGCTTTGCAATAGAATGATAATTTGGGTTACTTTTGGATCATGGACTAAGTGGAATCAGAAGGGGTGGTCTGTGGATCATCTATGTAAAACTTGAGGTTCTTGTCTCCAAAAGAAGAAATTTTCCCGGAAAATAGTAAACTAGATATAAAATTAGGGTCTATGCATCATCACTATCTTTCTCTGTCATAATATTCATCTGCTTCGACTGCAACTGAAGCTTAAGAGAACCACCAGGATTGTTTTACTTGACCACAAACACATCATATTACGTGGCTTTTTGAACTTAAAACACCAAGCCAAATTGGAGATGCAAGTCAGAAAACTTCCATATTGAATGGGAAGTTCTCTTAAAAATTCACCTTCTCAGAAGAACAAAAACACCTCTAGTAGAGACTTTTTCCTTCTCGACAAAGCAAAGGAGAGAGCCTCATAAAATTCGTCTTTGATGTATTATTTTTGTAAAAATTCTGTTCGTTTTATCGTTCCTATTTCTTGCTTTTTTTTTTTTTTGGTATGGCGCTCCACCAACAAGGAGGGAAAGGCAGTTCGATTATCCACCGAGTTTCAACCTTATGCCACTAGTCCTTGAGGATTTCTTTGATAAATAAATAGAATCTCCATATTTGATAATAATTGAACACCATTCCTGTCGAAGTATATGGGTCATAGGTCCTGTTTATTATTTGCCTCAAGAACTAATCTTGGTGTTCTCTGATTCTTTTCTTTTTTCCAATGAATGCTTGTCATACCTTAGTTGAGATGGATCTATTTGGGTTATGTGAGCTCCTCCCCCCCCCCTTCATTGTGTAGGGGTGCTTTATTTGGGGTTTGTTACCAAATCTCTACTGGATAATATGTTGTTAATGCCACCTAGAAATTCAGAAAAGTGGTGTGTGAGGATAGCATTGTTATATTGGAAGTTCTTGTGTTACTTGTCCTTGTATCAACTGTTAATATATTTTTTCTTTCTATAAAGTGTTTGTAATGATAGTTAATTCTAGCTGATTTGCGTTTTTCAGTCAGAGTAATCGTGACACGTTTCCCCCCTATATACTCTTTTCTAGGCGAAGGCCAAGTCTCAAAAGAAGACTGAAGCTAAGGCACATCATTGAAAGATAGCGCATGGTGGATTTGCTGTTTGCTGATAGAATAAGATGTGACTGATTAAACTGTATCACTTTTCGCCCTATGTTTATATGTTAATTAGATTCTGACTTGTAGCTGTTCAATACTGTGTTGAGAGCTTTTAGGTAGTTTTGTGGTTTTTAATGGTTTAGTGGGTTCCATTTTTAAAGATTGCATCTTGGATCGATCTGACTACAAAATAATCTTTTTGTTAGACAAAAGCACCTGAGGCGATTGTCCATTAATCATGAAGATATGTTGATTTGCTGTGCTAAGAATTTACTGTTATTAATCCAATGGTTTCTTTTTAGGGGGTGGGGGAGAAGATAGAGTGACTGAACGCATTGAATATGTGAAATGCCTTTTCTTCACGTTCCTTGAGGAGTGAAACAGCTTTCAATGTGTGCTTACCTCTTAATATTCCTTTAGGCGTGCTGATTGATTATAAAATGGTGGCATGTGTTCATCATCTCAACTTATTTCTACTGCATCTCATGTGTACTACACAATATTATCAGTACCACTATGGCATGCATCCCTTCTTTCAAATAAAATATTTCATTAGAAAAGCTACAAAAGTTCAACTTCTAGTTTAAGTAAAAAAGGACTGAGGATATAACTCACATATAAAAACACACGTTATACACTAGCTACGACAAGACACGCCAATATTTAACTCTTCAGGCTCCTGGAAGTGAACAGTTGAATAATTTTTTGGGGAGCTGAGCAAATGTTATTTGCACGACTGGAACATCTCCACCATGTGAAAAAAGGAGAAGCACTCATTAGTCAATAGCCTTGTTGTCAAAGAGCACACAGTAATAAGCTCAATCAATGAAGATGATGGATGTGGATGAAATTTTGAGTACAAGTGATGAAGTGTGAGCTACTCTTCAATTAGGTTGGCAACTAAAATCACATTACAGCCATCATCATCATTTTGGTCTGATGACTCATGGTTATTTATCATCACGTAAAGTGATGTATCCGATCGATTATCAGAGAATATGAGAGAGTAAAGTTTTTATAATTTTTTCAAATGGTAGGAAATTTTAGAGAATATGATAAAATAAGTTGGGTATTGTAATGACCCTGAAGGTCATTTTTGAAATTTTTCATAAAAATGACTATTTTACTCCTCCCGATAGTTTTTCCAGTCATATTTGATTAATATCTGATGTTGGTTCCGTAGTTTTTTTGAAAAAGTTGAGATTTTTGATAAACGTTAAGTTTTAGAGGTTTAGAATGACTCAAAAGAGGTATTTTAGGTCATTCGGAGTTTCGAGTCTCGAATGGAATTTCATCGATTCCATCAGTTTCGGAACGTTGAAATTGGTCTAGGAGAGTTGATGGAATCGTATTTGGGGTCATATCGTGGATTTGAGTGGTTGAGTTGGAAATAGTTGAGTTTTTGGTCATAAGTTTGACTTTGGTCAACATTTGAGGATCGGATGCTCGGAATTGAATTCCGACGACTCCATTGGATTCGAAGGGTGATTTTAGGCCTAGGGAGAGTTTCTGTGTAATTTTTGGAAGCTTCGAGGGCGTTTTGGTTTTTTGAGGCATAAGTTGGTTTAGATGCGATTTTTTAATTTTCGGGTCAAGAAGGCCTCGAAATTGAATTTTGATGGTTCCGATGAATCCAGAATGTCGAGTTTAGTGGGACGCATATTTGGTTTGTCTATATGGAATTCGAACGAATTCCGAGAGTCAATTCGGAGACTTTGAGACTTATTGAAAGTTGCTGGTTCTGGTGCTTTCGCTTAAGCAAAGGGGTTGTCGCAAAAGCAAAGGTACAGATTTTGTGAAGGGCCGCAAAAGCGACCAAAGTGGCCGCTGTAGCGAAGGGGCGGGGCTCGCAAAGGCGACCCAAATCCCGCAAAAGAGAGGGTCCGCTTCAGCGAACCCCTATCGCTTAAGCGATATCAGAGGAGGTTTTGATGGGGTTTAAGGTGTTTTTCACCATTTTTGAGTTTGGAAAGCTTATATGGGCGATTTGAAGAGGGTTTTCTCATGGAATTTTATTGGGTAAGTTATTTTCACCCTACTTCATCATTTCTCATTGATTAATTAATGATTCTAACATATATTTGGGGGTTTGATTGGGTGAAAATAACCCTTTTTTCAAGAACTTGAGGAAAATCTTAAATCATTGATTGTGACTTGATTAGGGCTGAGTTTTTTCAACGGTTTTCAATATTAAGTTCCTAAGACTAAGAGGAACAATTTCATCCAAAAATTCCTAGATTTAAACTCCTATTTTGCGAAGTCGAATTTTGAGCCTTTGACCTCTTTTTCGCCGAATTTCACATTCTTAGTATCGTTGGAGTTAGTATCTGATTGTGAATCAATACTTGAATAGATTGTGGAGATTCGGAGAATACTCGGAAGGGCAAGGCATACGTGGATTGATTTATCGCATCTTGGCTAAGGCAAGTAGACTCTTAAAACTCCGTTAGAGTTCCCGAATATTCTGTTGTATTTGTGTTGGGGCGTAATGGGGATGAGGTTACGAGTTTAATTGTGATATGAATTAATCTAAAAAATAAATCGATGGGGTTAATAAAATATGATGTATGATATTGTTGAGTATTGAAACTTACATGCCATAATCTAGATATCTATGTGTATTTGATGAAATACTTGATAGTCTAATTGTGATTGCGGTTTGTGTGAATTGATTTCTCCTCATTACTTGTGTAAGCATGCTATTTGTATTGGTTCTAAAACACTTTTATGAGAGGTATATGATTGCGAGACCGAGGTCATTTCTGGTCAGAGATGTGATATGGCCAAGGTCAGTTCTGGTGAGAGATTGATAGGCTGAGGTCATTTTCGGCAGGATTATATTGCCGATGTCATTTTCGGCAGAATTATATTGCCGAGGTCATTTCCGGCAGAATTATATTGTCGAGGTCATTTCCAGTGAGATTATATATGCGAGGTCATTTCCGACTAGGTTGTGGGATCGAGGTCATTTCTGATTAGAGACTATGAGGTCGAGGTCTTTGCCGACAACTGCACATATGCATGATCATTGAGTGTGCATATACATATTCTGCATACTTGTGTTGACAGTTTGATGCTTTTTTACTATTTGTGAGTACTTGTACAATATATCTTGTGATATTTAGCTGTGATATGTATCTTATTGAATTGTATAATATGAACTGTTAGGTTGGGTTTATTTCTATACAGGTTGTACTCTGGAGGTTCGGTTGGGTTGAGAAAGGTAACTATTGATATCTAGCGAACTCTCGTACTTCCTGTATTTTTATGTTTTACTCTATTTGAGAGTTGAAGACATATTGATACTTGTATTTTCATTTCAGTTTTACTTTCTTTAGCGGTTTGTAGATGTGACAAACAATCTTTAGGGATATTTAAGTGAAAGACTTTCGCTTTTGGTTTATTATTTACCTATTTCGACTATTTCTGCTTTATTCATCGAAATATTTGATTTTAGGCTAACTTGTTCGGTGGGAAAGGACAGGTGCTGTCACGCCCCGAGAGGGTACCCTAGGCGTGGCCGGCACTCAGAAACCATCTCTGGCTTCCGAGAGAACCACTTGGTCTCATTACTCATTTGTTCATCAGCGGAAGACTTAATAATACTAATGTGGGATTGTCATAATCAAAGGAAAAATATATAATTCTTAGAAGAAGTAGTTTCTAAGGAGAACTACTCCGATTACATCATCAGACTCTGTCTATGAAGCCTCTAATACTCTTAGATGGTGCCAATGACATGTCCATGGCTACCTCAAAAGAAACATCACACTCAACAATAATAAAAGGATAAGGAGTTCCTTCGAATACAAGAAGGACTCACCAAATAGCTGAAAAGAAATGATCTTCAACGATGCGCCTGTTGAGGATCTCTAACACCTGTATCTGCATCATAAAACGATGCAGGTCGAATGACGTCAGTACGTGGAATGTACGAGTATGTAAAATGGCAGGAAGGTAAGGACAGATATCAAGAAACTCCTCTCAAGAAAACTCAGCTCAGAACTCAACATTATCTCAACATCAATATGTAATGCAAGTTTAAAATATAAAAATAATAGTAATAAACAATGCTTACTCAGTTGGGAGTTTCTCTAACCGACAACCATCACTTATGAGCTAGCGATGATACAACGAAGCGATGTCGTTGCCACATCCATCCAATACCTTGCCAGGGTAAAGGACATCACCATCTTGGATCCATTCATCAAAGTCCTCTTTTTGGGACTTAAGAGGCATAGCCTCCATCCTACGCTGGCTACGTAGTTCTGGGGTTTGAGTAAATTAAACTCTTACCCAACTCGGTGCTCAATACTACTCCCAAAATATGTGCTCATATTAAACTCATCATCTAGTCTCATTGGATTTTAATTTAAATCATCAAACTCATCTCATTTCATGTTCATCAATCATTATACTTCCAAAAACATCATTTTCATCTCATCAAAACATCTTGCTCAAAATATCATTTTCTCAAATTCATTCAAATTCAACTCTTTTGCTCTTTCAAAACTCAATAAAATACATATATAGTATTAATTCATATAACTCTCTTTTTATCAATAAAAATAATAAAAAGCCAACATCTTTACTCAAAACATGTGTAAAAATATTCATGAACATCAAATCAATTAGGATTCATGGGAAAGTAGCCATGAACAATAATTCCAATAATATGAGAGATAACAATAATAATAATATTAATGCATAAATATATCTAACTCAATAGAAGAAGAATTAATTCATTTAGAATTCAAGATTTGGATAAAACTCAACTATAACTCAATTATAATGAATTTAAATATTGGGCGCATGGACGAACTCAATCCGATGCTATGAAAGCCTTACATACCTTAAATCCGAAGGTTTACTCCGAATTGGAATACTCTTGGATCCCTAGCCTTTTCTTCTCGCCGGAGCGTTTTGTGTACTACCCGGAGTATAAGAATAACCGGAGTAGTATTTTTATACTACTAATACTAAAACTATATTTGAGAAGAAGTATATAGAGAGAAGAAATGCTTAGGAAAGCTTGATGAATAAAATGAGGAAATAAGGTGGGTATTTATAGGTGGGAAAGAGGGACCTAACAATAAATAAAATAATTATAAAAAAAAATCTGAAAATTTAATGGAATATATTGATGTCATGGATGATGTTAAATGGAGGACAATTTATGTCATGCATGATGTCAAATGCATCTAGATGTTTCCATGGTAGGTAAGATGAGTTCTTTTTAACAGAATACTCATTTTCGAAGCTACGTTTGAATAAGATAAATTCCTTATTAGGATTTGGTTTCTTCATAAGAATTGTAGATATGGAAGTCTAGTTTCATATCGTTCAAGAATCAACCAATTTGGATCAACCTACAGTGAGATATGAATTTTCTTCTATCAACACTCAATTTCGTCACAGCACTATATCTTGCAAAGATTAATTTATTTGACCTACTTATACTCCGAATTTGAAGTTATGTTCTTCATGAAAGTTGTAGGTAAGGATGTTGTGATTACCCAGAAATTTGAATCACCTAATTTGGACCAACCTATGAAAAGTTATGCCCAAAATACAGAGGCTGTATTATTTTTGTCGAGAATTGAAATACCGACATACAACATTTTAGGGGTTGTTACAATATCTCCCCCTTGGGATCATTCGTCCTCGAATGAAGATGAAAATAGGAGACATAAAGAATGAATATCATCAATACATCAACTCCGATACTCAAATGGTTAATGACTCAAACTCAAGAATAAACATCGACTCAAAGGTAGAAGTAAGGAATATTACCTTGAATATCGTCATCAGAAGGCATAAATAGATGAGGATAGTTAGCCTTCATATCTTCTTCAGCTTCCCATGTAGCCTCTTCAACAAATTGATTTCGCCATAGGACTTTGACAGATGCCACTTCCTTAGTTCTTAATTTGCGAACCTGACGATCAAGAATTTGAACTGGAATCTCTTCATAACTCAAACTCTCTTTCACCCCAATGCTCTCAGCTGGGACAACAAGTGAAGGATCTCCCAAACACTTCTTAAGCATAGAGATGTGAAACACGGGATGAATAGCAGCTAATTCTGGAGGCAACTCCAATTCATAGGCTACGTTACCTACCCTCCTCATAATCTGATAAGGACCAATGTAGCGGGGACTAAGCTTCCCTTTCTTTCCAAATCTCATCACACCCTTCATGGGTGAAACTTTCAAGTATACCCAATCGTACACTTCGAACTCCAAATCTCTTCTTCTAACATCAGTGTAGGATTTTTGGCGACTTTGAGCAGTCCTCAACCTATCTTGTATGGTTTTCACCTTCTCCATAGCTTGGTGAACCAAGTCTGGTCCAATCAACTCAGCTTCACCAACTTCAAACCAACCAATTGGTGATCTACATCTCCTCCCATACAGAGCTTCATAAGGAGCCATTTGAATACTCGAATGGAAACTATTATTGTATGCAAACTCAATAAGAGGTAAATGATCATCCCAATTACCTTTGAAGTCAATGACACAGGCTCTTAACATATCCTCCAAAGTCTGTATCGTACGCTCTGCCTGGCCATCTGTTTGCGGATGAAAAGCAGTACTAAGGTTCACTCTTGAACCCAAGCCCTTCTGAAATGATTTCCAAAACTGAGCAGTAAATTGAGCTCCCCTATCAGAGATGATAGAAAAAGGAACTCCATGCAGTCTAACAATCTCTCTAAGATACAGTTTGGCATAATCCTCTGCAGTGTTCGTAGTCTTAACCGGCAAGAAATGGGCCGATTTGGTCATCCTATCCACAATCACCCAAATAGAGTCATATTATTTGCGGGTTCGTGGTAAACCGGTAATGAAGTCCATATTGATCATTTCCCACTTCCATTCCGGTATCTCTATATTCTGAGCCACTCCACAAGGCCTTTGGTGCTCAACTTTAACTTGTTGGCAATTAGGGCACTTGGACACAAACTCTGCTATATCTCTCTTCATTCCACTCCACCAGTATACTTCTCTCAAGTCATGATACATCTTTGTTGAACCTGGATGGATGGAATACTTAGAATTATGGGCTTCTTTCATGATTCTCTCCCTAATACCATCAACACTTGGAACACATAATCTTTCTTGATATCTCAACACTCCATCTCCCCCTTTGGTAAAAGCCATTACCTTCTGCTTGTGAACCTCATCCTTCAGTTGAAGAAGAATAGGGTCCTGATCTTGCTTTTCCTTCACCTCTGCAACTAGAGATGATTCGGCTCCATTTCGTACTATTGTACCACCCTCACTAGAGTCAATAAGTTGAACTCCCAAACGCGCAAGTCTATGCACTTCCTTTGCCAACTCCTTCTTTTCCTCTTCCACATGAGTTGTACTCCCCATAGATAACCTGCTAAGAGCATCAGCAACTACATTTGCTTTACCTGGGTGGTAGAGAATGCTCATGTCATAATCCTTGAGCAACTCTAGCCATCTCCTTTGCCTCAAATTCAGCTCCTTCTGGCTGAATACATACTGTAAGCTCTTATGGTCTGTGAACACATCCACATGTACACCATAAAGATAGTGACGCCAAATCTTAAGAGCAAATACCACAGCTGCCAACTCAAGGTCATGAGTGGGGTAGTTCCTCTCGTGAGTCTTAAGCTGCCTGGAGGCATAGGCAATGACCTTACCTTTTTGCATCAATACACATCCCAACCCAACTCTTGAAGCATCACAATAGATTACAAAACCATCCATTCCTTCGGGTAGGGATAGTACTGGAGCAGTAGTCAATCTAGCTTTCAACTCTTGAAAACTTTTCTCACAAGCATCAGACCATTGAAACTTAGCCTTCTTCTGAGTCAGCTTAGTCAATGGTGAGGATATGGATGAAAATCCCTCAACAAACCTCCTGTAGTAACCAGCCAAACCTAAGAAACTCCTTATGTCGGTTGGAGAGGTGGGTCGGGGCCATTTCTTAACTGCCTCAATCTTTTGAGTATCAACTTGGATTCCATCCCCAGATATAATATGACCTAGGAATGCTACCGACTCAAGCCAAAACTCACACTTTGAAAACTTAGCATACAACTCCTTCTCCTTAAGAGTTTGAAGGACAATCCTAAGGTGATTAGCATGCTCACTCTTACTTCTAGAGTAGACCAAAATATCATCGATGAAAACAATTACAAACGTATCTAGGTATGGCTGGAATACTAGGTTCATGAGGTCCATAAAAGCTGCTGGAGCATTTGTCAATCCAAAGGACATAACAAGAAACTCAAAATGACCATAGCGGGTTCGAAAAGCCGTCTTCGGGATGTCACATTCTCTCACTTTCAACTGGTGATAGCCTGATCTGAGGTCTATCTTAGAGAAGCATGTGGCACCCTGAAGTTGGTCAAATAAATCATCTATTCTGGGGAGAGGGTACTTGTTTTTAATGGTGACCTTGTTTAGTTGTCGGTAATCAATGCACATTCTAAGGGACCCATCTTTCTTTCGCACGAATAGGACAGGAGCGCCCCAAGGTGAGACACTTGGCCTAATAAACCCCTTATCTAGGAGGTCTTTCAGTTGTTCTTTCAACTCTTTCAACTCAGTAGGAGCCATCCTATAAGGAGGAATGGAGATAGGTTGTGTATCAGGAAGGACATCAACACCAAAGTTTATCTCTCTATCAGGAGGGATTCCGGGTAGATCCTCAAGAAAGACTTCAGGAAACTCATTCACAATGGGAACTGACTCAAGAGATGGAGTCTGATCATTAATATTTTTGACTCGAACTATATGATATATACATCCCTTAGAAATTAATTTTCTAGCCTTAAGGTAGGAAATAAATTTACCCCTTGGCACTACAGAATTCCCCTTCCACTCTAAGATAGGCTCGTTTGGAAATTGAAACTTGACAATTCGGGTCCTACAATCAACCGAAGCATAACAAGAATAAAGCCAGTCCATACCAAGAATCACATCAAAATCAACCATGTCCAACTCAACTAAGTCAGCCATGGTATCCCTATGATAGATTGACACAGTACAATTTCTATAGACCCTCTCAGCTAAGATAGAATCACCAACAGGAGTAGACACACTGAAAGGCTCAAGAAGACACTCAGGAAGGATCTCAAATTTACTAGCCAAGTAAGGAGTCACAAAAGATAATGTAGCACCCGGATCAAGTAATGCATACACATCAAAAGAAAGGACTCGGAGCATACCAGTAACAACATCGGGTGCATTCTCTTGGTCTTGGCGACTACCCATAGCATACAGACGGTTGGTTCCCCCACCTGCACTTGAAGCTGCACCTCTATGATTACCTCTATTCTGTGGAGCTGTAGAAGAAAACTGAGCTCTACTACTTCCATCTCCCTGCCTTTTTGAAGGACACTCATTCTGGAAGTGACCTATCTTTCCACATCCGTAGCAAGCATTGGTGCCCACACGACACTCTCCCAAATGGAGCCTTCCACATCTAGCACATGGTGGTTTCCCTCTAGAACCTTGAGCCATACTTAATTGGGACTGAGAACCTTGAGATCTGAAGTTTTGGTGACTTAGAGATCTTTGATCATACCTGGTATTAGGTGTAAAAGTATTTGTTGGGGAAGGTGCATAATTGGAAGACCTTTTCTGAAAGAAAGACTTGTTACCCTTCCCTTGCTTCTGCTCATTCTCATGCCCAGCAGACTTAGCCTTCTTGCTTAGGTGTTCTTCTCGATCCTTTTTCTTATCATCCTCAACCTGCTGAGCATACACCATCAATCTAGAAAAATCCATGTCAGAAATCATTAGCATTGCCTTACATTCTTTCTTTACATGTTTGTCTAGGCCAAAGACAAACTTCCTCATCTTAGACCTCATATGGGGAATCATTTCTGGGGCATATTTGGACAATTGAATAAACTTCAAACTATATTCTTTCACAGTCATACTCTCTTGGTTGAGGTTCACAAACTCCTCAATTTTTGCTTCACGTAGCTCTTGGGGAAAAAAGTTATCAAGAAATGCTCTTTCAAACTCATCCCAAAGAGCAGGCTCTGCATCTTCACCTCTACTTTCTTCCCACTGGTTATACCAGACATTTGCGACATCCTTGAGTTGATAAGACACCAACTCAACACCCTCAATCTCTGTAGCATGCATCGCTTTTAGTATCTTCCACATCTCATCAATGAAATTTTGGGGGTCTTCATCAACGTTAGAACCCGTGAAGACCGGTGGATTCATTCTCAGAAAATCTCTGATCCTCGTGGCAGCAGACGGCTCTTGATAACTAGAGCTAGGAGTTGGTGAACTCTGGCTACTATTTCGAGCAGCCACCAACTGGGTGAGCATAGCAATTGCTCCTCGAAAATCATCCTCAGAAGTAGGAGTGGTCTGAACAGTAGGTACTTGGGGTACCTCAATAGACCTTGCAGGTCGGCCCCTAGTTCTCCGTGGAGGCATCACTGACTGTGGAACCTCAGTGCTGGGAGCGTTC
The DNA here is from genome assembly GCF_947179165.1 of Solanum dulcamara. Lineage (NCBI taxonomy): Eukaryota > Viridiplantae > Streptophyta > Magnoliopsida > Solanales > Solanaceae > Solanum > Solanum dulcamara. The sequence goes on along the minus strand of NC_077248.1, from coordinate 16,307,055 downwards.
CTCTGACTAGCTGAACGTTTAGGAGGCATGTCTGAAACGTGTAAACGCACGAATTAGAAAGAAAGCTTTTATAGAGTTAAACTCTATCGCACGAACTCAGATTATGAAAGAAGTGAAATAATTCCTAATGTCCTATAGCTTCCTGATTATAAGTGTGGTGCACGACACACCTATAAACAAGACTCTACTAGACACGGCTTCATAGACACCCTAGGACTCTTGAACTCTGTGCTCTGATACCAAGTTTGTCACGCCCCGAGAGGGTACCCTAGGCGTGGCCGGCACTCAGAAACCATCTCTGGCTTCCGAGAGAACCACTTGGTCTCATTACTCATTTGTTCATCAGCGGAAGACTTAATAATACTAATGTGGGATTGTCATAATCAAAGGAAAAATATATAATTCTTAGAAGAAGTAGTTTCTAAGGAGAACTACTCCGATTACATCATCAGACTCTGTCTATGAAGCCTCTAATACTCTTAGATGGTGCCAATGACATGTCCATGGCTACCTCAAAAGAAACATCACACTCAACAATAATAAAAGGATAAGGAGTTCCTTCGAATACAAGAAGGACTCACCAAATAGCTGAAAAGAAATGATCTTCAACGATGCGCCTGTTGAGGATCTCTAACACCTGTATCTGCATCATAAAACGATGCAGGTCGAATGACGTCAGTACGTGGAATGTACGAGTATGTAAAATGGCAGGAAGGTAAGGACAGATATCAAGAAACTCCTCTCAAGAAAACTCAGCTCAGAACTCAACATTATCTCAACATCAATATGTAATGCAAGTTTAAAATATAAAAATAATAGTAATAAACAATGCTTACTCAGTTGGGAGTTTCTCTAACCGACAACCATCACTTATGAGCTAGCGATGATACAACGAAGCGATGTCGTTGCCACATCCATCCAATACCTTGCCAGGGTAAAGGACATCACCATCTTGGATCCATTCATCAAAGTCCTCTTTTTGGGACTTAAGAGGCATAGCCTCCATCCTACGCTGGCTACGTAGTTCTGGGGTTTGAGTAAATTAAACTCTTACCCAACTCGGTGCTCAATACTACTCCCAAAATATGTGCTCATATTAAACTCATCATCTAGTCTCATTGGATTTTAATTTAAATCATCAAACTCATCTCATTTCATGTTCATCAATCATTATACTTCCAAAAACATCATTTTCATCTCATCAAAACATCTTGCTCAAAATATCATTTTCTCAAATTCATTCAAATTCAACTCTTTTGCTCTTTCAAAACTCAATAAAATACATATATAGTATTAATTCATATAACTCTCTTTTTATCAATAAAAATAATAAAAAGCCAACATCTTTACTCAAAACATGTGTAAAAATATTCATGAACATCAAATCAATTAGGATTCATGGGAAAGTAGCCATGAACAATAATTCCAATAATATGAGAGATAACAATAATAATAATATTAATGCATAAATATATCTAACTCAATAGAAGAAGAATTAATTCATTTAGAATTCAAGATTTGGATAAAACTCAACTATAACTCAATTATAATGAATTTAAATATTGGGCGCATGGACGAACTCAATCCGATGCTATGAAAGCCTTACATACCTTAAATCCGAAGGTTTACTCCGAATTGGAATACTCTTGGACCCCTAGCCTTTTCTTCTCGCCGGAGCGTTTTGTGTACTACCCGGAGTATAAGAATAATCGGAGTAGTGTTTTTATACTACTAAAACTAAAACTATATTTGAGAATAAGTATAAAGAGAGAAGAAATGCTTAAGAAAGCTTGATGAATAAAATGAGGAAATAAGGTGGGTATTTATAGGTGGGAAAGAGTGACCTAACAATAAATAAAATGATTATAAAGAAAAATCTGAAAATTTAATGGAATATATTGATGTCATGGATGATGTTAAATGGAGGACAATTTATGTCATGAATGATGTCAAATGTATCTAGATCTTTCCATGGTAGGTAAGATGAGTTCTTTTTAACAGAATACTTTTTTTCGAAGCTGCGTTTGAATAAGATAAATTCCTTATTAGGATTTTGTGTCTTCATAAGAATTGTAGATATGAAAGTCTAGTTTCATATCGTTCACGAATCAACCAATTTGGAGCAATATACAGTGAGATATGAATTTTCTTCTATAAACACTTAATTCCATTATAGTACTATATCTTGCAAAGATTAATTTATTTGACCTACTTATACTCCGAATTTGAAGTTATGTTCTTCATGAAAGTTGTAGGTAAGGATGTTGTGATTACCCAAAAATTTGAATCACCTAATTTGGACCAACCTATGAAAAGTTATGCCCAAAATACAGAGGCTGTATTAGTTTTGTCGAGAATTGAAATACCGACATACAACATTTTAGGGGTTGTTACAGGTGCCATCACACTCGTAATCGAGTTGTGACAAATTGGTATCAGAGCTCCAAGTTCATAGGTATTATGTGTACAACCCAAGTCTAAGTAGAGTCTCGAGGATTGGTACAGAGACATCTGTACTTTTCTTTGAGAGGCTATGAAGACTGTTAGGAAACTTCCTTTATTTATTCTCTCTTTTTGTGCCAAGTCATTATTGCTAGTGTTGAGTGTAACATGTTGTTTTGGCAGATGCTGAGGACTAGATCCACGTCTATTGGTAGAGGGAAAGCAGTCCCCGAGGTAGCTGTTGAGACCCCATCTAGGGGTAGAGGTAGGGGACGAGTGAGAGGTCGAGGCCATGGAGCGGTTGGTGGTAGGGGTGCCAGAGAAGAGGCACCTGCTCAAGGTTGTGCTAGAGAGGCCTCCCTAGAGCCACAGGTTGAGATTTCTAAGGACCAGATTCCTCTAGAGCCCGCACCACCATTGTTGCAGGAGACTTTATTGAAGATGCTAGGTATGTTAGAGAGTTTTACTTAAGGTGCTGCAGGCACACCACAAGATTCATAAATTAGAGTTGGTGTACAAACTCTAGAGCAGTATCAGGTCCTCATGGCTCAGGTTCAGGTGGGCCAACCACCATTGCTTCCCACACCAGCTGCTGATGCGCAGATTTCCCCAGATATGGTTATGACTATAGTTGATCAGCAGTGCTATAAGAGGTTTCAGAAGATGAAACTGCCCTAGTTCCAGGATGGTAAGAGTGAGGATGCACATGAGTTTTTGACATTGTATCGTGAGATGTTGGAGGCAGTAAGCATGGTTGATGCTTAGGGTGTTAGATTTGTTGCATTCCAGCTCCGTGAGTTATCCAGGAAGTGGTGGAGGACAATCATGAGGTCCAGACCAGTTGGATCCCCTCCAATTGAGTGGAGAGTTTTTGCTAGTGCTTTTGAGGATCGCTTCATCCCATAGAGCGTACGGGGAGGAGAGTAGATTGAGATTTGAGAGTTTGACTTAAGGCGGTATGTTAGTTGCTGAGTATAAGGCCTGTTTCTACCAGTTGTCGAGGCATGCTACAATATTGATCCTAGATAATACAGAGAGCGTTCACAGGTTCATGAAGGGTTTGACATTTTCTATCAGATTCTATGTGTTAAGACCATCCCGTGAGGGGGCTTCCTTCCAGTCTATTGTGAGCACCGCCAATGAGGCAGAATTGATTTTTAGAGAGGTGTTTGGGGACCCAAGAGCGCCTGTGCTAGTGGTTAGTTTTTGGGTGCCTCGTCTTAAGGTAGAGGGTCATATATAGGCGGCAACCAGTTTCAGCACTAGAGACCAGTTCACGCTTCTATGCTGGTAGCAGATAGTGGTTAATTAGTCCGAGGTTCTCAGAGTTCTGGCTGAGGTGGTGATGGTATTCCATCAGGGTCGTCGCAGCAGTCTTCTATCCCGAGGTCATGTTTTAGTTATGGAGATCCGGGTCATTTAATATGCTAGTGCCCATTATAGACTCATTTAGGGCCCCAACATATTTATTCAGAAGCTCTAGAGAGAGATTCAGCGCCTCCGATTAGGGGTCGAGGTAGAGCTCCAATAAGTAGAGGTGGTAGATCCTCTGGTGGTGGTGTTGTGGTTTCGCGAGGTAGGGGTACAGTTTAGGCGGGTGGTGGTAAAGGAGCTTAGTGCTACGCTTTTCTGGGGAGACCCGAGGCTGAGGCTTCTAATGCGGTTATTACAGGTATCGTCCTGGTTTGCCATCGACCTGCATCTGTGTTATTTGATCCTGGATCTATATTCTCCTATGTGTCTACTTATTTTTCATCTGAATTTGATTTGAATTGTGATGGCATGCCCGTGCCTATACATGTCTCTACACCCGTGGGTGAGCCCTTAGTGGTGGATCGAGTGTGTTGATCCTGTCTTGTTTCTCTAGCTGGGTATGATACTTGGGTAGACATAATTATACTGGGGATGGTAGACTTTGATATAATATTAGGCATGGATTGGCTTTCTTCTTATCATGATATTCTTGATTGTTATGCTAAGACTGTGACCTTAGCGATACCGGGTATTCCGAGGATCGAGTGGAAGGGCACTAGTGGTTATTATCCTAGTAAGTTCATCTCTTATATGGGTGCTTAGAGATTGATTAATAGAGGGTGTATGTCCTATTTGGCCTTTATTCAGGATATTAGTGCTGAGTCACCTCCCATGGAGTCTATTCCCATGGTTAAGGAGTTCGCCGATGTGTTTCTTACTGATCTTCTGGGAGTTCCTCTGGATAGGGATATTGACTTTGCTATTGACTTAGAGCCAGGCACCAAGCCCATTTGTATTCTACTTTGTCGCATGGCTCTGGCAGAGTTGAAGGACCAGTTGTAGGATCTATTAAGTAAGGAGTTTATTCGTCCTAGTATGTCACCTTGGGGTGCACGATTATGTTTCTAAAGAAGAAGGATGGGTCTATGAGGATGTGCATCGATTATAGACAGTTGAACAAGGTAACAATTAAGAACAAATATCCTCTTCCTCTTATTGACGATTTGTTTGATCATCTTAATGGAGCGGCCTTGTTCTCCAAGATAGATTTGAGGTCTGGGTATCATCAGTTGAGGATTAGACCATCAAATGTTCCTTAGACCATTTTTCGGACTCGTTATAGCAATTATGAGTTTTTGGTTATGTCATTTGGGCAGACCAACGCCCTAGTAGCATTCATGGAGTTGATGAATGGGGTGTTTAGGCCGTATCTAGACTCCTTTGTGATTGTTTTCGTTGATGATATCTTGGTGTACTCCAAGACAGAGGAGGATTATTCTAGTTATATGAGGTTGGTGCTTCAAAAATTGAGGGAGCAAAAGTTGTATGCCAAGTTCTCCAAATGTAAGTTTTGGCTTAGTTATGTGGCATTTTTAGGACACGTGGTGTCCAAGGAGGGTATTAGGGTGGATCTGACCAAGATTGAGGCAGTTAGAAATTGGACCAGGCCTACTTCCCCTAATGAGATTCAGATTTTTGTAGGTTTGGCTGGGTATTACCAATATTTCATGCAGGGATTCTCTAATATTGCGGCCCCACTGACTAGACTGACTCAGAAGTCAGTAGATTTTCATTATTCTGATGAGTGTGAGGCGAGCTTTCAAAAGCTCAGGGCCTTGTTGACTTCAGCTCTTATTTTGACCTTACTCGAGAAGGGTATAGACTTCACCGTGTATTGTGATGCTTCTAGTATTGGGTTGGGTAAAGTTCTAATATAGAAAGGGAAGGTAGTTGCCTATGCATCTAGATAGTTGAAGGCTCATGAGAAGAACTACTCTACCCATGATCTAGAGTTAGCGGTGGTGGTATTTGTGTTGAAGCTATGGCGTCATTACTTATATGGTGTGTATTGTGAGGTATTTACTGATCACCGGAGTCTTTAGTATATCTTCAGTCAGAGGGATCTGAATTCGATACAACGTAGATGGCTTTGTCACGCCGCGAGAGGGTACCCTAGATGTGACCGGCACTCGAAGACCATTGCTGGTCTCCAAGCGAACCACTTGGTCCAATCACACATCCATTCAATATCAATCAACCATCGGAAGTTTAAAATAAAGAAATAATTTAGTGGGCAATCCAAATCAACGATTCTAACACAAGAAAGAAAGGCTAGGGGCCAACAAATCAACTCCATTCTTTGTCATTTAAATTAGTTTGACAAGAATAATTCAAGGAAAGAAAATACTCAATCGACCCATCATTGTCTAGTCTATGAAGCCTCTATCACTACTATTTAATTGGTGTCAATGACATGTTCATGGCTACCTCAAATCAAAATGAAAAGGGCTAACTCGACGCAAGAATAACATAAGCGGTGTCCTCCGAATGTAGGGGAGGACTTACCAATACACTGAGTGTGTATTGATCCTCAATAGTGCTCCTATTGACGATCTCTTAAACCTGTCTCTACATCATAAAATGATGCAGGTCCAAATAGACGTCAGTACATGGAATGTATGAGTATGTAATATGGCAGAATGAAATATACATTAAGGAAGAGTAACGTTGGTTCAAATATCTCAAATTAGAAAGATAAGAGAGACTTAATCAAAGTGTTGTAAGTCTAAAGTAAGAATACATTTTAGACAAAGACCAATCATATACCATACAATCCAATCCAATTATGTACAATACAGTTCAATCAAATCATTTACAATTTGATCCCATCCAATCATGTACAATCCGATCCAATCCAATCACATATCATCCGATTCAATCCAATCATATACAATCGGTTCAATCCGATCATATACGATCCGATCTAATCTAATCATATATCATCCAATTCAATCCAATTATATACAATCAGTTCAATCCGATCATATACGATCCAATCCAATCCAATCGTACAATATTCGATCATATATCATTTAATCCAATCCATCACATATCACCTAATCCAATCCAATCATACACAATCCAATCATATATCCTCCAATCCAATCATATGCAATCAACTCCACCATAAAGTCAAAGGACTCAATTTAATAGATATACAAATTAAGTTATGCAATATTTTACAATTCAACTCAATCATCTACAATCACAATCAAACCAATCATATCAAGCACAATCCATTCAATTGGGAGTTTCTCTAACCGATAACTATCATCATATGAGCGAGTGATAGTACAACAAGCCGACGTTGTTGCCATATCCGTTCATACCTTGCCAGGGTAAGAACGAATCAACAATCATGGATCCATAACCAATCAAGTCCTATCATGTTAGAACAATAAAATAGGAAACATCCGACTTTAATGGTTCGATCCTATGGGAAACATCCGAATTTAACGGTTCAATCCCCTCCTACGTTTGGCGACGTAGTTTATTGGTTCGAGTATGGACTATACTCTTATCCAATTCGGTGCTCGATACTCCTCCCAAGACTCAATATGCTCATATCTATTAAGTGAGTAAAATACTCAAAATACTCATTTAGTCTCATTGGATTCTTTTCAAAACTCAAATCAAATCTGGCCTCATTGGACCTTCTTTCAAATCGACTCATATCAAATCATCAAACTCTCCTCTTTAAAATTTATACAATCTCAACTCAATTTCAAAAAATGATATTTTAAAGTAAAAATGCTCAACTCATTTATACTCAAAATACTCATGTTCAAAAATAATTAAAAGACTTTTCAAACTCAACTCATGCTTAAACTTTTTTTAAATCATAGATGAAAATAATCATTCTTTAAACTCAAAAATAGTATATAAATAGTTTATGCAAAAATGTTCACAAATCATTTATTTAAAACTCCTTCTCAAAATATCATTTATTTTCAAAATATTCATAAGACTCCAATCAACTCAAATTACGCAAATCACATATCACATGATCACATTATACTCCAATCCACTTCATCACACAACATCCTCATCAACATAACCTCTTCATCAATCATTCTACATAAGTTAAATAACCACCATTCACATCATTACGCACACCATCAACAAAACATCACCATTCACATCATTATCAAACATCATCATTCACATGATCGTCAATATCATCATTCACATCATTATCAACATCATCATTCACACCATCATCAAACATCTTGCTCCAAAATCCTTATTTAATTCTATATTCCATTTATAGAAACAAAAGTGGCATTCTAGCTCTACCAATGTTTCATTTCTTTTTTTAAGTCATTCACATTCATACTATCTCAATTCTCATATAACTCAAAATCAATTTCATCAAACTCAAGTAAAATAATACCTTATTTCACTATAAAAATAATATTGTTTTTATTATACATAAAAATCATCAATCTCATCCTCAAGATAAATTATGACCAAAAAGAAATCTTATCTTGGGTTCATGTGAATGAATACATGAATCCATACTCTCAACAAAGTCAACTCAAGAACATCATTAACACATTTTAGTAATATTCTATAGTTTAGGAAATTTCAAGAAAAACTTTCATAGAAAGTTCAAATCTTTCACAACTTCTATCCAACACATCTATGGACATATGGAAGAACTCAATCCATATTTTAGGTTAGATTTACATACCTGGAAATGAAGAACATCCCACTGAAAACCAAAGACATGACTTGAAAATCTTGAATCCTTGAGCTTTTGGGAGGATTTCTTGTTGGAGATGTTTGGAAGAGAAGAGAATGGAGATTAAGGTTTTTTTAGAGAGAGGCACAAGACTGAAAAATATGCTCCAAATCGTCCAAGGCTAGAGTATATATAATTAGGGAAAAAGTTCAGTTTGCCCTTCCTCAAAAATCTAGAAAACTGGGCAAAAACTCTCCTGGCGTATAGTGGCGCACCGCGCCACTGCAGCGCCAAGTCAAAATAGGCTTAAAACCTGCACATTTGATAGTGGCGCATCGCGCCAAGGACCAAACCTGCACATCTGATAGTGGCGCGTCGCGCCACTACGGCGCCAAGCGAAGGTTTTCCTCAGTTATGGTCCAGGGCTGAAATTCCTGCAGCACTAGTCCGTCGTAAAATGGTCATAACTTTTGACTCCAAACTCTAAAAATTGCAATCTTGATGGCGTTGGAAATAAAAATCAAGGAACTTTAATTTGGTAGGTCGTGGGCCACCCAGTTTATTATATTTTAGGAGATATGATTATTTGAAGTTGACCCTTATATTAACTTATCCAAAAACTTAATCGATTGGAATTCTTTGGACTCGGTTTGGTGTTAGAGATCCCTTATGACCCCTAAACACATCTAACACACTTTAAATACTTAGGAATTGATCCTAACTCATATATAAAATTACAAGCCCTTCGGTTCGAGTCTACACACACGTGAAGAAATATTCGAGTCTTTGCAAAAAGAATTCTGGGGTCTTACAGGCTTGAGCTACTAAAGGACTATGATATGACTATCTTGTACCACCCAGGGAAGGCTAATGTAGTGGCTGATGCTTTGAGTAGGAAGGCTCCTAGTATGGGGAGTCTTGCGGCGATTAGTGTTGACAAGAGGCCTTTGGATAGAGATGTTGGTTAGCTAATAGCCTTGTTCGATTGCGAGTTTTAGAGGAGGGTGGAGGATTCATTGCTTCTATAGAAGCCCTATCTTATTTAGTTGAGCAAATTTGGGAGAGGCAGTTGGATGGTAAAAAGATATGTCTCATTTGAGACACGGTGTTGAGGGGTGGATCCAAGGAGGCTATTGTAACACCCCCTAAAACATTGTATGTGGTGTTTCAATTCTCGATGAAAATGATACTGCTTCTGTATTTTGGGTATAGCTTTACATAGAATAGTCCATATTAGGTGATTTAAATTTTTGAATAACTCCAACGGTATTACCTATAAATTTCATAGACTATATCTTAAGATTCGGAAGATACGTAGGTAAAATAAATTAATTTTTGCAAGATATGGTGTTGTGATGAAATGGAGTATTTGTAGAAGAAATATCATATCTCATGGTTGGATGCTCCAAATCTGTTGATTTTTGAATGATATGAAAGTATAATTCTAGATCTACGATTCATATGCAGACACCAAATCCTAATTAGGAAGTTATTTTGTTCAAACGTAACTCCGAAAAAAGGTATTCCATTAAAAGAAGATTTATCTCACCAACCATTGAAAGATCTAGATCCATTTGACATCATGCATGACATCAATAGTCCTCTATTTGACATTATCTATGAGATCACAATCCTCTATTGAATTTTCAAGATCATCCTTTGTAATTATTTTTATTTATTGTTAGGTCCATCCTCCACACCTATAAATACCCACCTTATTTCCTCATTTTATTCATCATGCTTTCTCAATAAACTCTTCTCTCTTTACACTTCTTTACTCATTCTCAAATATATTTTTAGTTTTTAGTAGTGTAAAAATACTATTCCGATAATTCTTATACTCCGGGTAGTACACAAAATACTCCGACGAGGAGAAGAGGCTAGGGGTTCAAGAGTGATCATTGAGTTCTTCAATTTAGAGTAAAGCTTCGAATTTCAGGTATGTAAGGCTATTTATAGCATTGGATTGAGTTCGTTCATGCGCCAAATGTTTAAATTCATCGTAATTGAGTTATAGTTGAGTTTTACCCAAATCTTGAATTCTAAATGAATTAATTCTTCTTCTATTACGTTAGATATATTTATGCATTGAGATGATTATTATTTTTATCTCTCATATTATTGAAATTATTGTTCATGGCTACTTTCCCATAAACCCTATTTGATTTGATGTTTATAAATATTTTTACATGTGTTTTGAGTAAAGATGTTGGCTTTTAATATTTATTGACAAAAAGAGTGATTTGAATTAATACTATATATGTATTTTATTGAGTTTTGAAAGATCAAAAGAATTGAGTTTAAATAAATTTTAGTAAATGATGTTTTGAGCAAGATGTTTTGATGAGATGTAAATAATGTTTTAAAGTGTAATGATTAATGAAGAGATAATAAGATGAGTTTGATGTTTTTTCAATAAGACTAGATGATGATGTTAATATGAGCACATATTTTGGGAGTAGTATTGAGCACCGAATTGGGTAAGAGTTTAATTGACTCAAACCCAGAACTATGTAGCCAGCGTAGGATGGAGGTTATGCCTCTTAAGTCCCAAAAAGAGGACTTCGGTGATTGAATCCAAGATGGTGATGTCCTTTACCCTGGCAAGGTATTGAATGGATGTGGCAACGACATCACTTCGTTGTATCATCACTAGCTCATAAGTGATGGTTGTCGGTTAGAGAAACTCCCAACTGAATAAGCATTGCTTATTACAAATATTATTATTATTTTTAAACTTACATTACATATTGATGTTGAGATGATGTTGAGTTCTGAGCCGAGTCTTCTTAAGAGGAATTTCTTGATATCTGTCCTTACTTTTCTACCATTTTACATACTCGTACATTTCATGTACTGGCGTCATTCCATATGCATCATTTTATGATGATGATACAGGTGTTAGAATACTCAACAGGTGCATTGTTGAAGATCATTACTTTCCAGCTATTTGGTGAGTCATTCTTATATTCGGAAGAACTCTTTATCCTTTTATTATTGTTGAGTATTATGTTTCTTTTGAGGTAGCCATGGACATGTCAATAGCATTGTCTGATAGTGTTAGAAGCTTCATAGACAGAGTTTGATGATGTAATTGGAGTAGTTCTTCTTTGAAACTACTTCTTCTAAAGATTATTTCTTTCATTTCATGTAGATGATGGCGAGCCCACATAAGTATTCTTATTTTCACCTAAGTCTTCCGTTGAAGAACGAATGAGTGATGAGATTAAATAGTTCTCTCAGAGGTATGAGATAGTTTCTGAGTGTCGACCATGCCAAGGGTACCCTCTCGAAGAGTGATATCTAGACTTGATTTAGAGGGTGTCTTGAGGATTGGATGCCAGATTTTTGTGCCCAAGGTGGGTGACTTGATCAGATTGATACTAGAGGAGGCTCATTATTCTCGATATTCTATTCATCCATGTGTGGCAAAGATGTATCATGACCTTAGTCAGTATTACTAGTGGTGTGGGATGAAAAAGGATATCGCAGAGTTTGTGTCCAAGTGTTTGACATGTCAACAGGATAAGTGTGTGCACTAGAGTCTTGGAGGTGTGAGTTAGAGGATGCCCATTCCTACTTGAAAGTGGGAGAGAATCACCATGAAGTTCATTGTGGATTTGCCTACCACCGTGGGTGGTTATGATTTTAGATGGGTGGTGGTTGATAGACTGACCAAGTCTGACCATTTTATTCCAGTTAAGGTGAAGTACATGGCTGACAGGCTAGCTCAGTTGTATATCAGTCAAATCGTTCAGCTTCATAGAGTTCTAGTATCTATTATTTCGGATCGAGTCTCAGTTTTTACTTTGCACTTTTGTCAAACTCTATATGAGGGCCTGGGAACTAGGTTTGATATGAGTATAACTTTTCACCCATAGACTAATGGTTAGTCCGAACGGACGATTCAAGTGTTAGAGGATATGCTCCGAGCTTATATTATTGATTTTGGTGCTAGGTGGAATCAACATTTGCCCTTAGCAGAGTTTGCCTACAACAACAATTATCACTCCAGCATTTAGATGGCCCCATTCGAGGCATTGTATGGTAGGTAGTGTCGATCTCCTATTGGGTGGTTTGAATAAGTTGGGATAGACTCTTTAGACACAGACTTGCTTAGAGATACCATGGAGCAGGCTCATATTATCCAAAGTAGTCTCTTGATAGCCCAGAGTAGGCAAAAAAGCTATGCTGATAGGTGAGTTTCACCATTGGAGTTCATGGAGGGTGACCATGTTTGGCTTCGAGTGTCGCCCATGAAGGGCGTGATGCATTTCGGAAAGAAGGGCAAGTTTAACCTTCGGTTTATTGGCCCATTTGAAATTTTGGGGAGAACGGGAGAGATGCCTTACAAATTAGCCTTGCTATCTAGCTTATCAGCGGTACATATTGTATTTTATGTTTCTATGCTTTGAAAATATATACCGAACGAGTCTCATGTGTTATCTTTTGACACGGTGGAGTTGGGTCTAGATTTGACCTTTGAGAAGGATCCCATTGCTATCCTTGATAGACAGGTCCATAAGCTTAGGAGCAAGGAGATAGCTTTAGTGAAGGTACAGTGGAGGCACCGCTCAGTCAGAGAGGCGATTTGGGAGTCGAAAGATGACATGCAGGCCCGATATTCACCTCTTTTTGAGGCTTCGAGTACTTTCTTTTACTTTATGTTTGAGGATGAACATGTTTTTTAGTGGTGGATGATGTAATGACCCTAAAGGACATTTTTGGAATTTTTCATAAAAATAACTATTTTACCCCTCCTGGCAGTTTCTCCGAATCATATTTGTTTGATATCTAATGTCATTTCCTTAGTTTTCTTGAAAAAGTTGAGATTTTTGGTAAACATTGAGTTTTAGAAGTTTAGAATGACTCAAAAGTGGTATTTGAGGTCATTCAAAGTTTCGAATTTCAGAATGAAATACTGTCGATTCCATTAGTTTTAGAATATTGAAATTGGACTAGGAGAGATGATGGAATCGCATTTGGGGTCATATTGTGGATTTGAGGGGTTGAGTTGGAAATAGTTGAGTTTTTGGTCATAGGTTTGACTTTGATCAACATTTGAGGATAGGATACTCGGAATTGGATTTCAATGACTCCGTTGGATTCAGAGGGTGATTTTAGGCCTAGGGAGAGTTCCTGTGTAATTTTTGGAAGCTCCGAGGGCATTTTGATCTTTTGAGGCATAAAGTTTATTTAGATGCAACTTTTTGATTTCCAGGTTGAGGAGCCCTCGAAATCGAATTCTGATGATTCCAATGAATTCGAAATGTCGAGTTTAGTTGGGATGCATATACAGTTTGTCTATATGGGGTCCCAAATAAATCCTGAGAGTCAATTCGGAGACTTTACGACATTGAAAGTTGTTGGTTCTAGTGTCTTCGCTTAAGCGAAGGGGGTGTCGCAAAAGCGAAGGTTCGGGTTTTGTAAAGGGCCGCAAAAGCGACCAAAGTGGATGCTATAATGAAAGGGTGTGGGTCATAAAGGTGACCCAAATCCCGCAAAAGCGAGGGTCCGCTGAAGCGAACCCCTATCGCTTAAGCGATATCAGAGGAGGTTTTGATGGGGTTTAAGGTGTTTTTCACCATTTTTGAGTTTGGAAAGATTTGATAGGCTATTTGAAGAGGGTTTTCTCATGGGATTTCATTGGGTAAGTTATTTTCACCCTACTTCATCATTTTCCATTGATTAATTAATGATTCTAACATATATTTGGGGATTTAAATGGGTGAAATGGCCCTTTTTCAAGAACTTGAGGAAAATCTTAAATCATTGATTGTGACTTGATTAGGGCTGAGTTTTTTGAACAGTTTTCGATATTAAGTTCCTAAGACTAAGAGGAATAATTTCATCCAAAAATTCCTAGATTTAAACCCCTATTTTGTGAAGTCAATTTTTGAGCCTTTGACCCCCTTTTCGCCGAATTTCACATTCTTAGTATCGTTGGAGTTAGTATCTGATTGTGAATCAATACTTGAATAGATTATGGAGATTCAGTGTATACTTGGAAGGGCAAATCACACATGGATTGATTTATCGCATCTTGGCTAAGGCAAGTGGACTCTTAAAACTCCGTGAATCTCTTATAATTCCTTAATATCCCATTGTGTATGTGTTGGGACGTAATGGGGATGAGGTTATAGGTTAAATTGTGATATGAATTAATCTAAAAAATGAATCGATGGGGTTAATAAAATATGATGCATGATATTGTTGAGTATTGAAACTTACATGTCGTAATCTAGATATCTATGTGTATTTGATGAAATACTTGTTAGTCTAATTGTGATTGCAGTTTGTGTGAATTGATTATTCCTCATTACTTGTGTGGGCATGCTGTTTGTATTGGTTCTGAAACACTTTTATGAGAGGTATATGTTTGCGAGATCGAGGTCATTTTCGTCAAAGATGTGATATGGCCGAGGTCATTTCCGATGAGAGATTGATAGGCTGAGGTCATTTTCGGCAGGATTATATTGCCGATGTCATTTTCGGCAAAATTATATTGCCGAGGTCATTTTCGGCAAAATTATATTGTCGAGGTCATTTCCAGTGAGATTATATTACCGAGGTCATTTTCAATGAGATTATATTGCCGAGGTTATTTATGGTGAGAGATTATACTGCCAAGATCATTTCCGGTGAATTATATTGCCAAGGTTATTTCCAGTGAATTATATTACCGAGGTCATTTCCGGTAAAGTTGTGGGACCGAGGTTATTTTCGATCAGAGACTATGAGGCCGAGGTCATTTTCAGTCAGAGTTTATCATGCTCAGGTCTTTGCCGGCAACTGCACACATGCATGATCATTGAGTGTGCATATACATATTCTGCATATCTGTGTTGATAGTTTGATACTTGTTTGTGACTTATGAGTACTTGTACGATACATCTTATGATATTTAGTTGTGATCTGTATCTTATTGAATTGTATTGTATGAACTGTTAGGTTGGGCTGATTTTTGTGCAGGTTGTAGTCTGGAGGTTTGGTTGGGTTGAAAATAGAGTTCGTGTATTCTTTTAAATTTACTTAGTTTTCCTAGTTAGCTTGCTGGTTACCACGTTGTTTGGTACTCACTCTTGCTTCTACACTTGTGTAGGTTACGAGCCTGGACTTTGATCACCGTCTCTTTTTTTGATCATTTGAGGCTTCTGGAAGTTGAGAGAGATAGCCATTGATATCCAATGAACTCTCGTACTTCTTGTATTTTTATGCTTTACTCTATTCAAGAGTTGAAGACATATTGAGACTTGTACTTTTATTTCAGTTTTATTTTCTTTAGCAGTTTATACATGTGACAATCAATCTTTGGGGATATTTAAGTGAAATACTTTCACTTTTCATTTATTATTTACCTATTTCGACTGTT
This sequence comes from Solanum dulcamara, assembly GCF_947179165.1. NCBI lineage: Eukaryota > Viridiplantae > Streptophyta > Magnoliopsida > Solanales > Solanaceae > Solanum > Solanum dulcamara. The sequence goes on along the minus strand of NC_077248.1, from coordinate 16,291,243 downwards.
TCCACTTTATTTATCGAAATATTTGGTTTTAGGCTGACTTGTCCGGTGGAAAAGGACAAGTGTCATCACATCCGAAATTGGATTGTGACATGTATTTAGGTAATTTTTTCTAAATTTATTCGGTCCAGTATTCCAATAATCTGAAAGGATTTTATTCAACAGTCAAGCATGATTGCACAATGAACATAACGATAACTAAGTCGTGCCAGAAAATGTTTATTATAAGTTGCACTCAAGAAAAATAAGTCAATAGGTCTTCCTCGTACCCCCTAAAAATAACCTAAAATTTAAGAGGCTTCAAGAATATACGCGACATTTAAATCCTTACAAGCCATGTTTCTTGGATTCAGGTGCAAGTACCTAGTATAAGCGCGGACCTAAAGGTCGGATATTAGGATTCAGGGAGTGGAGATCCAAGTGCAGATACGGGTCCGAGCAACATAGCCTAAAACAGAAGAAGTGATTTTCTTAATTTCATGGTTATATTGTTGTAATGCTTCTTATTATTATTATTTAAATAAGAGAAAATAGCAAAATACCTCTCTAACGTATAGTCGGATTTTCAACTACAAATTTTATCTTCACGGGAGTCCTATGACCCCCCTAAACCTTTTATTTTCTTTATTTAATGACCCTTATACACTGATGTGTCATGGAAGGTGAATGCACCTCCTCTAAGCGCGTAGGAAGCTGAGTAAAACTCTATGCAGAGTCCAAATCACTTTCCAACTGTAACTAAAAAGCTATTCAAAGCTTTTTATCTGAAAAAAAAAGCTATAATTTTCAGTTCTGTTCTTTTCCTTTCTTCTTCCTCTTTTCTACCATTTTTCTAAAAATCAAGCTTTCCACCATACACGAAGCTTAAATCTAGTTGTCACTACTTTTAATTTTATCTTCCATTACAAAATTCTCAATTTTAGGATTTGTAATCTTCCCCAGTTTCATATTTAGAATTCAAAATTTCTTTCTCCTGTTTTCTCGCTTTTGGTGTTGTAAGAAATTTCTTCTCAATGGTACGAAATTTCTTCTTATAACAATGGATAATAAGAAGGGACTTAACTTCATTTCATCCAAGAAGAGGAGTTCCTCTAATTCTATGATTTTTTCTAGAAGACTCTTTTCTTGAATATTTAATTCAGAGAAATATCCAAGCAAACTTTAATTGTCAAAACATGCAAAGAAATTTTAAAAGTCGTGGAAGAAGAAACGGGTTTGAGTGAATGGAATTGAACGAAGAAGAAAAGGGTTTGAGAGAATGGAAGAGGAAAACAGTCTGAGGAAAAAAGGAATTAATTAGGAGAAAAGGGATTTCAGAAGTCGTGGGGGTCCCAGTCATACGTGGCCAGCGTGTGTATACAAATATTTTTATTTATCTGGTTTATGTGGACTCATCATCATACAAGGGTCACTAAATAAAGAAAATAAAAATCTTAGGGGGGTCATAGGATTCCCTTGAAGATAAAGTGTGTAGTTGAAAATCCGACTATACGTTGGGGAGAGGGGACATTTGGCTATTTTCTCTTTAAACAATAGTCATAATAGGATCGATCTACAAATGCTAGAACCAATGAACTTTGGATATCATTTGCGAGAATAGAGAAAGACTGGAAAATAAAGGCACACCACCACCACCACATATTCAGTTGAATCCCTCAGGTGAGGTTAGGATGTACGTAAAGTTTACCCTAACTTGGTAAGGCACATCATATGGTTCACTATAATTAAAATTTGAATCTATTTGATGAAGATTTGACCCAATTCAGATAGAGTTTCATAGTTGAGGCTTGTAAAAGACGAAAGCCAATTTTATATATAAGTTTGAATAATATTGTATAACAATGTAAAACTTTGTATAATATTGACTATGCATGTGTGAATTAAAATTATGGGTACATAGACCGTATGTATAATAGTTTGTGTTGGACAACATATTTTTTTAAAATACACTTTTATTAAAGGAAAAACTACTTCTCTGAGTATTTTTTAATAAATAATTATTAATTTTAGCAATATTTTTATTTATTATCATTTATAACAATACATAGTAATACTGTGATAAATTTGCACTTGTATTAAAAGTGAATTATGCATGTAATATAAATGTATTATAAGTGTTTTAAAATATATTATACTTGTTTGGTAAAATATTGATACAATGTATCATAATTGTATTAAAGTGTGTTATAAATGTATTATCCATCAATAAAATTTCAATTATACGTGTTTTACAAATTATTCTATGTAATGTGTATTAAAACTGTATAATAAATATATTATAAGTGTTCAGTGAAAAACATATTATTGCTATAAATGATAAATATTTTCTTAATGTAATATATCTAGGTAAGTTTCCCGACAATAGTTCATTTGGCCCAATCATAAATAAAATGACCCATTCGAGTTAACCTAAAACAACTAGAGACTATTTGTTCATACCAACTCGTCGTTGCTTCATATTTTGCGTCTAAATCCATTGACTGTAGTGGATTCTTAGAGATCAATTTCAACAATATCGAAAAAATAAGTATAACTTAATAAATTCCTTAGTGTTAAGAGACAATTACATTCTAACCCTATTCTTTTTCAAATTATAAAAATTTCTTTTTTTTTGAGAAACTCGGATACATAAGTCATCTTTCCTGATACATAGTGATGCCTTTAATGTTGTTGCGGTAAAAAAGGAAAAGTAATGGAAGATTTGTCAATTAAATATTTTGTTAGGTTTAAAAAGGAAAACGTAAATAAAAAAAACACAAATTATGGGAAAACTTTATTGACAATAGGATTCAAACCCTGGCAAATTGAAACATGCTAGTACAATTCAAAATTCAAAATTCTTCTTCCCATTTTTTCAAAAAGAAACTCTTAATTTTTGAATCAAAATTGTCGATAAATTGTACTAATATAACATGAACCTGTCGATTTTGTTGAGACATTCCGAAATATGAAAAAGTGAGGTAAGATATGAACGATACAAAAGTGATGAAATTATTGTTGATCAAAATACGGGAATTGATGGTGGCTCTGATAAGGGCTTTGAGTCAAGATCCATGGATGGCGCCATTCTTGAAAGTGAAAAAAAGTTATGGAAGTTGGTACATAGTAAAGAAGAATGTGTAGAAGGATTTCTTTATCACGTTTTTTTGTTTTCAACAAATCCGATTGTTGATTTTTTTTCTATTTTTTATTGTTTATCTTTTTGTGGTACATATAAATTCAGATTTTTAATATATCTAAAAGGCATAAATTCCCCTCTAAAATTATACCGAAAGGTCAGTTACACACTTAAACTATAATGTCGACCTATTACACACCTAAACTACCTAAAAGTGAAATTATTACTTCATACAATTGAACTGGCAAAAAAAAGGAGCAGTGCCTCAGAAATTCTGTAAATTAAAAAAAAATAAAAAAACAATCACCACACCTACCCTCTTCTTTTTCACACTCACCTTCATTTACTCCCATTTTGAATCTATTGTTTTCTTTCAAAATCCATTAAAGTAAAAAAAATTAAAAAATAAAATCACTCCACCCCACATCCTTTCTTCTTAACACCCACCCACCCTCTTCTTCTTCACACCCACCTCCATTTACTCTCATTTTGAATCTTGATATTTTTTCTTTCAAAACCCATTAAAGTAAAAAAAATTAAAAATAAAATCACCCCACCCCCATGTCCTTTCTTCTTAACACCACTTACCCTCTTCTTCTTTACATCCACCTCTATTTATTCACCATTTTGAATCTTGATTTTTTTCTTTCAAAACCCATTAAGAAGAAGAAGAATTTTTCTCCCCATTTTGGTGGAGAAGACGATTGGGGTTTGGGGGGGGGGGGTCGGATGGGTGGTTAATAATTAATTAGGAGTTAATTAGTATAAAATATAGTTAATAAAAGAAAAGCTAATTAATAAAGAAAAGAAAAGAAAAAAAATATAAAAAATCGGATGGGTAGTTAATAATTAATTAGGAGTTAATTAGTATAAAATATAGTTGATAAATGAAAAGTTAATTAATAAATAAAAGAAAAGAAAAGAAATATAAAAAATTGGATGGGTAGTTAATAATTAATTAGGAGCTAATTAGTATAAAATATAGTTAATAAAAGAAAAATTAATTAATAAAGAAAAGAAAAGGAAAAAAAATAAAAACTTCGATGGATAGTTAACAATTAATTAGGAGATAATTAATATAAAATATAGTTAATAAAAGAAAAGTTAATTAATAAAGAAAAGAAAAGGAAAAAAATAAAAACTTGGATGGATAGTTAATAATTAATTAGGAGTTAATTAATATAAAATATAGTTAATAAAAGAAAAGTTAATTAATAAAGAAAAGAAAAGAAAAAAAATATAAAAAATTATAATTTTTGACGTGGCAATGACGTGAAACTGATGTGGCGTCACGTAGTAGAGAGTGTAATACACCACATAATATGAGAGTGGTGTTATGCGTTCAGGGGGGTAATAAATTTACTTTTAGGTAGTTTCGGTGTGTAATAGGTCACCATGATAATTTAAATATATAACTGACTTTTCGGTACAAATTCAAGGGGGAATTTATGTCTTTTCCTAGTTGCTTTTCTTTCTTAAATTAATGTATCATGCTTTCGTTTCAATATTATGATACATTACATTTTTATCATGCACAATATATTGTGTTTAAATATTAGTTTTGATACATAACCTTAATTTATTAAAACATAAATTAGTATGCATCATGTTCATAGTTATTTATTTGATACATAACTATTACAAATTTCGTTATTTTTTACTATCAAATACATACACCTTAACTTATTCAACTAGAAGGTTATGTATCTGTAGACATTATCAAATATAATTGTGGATATATAAACACTAATATTTTTATAACAATATCAGTTTGTATCATATTCATAGTTATGTATATGACACAACATTGATAGAACAACTGGTTGATTTTTTCTTGATATTTTGTTGTTAATCTTTTTCTGATACATATGAGTTCTGTATATGATACAAAAATTTGAATTTATAATAAATGTATCCGATACATAACGACTACAGTAATGTATCTATATCGAATATAACATCTTATGGGCAAAAATTACCTATTTAATGTATCTAGTAGAAATAATGTACTTAACAATTCAAACAAGGTACATAAATAGTTATGTATCATGATAAATCTATCCATCTCGAAAAATACAATTCAAATGTAATGTATCATAATGTTGAAACGAAGGCATTATACATTAATTTAAGAAACAAAAACAGTTAGATACATTAAAAATGTGAACCTATATGTATCACAAAAAAAATGAACAACAAAATCGACCTTCATCCATATGTATCAACAATTTTTTAAGATGAAAAAACTAAAAAAATAAATTAAAAAAACTTAAGTTATGGAAAGAAATTTACCTCTTGAATAACTTAGAATCATTAATTGGAAAGGGAAAATAGTTGAAATTCAAAAATAGATTAATGGATGTAACTGTGGAGAGATTTGCGGAGTGAAAAAAGAAAGAAAAGCATGGGTAAGATATTTTAAATTGATGTATCTGAAAAAGGGGATGATGAGAGCAAAAGAAGAGATTTCTGATATTTTTTGGAATATTAGGAAAAATAAAAAAATATGGTAAAAAAGGGTGTGTAATTAAATAATTTTTTCAAAATATAAATTCAAATGGGTCGAATTATTTATAGGTTGAGTCTAATAGACATGTAAACTAATAAATCAGTATCACCTACTTAGTTAAGGCTTAACACATGTCATCTCATAATAATTTCGCTAAAAAAGACGGACATTTGTTAAACATAAAGGGTAATTGGGGTTTCAATAAGTGAAAGGATGGATATTTTTAATCCAAAAGTTAACATTAAGGACAGTTATTGTTCAATAAGTGGACGAAAGGTCATTTTTGACCAAAACATGTAAGGTCAAGTACATTTAGGGTCCAACGAGTGAAAAAAGGGGAAATTAGAAGCATTTTTAATACGCTACAATTTAAAGTAATGGATCCTTTTATTAAAACTCAAATAACTAGTATATCTGCCTCTACAACACACATAGTGATTTATAGTTTCAACAGGAAGTATTAACAGAAGTTTGCCTAAGGAAAAAAGGAGGATCCCAAGCATAAGAGAACTTGACAGTATACTTTGGTGGTATGGAATTGCCATTGTTGACACTACAAGTGTTGTTTCCCACGGGCTTGAAAATAGTTGGATCCACTGGTTCAGTTGTTTGAAAACCATTGCAAGACAATAACATTTTTTGCATGGTACAATTATCACAATTGTTCACCACAACCACATTCCACTCTGGCTTTCCCATTATTTCTCTTCCACTCCTTATTGTTCCAATTGTTATATTGTTCAAATCACAACTACAAACACCTACACAATCAAACAAAAAGTTCTCCTATTATATAAGAGAGAGTTGAGGCTGAGATTGAAGCAGGTAGCAATCCGTGCATAGCACGAGTTTTTCCTCACTAGTATGTATATAAATTGCATTAACTCTAGTTGAATCATGGTAATCTTCACAATAAAAATCAGGTCTAAGAAATTGAACTGTCAATTGTATTGTTTGTATGCGACTCTTTTAAAGAAATAATAGGCTAGTCAATGATTTGGCGTGAGGACTAAGTATCTATTTGGCTTAACTTATATTAATCAGCTTATTATAAGCCAAAATAAATAAATTGGGGCTAACTTATTTTTTTTTTTTTGGGGGGGGGGGGCTTATAAGTTGTTTTTAACTTATAAGCTGCTTTAGATAAGCTAAATTAAACAAATTCAATTATTTTTTGGCTTATTTTAAGCACAAAATGATTTTAAGTTATCCAGTCAAACACTCAAAAAAAAAGCTGAAAACATCTTATAATCAACTTATAAGCTAATCCAAACGGGCTCTAAGAATACTTGCATTTGTATTTAATTATTATCTAAATGGGCAGTTGGCCGGCCATGGGAATTGAATATGAAACATTTAAATGGAATATTTTGTTTACCATGAATAACAGAAAACTTGGAAACCACATTAGAAAAAAGGAAATTCCATCTTGACCAACGTAACCCATTAATTAATGAAAATATTAGAGTGTAAAATTATTATTTTTACATAATTGATTATGATGTTCGGATTAGCTTTCACGCATCGAGATTAATTCGACATGATATTTACAATCTCCTACCAACAACATATACCAAGTAATTTTGTCCATCAAAGATAAGACAGATGAGAAAAATCACCTAATATTTTTGTTTTTATTAAAATTTGAACGAAAAACCTCATGGATCTAAACCACTTTATTAACCACTAAATTACATCCTTGCGTGCAGTGTAATTATTTGGTGGAAACGATCCATCTTAATTTGATTTATTTGTTTGGGTTAATTTAGACCAATTAAGTTAATGAATAACAAAAAATAAAGTAGAAGTAGTCTAAACAAATGATGACACATGTCTTATTACCCGAACGAATATTGAAATTTTGGAATCTCTAGATCCAACAAAAAAATTATTCATAAATTAATAAAATCTTTTTATTAATAATCTCTAAAATTCTCTTCAATTTCCTTCCACCAAAAATAAATAAATTAGCTAGTAGTGTCCCTTTTAAAAGAGTAATATTACAAACCAAGAGTGATATGAATAGAAAATAAATTCATGATTATATATGCAATAAAATTAACTAATTTTTAACCACAATGAAGTTGTTACTAAAATAAAAAAGGCATAGGCATTTACCTTTGCTAAGAAGTGTAAGGAGAAGGAGAGTGATAGAAAGCTTAACAATGGTTTCCATTAGGGAAATGATCTCTTTGTTGATGTAGAAATTGATTGTGGCTTCTCTATTCGGTATGAAGAATAATAAAGTTTGTTCAATATTAGCCATATATATATATAAGGTTAAGGGTCCCTTATAATTAATGCGTGATTTTATATGTCAATAGTGGTCATGGGTTTGCCGTGTACATCTATCCGTCTAATCGACCAATAAATTAAATCAAATTAAAAAAATATTGTTGAATTATTGCTATTAGGTTATTTGGTTAATGAATTTCTAATAATTTTATAAAATAACATAGGAAGCTTACATAAATATGCTATATTAAGAAAATATTTATCATTAATAGTAATAATATTTTATTTTTTACTGGACGCTTATAATACATTTATAATACTGTTTTAATACATATTAGCAAGAATAATTTATAAAACACATATAAAACAAGTTTTATTCATGGACAATACATTTATCACACAATTTAATACACTTATAATACATTGTGTCAATTTCTTACCAAACAAGCATAATATATTTTAAAACATTTATAATACATTTATATTGCATGCATAATTCACTTTTAATACGTAACAGATTTATCATAGTATTGCTATTGATGGTAATAAATAAAAAGTATCGCTAAAATCAATAATTATTTATTAAAAAGTGTCCATCCAAGTAATTTTTTTAAATAAAATTATCAGGTTATTGGTTCGATGTTGGTTTTTCAATATTGGATTATTGGGCAAACCGATAATCCATTAAGGTAATAGTAATTTACTACTTTATCCCTACATAAAGATTATATATTAATATCAATACCTTATTGGTTAGTAGCTTTATGCCTTTTAATTTTCAATTGACATTATTGTCCTAGTTTTTTTATTTGTGTTGCACTTGTAATCTTGTATAGTTTTTTTTTCATGTTAGTTACTGCTATTTCTATTTTATGAGCATTCTATAAAGTTACATTATTTTCTTGTCGTGCCAAATTTTTAGAGAAGTCATATAACTATTTAATGAGCATTTTTTATTGGTTAAATCAAAAATCGAACCGTTAAGGGCCAAAAATCGATAAACCAAAAAATGATAAAAAAATATCTTATTGATTTGATTATTAGTTTAGCATATTTAAAAACCAAAAATTAATAAATTGAATCGATAATACATAAAATCGAACCGAACAGACCAATGCACACCTGTACGTTTGTAGGATTTTTGCTAAGTTAACGTCACCACATCCATGTAATTGATTTTATTTATGGAGAATTACACAAAAAATTTTCTAAGATTTTGAGTTATAATTTCTATTTCTTTTTGGGAAATGACATAGGTGTTAACAAGAAGCAAATTAATTATACATCTCTGTTTCTTTATTTTGATGTCTCCTAAATTAATTACACATATGTCCCATTGTAGCTTTTTTGTAAATTAATTGTTTTTTTTCATTCTTTTTTGTCAAGTTATATATATGTTATTCTTTTGTTTTCATCATAATCTAATTCATACTCAATTTTAATTTTTTATTTCTCCTTTTTTATTCATTTAGTTTGCATTTTTCTACTTTTTCTTCTTCTATTTTTATTTCTTTTCCGCTTTTATTTATGGATTGTGATGCTCAATTTAGGTGATATCAGTTTGTATATCAATTTCATACACTATGTACTTATCTATTCAAATCAAGATTTCATCCCATTTATCTCCATGTTGGATAAAGAATAAACAAACGTTACCATCTTTTATACTGAAAAAACGATTGTTTTTCCAGTTTTATAAAAAACAAATTGAAAAAATTATGGATAAAAGCATGAGAATTTTATTGGAGACAAATAGGGAAAATAAAAATATCCACATATAAAAAAGTTAAGGAGAAAAATTATATGGATATATTAAGGGAGAAAATGGGCGGAAAGCAAGAATCGAACCCCCATCTTCTCCTTAGCAAAGAGAAATTTTACCATTTGATCATATCCGCATTTTTTCTCTCTTGGATACACAATACGTACCCACATATATGATATATAATCGGATCTTATTTATGCAGTGTCGGGACACATTTTCTAACGATTTCAATTATTTTGTTAATTGTATTATGAAAATATTAAGGGGAGATATTTTAGGAAGAAGATCATGAATGAAAGATTTTTTTGGGAAGAAGTTTAGGAAGATTTTATTTTTTTGGAGTGAATTAGGGAAGAAGATCAGAAATGAGAGAATATTGGGGAGAATTATTTTAGGAACGAGAGATTTTTTTAACCGATTTATTAGTTTTTGATAAAATTCTTCTGTTATGAATTGAAAGTAGAAACTTTTGCTAAAACTTGTAATACTTAATTCTATATTATATATATATGTTTTGCCCAATTGACAACTAGAACACACAGTAGGCAATTTATTCTACTACTAATATTGATGCAACTATTATTACTCAAAACTTTTAATGACTTCAAACTAGGATATTCTAATCTAGTATGCCACACGTTGTCTGGTGTGTTTCAATCGTGTGCAGTAGTCCAATCATAGAGATTGTTATCTTTCAAAGCATAGAGTCCACGCCTCTTAGATTCCTTGGCCAATAGTGTCTTTGTCTTCTTTTTCTTTACAACAAAATCCATTTTACCAAACTCAAGAGTGCAACAATTATCCTTTTCGAGTTTACTAACTAAGAGTAAATTCTCAGTAATCTTTGAATCGACAAGGACTTCTTGTAATTTCAGGCCTGATCTAGTTGTATTCCCAACATGCATATGTTATGTCTAATTTTAATCCATTCTCAATAAGGATTTTATCTGGTCTATTATAGTGTTTAAGGTCAAATAGAATACCCGAGTTATGTGTCATATGACTACTTGCTTCTGAGTCCACATACAAAGTGTCATCAGTAGCAGATGTATTTTGTAGATTGACAACAGCCAATGCTTGTGGTAATTCATCCGCAGATTGATAAGAGTAGTCCCACATGTAAAAACACTTAACTGCAATATAGTTAATTCCTACCACAGATTTGATATGACTCAGTACTGTTTCTTTTCTTATTTCCACTTGGGAAAATTTGATTGTTCTGAGAATTTGTTCCTTGTTCTGCAGGCTTGAAGCCTCTTTCTCTAGAGTTGAAGTTGTTATTTCCTCTTCTCTGAGAGCAGCTTCCTCTTCCCCCACCCTTTTAAGCAAAGAATGCCATGTTATGGCACCTCTTCTTCATCCTCCCTAATATCAAAACACCTAAGAGCATAACAAATTGATTAAGGGTGGTATGGTGTCTTACCTAGCATGACAGTTTTGAAGGTCTTGTACTTGAGACCTAAACCTCTAGTAAAATTGGTTGTTTTGCTATCTTCATCCATAGGTTTGTGAATGACTGCAAGGACATAGCATATACCTTTGAATTCCTTTATATATTCATCAATCTTTTTAGCTCCCAACCTAACACTTTGCAGTTGTTGTTTGAGCTGAAACTCATTATCTTTTGTTGCTCAAAGATAAGGCTTCTTCCAAGCATTCCCACATCTCCTTGATAATTGAGCATCCCATAATCAGGTACATGCTTTTTTCTATTAAGGTGCCTGAGATCCAACTCCTTAGCAACACTTCTCCTCCCAGTCATCAATGTTTCCACTATCTTCTGCATCCTTTACAACAACTATAACTTTCTCAGCAGTCTTTCCAGTAGAATAGCTACGTTTAGTTGGTTCATTTATTATGATGAAATAGGTTAGTAACTTCACATGAATTAACCGCATTATTTATGTCCTTAATATGAGATAGTTTGTTGGCTTAAGCTTAATGGAACATGAGGCAATGAGATGGTGAAGTGAGAAGATGGACAGAGTTGGTAGAGGGGGCCATTACAGTTTGAACGTGCAGTTATTTTTATTTTTAGATTCAATACCTAGAGAGTGGAAGAGCTTATAATTAAAGCTCTGATACCATTTAGAAATCTCACATAAATAATTAAGAGAAATTAAGAATGTATTGGATATGTAAAATTGTCGAGTACATGCTCCTTATATATTAGTGAATTATAGAATTCTAGGCATGCTGCACTTAGAGTTCTACTACAATATAAATACACAATTTACAAGAGTAGTGATTGACTACCACTGCTATACATATAACTTATCCTAGTCGATTTCAACTAGTATAAATCATAGCAGCCTAGTCAACTTTTAGTAGCCTATTCCTAGAATGATTCTAACTCTATAACAATAAACTCACACATTAATTATAACATGTTGTTCAATCTGTTTCATATCTTGAGCCTTCCTTATCTTCAACATGAGCAACATAGCCTAAAACAGAAGAAGTGATTTTCTTAATTTCATAGCTATATAGTTATCCAGAAAGTCATGTTGCTTATTATTATTTAAACAAGAGTCATAATAGGATTGACCTACAAATGTTAGAATCAATGAACTTTGGATATCATTTGCGAGTATAGAGAAAGACTGAAAAATGAAGGCACGCCACCACCACAACATACTCAATGCAATCCCTTAAGTGAGGTTGGGTGTAATGCCTCAATTCTTGAGAAATTACTTTTTTCATATGAAATGACCATTTTGCCCTTCCTCCTGAAAACTTTGTTTGAAAGGGATGATTGGTGTGGTTTTCGATGCTATCGGATGCATTTTTAGTGATTTGAGACGTTAAGTGGAGTTTTTATTGAGATAGTTGACTTTAGTCAATATTCCAAGATCCAAGCGTTAGATAGAAATTCCATCAATTTCATTGCGTCTAAAACATTGAGTTTGGTCTAGTTGAGTATTGACTTGGAGACCTAAACCTTAGAATTCATTTTTAAAATTTAGGCTAAAAGTTGAGTTTTAAGCCTAAAAGGGTCCGAGAGGGTATTTTCATCATAACAAACTTTTTTCAAAATTTCAATTATAGAGTTTGAAATATTAATTTTAGTGGGGTAACATATCAAGTTTATTTATATCGGACCCCAAATAATTTCGAGGGTCCGTTCGGAGACTTTGAGTTTGGAAATTTGTTGGTTTCTGGAGCAGGCATCAGCACTCTTCATGTTTGTGACCATGTGGCCGCGTTCTCGATCACAAACAAACCTCTCGCATTTATGATGCTCAGTCTCCTTATACCTCGCGATTGTAGAAAGGGTTCTCACATTCACGATGCCCAGTTCCTTTGTGTTTCGAGATCATGGGGGCAAGTGGTCCGCGACCGTGATAGGTAAATCATGCCTGAACAGGGTCAAACTCAAGAGTTCATCCCATTTTCTTATTTCCACCATTCTTCATTGTTTGGAGTTTGAGGGAGACGAATTGTGAAGAGATTTTGCGAGAAATTTTATTTGGGTAAGTGTCTTTTTCAGTCCTAAATCATTTTCTATCAATTTTATCTTCCAAAATCATTTAAAACTCAATATTTCAATGTGAGTTTTGGGGGGGTTTCTCTCCCACATTTCAAAAATTAGTTTTCTTTGATTTCAAACCCGATTCTTGCTCAATTTTAATAGGGTTTTCTACCATGTACTCCTCTTGAGGCATAAAATTGAATTTCAAATAAAATTTTAAATTTGCCCTTTTCATTTCTGAGGTAATTTTTGATTGAGTTTGACCTTAGTTCTAAAACCTTGAAATATGGGTATCATTGGACTCTTTTTGATGAACTCTTTCCAATTTTGATAGTTGGTGTTCATTTCGAAATCGGTGTTTGAGAGTAGAGCTTCGATTAGAGTGTTCAAGCAAAGTTTCGGTCTACGAGATAATTTTGGCTATCCTTGTTTGAGACTGAGATTGGATAATTGATCATTATTATGTTGTAGACTTTGAGATGAGGTCATAATGTGATTTGAAACTGTTTTTTATATTGTGATGCCTATGTGGGGGCTTGATTATACTGTGTTGTCCGTGTGGAGGCTTATTTGTGCGGCTTAGCCCGTGTGGGGGCCTTATTTGCTATTCTATTTTCTTTAAGAGTATGTGATTCATGATTTGCCTATGAGAGAGGCTTATGATATTATTTGACTTGTAATTCTTGTATGAGGAGTTGAGTTAGGGATTTTGATCGCTCTTGAGTAATGAAACATTTTCAAAAAGGGTCAACTCTTATTTTAATATATCTCCTCCCCATTACTATCTATTTAAGGGTGTATATCATATTTAGGTTGAGTTTGAGAACTTTAGACCTTATATTATATGCTGATTTGATTATTGCCCCCATGCCATATGTGTTGTGATATATTCATCCTCATTCATCATATCATTTATCTTGGAGAGTTGAGAGATGTGAAAATTCATTTTGAGAAAGAAAATGAGACACTTTTTTATATCCTTGACCATGAGTTAGGTGGCAAATTGATAAGATACTGAGATTATGATTTAGTATATGAACTACGAGTCCTCCATGGCTCCTTGTCTAGAAGCCTTAGCTCGACAAGTGTATACGACAGTTTGTGCGATAGTTTTGATTCCACCGTACAACCACATCATTATATCATCTTATTGCATTGCATTGAATTATTCTTTGAATTATTTGACTTATCTGATCATACGTGATATTGAACTATCCATATATGTTTACTTTACTCACGCCGTTTTATATAAATTGAAAACACCGATGTCGGAGTGAGATTTTTCTATGTACAGGTAGAAGTGTATATTAATTTATCTCATAAATTTGATTAATTCCTTATACTCAGTCAGTCAAATCTACTAAGTACATATGGATTGTACTCATCCCTACTTCTACGTCCCTTTTGATGCAGATCCTAGTCAGGGCATTCCAAGCGAAAGTTGATTTCCTCTAGTGGAGAGTGTTATATAGGATTGGTAGTGAGATCCTATGTTCTGGATTTCCATTCGTTCCATCTTCTACTTTTAGTCTTTATTATTGTTTGAAAACTTGTGATGTATTTTGGATTCAACAATTGTATTAGATGTTCTTTATACTTATGATACCAGGTTTTGGGATATTTCTTTGTTATACTTATTTTCTTTTTATTTGTGTCCTGACTTCCCCTTTGAGAGTTTTGTATGTGATTTACTATTTAGCTTACTCATCAGGTTGAAATTTGGAATATGTGTCATCATGACCTCGATTTTTGGGTTGTGGCATTAGGGGACGATAAGATGTACGTAGACCTTAGCCGTCACACCATATGGTTCATTATGATGTTATTGTACATTTATAACACGAGACTCTGGTTCTTCAACCATTTGGTACTGGTTGATAATTCACTGTCTTTGTTTTTTCTTCTTGATAGAAAAACAAATAATTTAGTAATTCATCAAGTTATGTTTTCTCATTACTTTTTTCTTTACTTTTATTTATTTTGAGTTTATTGTTGACTACAAACTTAAATAAGTTTAAATCCAATATAGAAAATAAATAAGAAAAAGTTAGACAACTCAAATTGATTATTGCGATTTTTAAGAGCTTGAAAACACATAAATGGACTTTGTGACTTATTGAAATTTTTTAACAAATTGATAATTGTTGTTTGTTGGGTGAATCATTTCAAAGTTGTGATTAAAATTTGAATCTATTCGATGAAGATTTGACCCAATTCAGACAGAGTTTTATAGTTGAAATTTGTTGTGATATGAAGGTGAAGTTAGAAGTTGTTGAAAAGTAGTTAGGGGTAGGATGGTCAGTTGCACAGGTTAGTTATAAAAACATTTCTAGTTAGTTGAGAGGAGTTAGTTACTAGCTAAATGGAAGGTCTATAAATAGCATCTCTACTCATTGTATATTCAGTATTTGAGCTCAATCAATAAAATCTCTCACAAGTTAGTTCTCCATCTTTGATTTCTCTGATTTTACATTTTAGTTCATTGTATCAGAGCCATCATAGTTAGTATTGTGAAAGTCCAATTTGTTACGAAATCAAAGAATCAAGCATCTGGTTCTTCGATTCATCAAAGCTCAAGTTGATTGGTAGGTCATAGCTTGGAATCTGCTTTCAACATTAGAAGATTCAACTCAGTTTTTGCTTTCGCGATAACATTTTTTTTAGGATCCAACAATGGTGACTGATAATGCAGTAAGGGAGGTACCTAACAATGGCTAAAACACTGGTACATCATCCTCTCTTAATGGAAATTTTGTAACAAGTCAAGGTATTGACTATAATCGCCCTCTATTCATTAGTCCTACAGATGTAAGTGGAATCAATATAATTTCATTTAAGTTGCTTAGAATTGAGAATTATATATTGTGTAATTGATTAATAAGATTTGCTTTGCTGGGTAGACATAAGCTAGGTTTGGTTGATGGATCGTAGAAAAGAGTTATATAGTGAAGAACTATGGAGACAGTGGGAAAAGGTCAATGCAATTATTTTATTCTGGTTGATGAATTCAATTTCTAAGAACTTGCTTAGTGGAATTGCATTTATATCATCTTCCCTGGACATTTGGAATGATTTGAAAGAAAGGTTTGATAGGATAGATAGATCTAGAACTTTCAGTCTACATAAAGAGATTGCTTCTTTACAACAAGGTACTTCCTCTGTGTCTGCATATTATACTAGACTCAAACTCTGTGGGATGAATTTGAAGTTTTAGTGCCAGCTTCATGTTGTAATTGTGATAAGTCTAGAGGTTTTATGGTACATATGAATAGGCAGAAGTTATATCAGTTTTTAATGGGATTGAATGAGTCATATCGTCAGCCAAGAAGTCAGATTTTAATGATGGATCATTTACCTACTATTACTCAAGCTTATGCACTGATAGTAGGAGATGAAAGTCAAAAATCTATTATCACTAGTACTAGTAGTCTGCGCCTGAATACAGTTGATATCAATACGGAAATGAATTCAGGAGTGCCTCAGAGATTCAAAAAGAATTTTTCACTGGTATGTGATTTTTGTAAGTGTAAAGGTCATAGTAAAAAATTCTATTACAAAATAGTAGGATATCCACTAAATTTTAAATCCAAAAGAAAGGTTCCCAATGCAAACTCAACATTGGTTCCAAATGACACTATGCAATGTCAGTCTGATTAAGTTAATTTCTCATATAGAATGAATACCAGTGTTCCAGTATGTAAAACCCCAAAAATTTCTACGCCAAGACCCAAACCATTTCTCATAGGCATATAGGATCGAACTCGATGAATTCTAGTTGTATATATGAGTTAACATCAATTACTAAGTAATTTAAGGGTATTAGATGTGATTTAGGGTCATAAGGGATCCCTAAAACTAAGACAAGTCCAAAGAATTCGTCTTGGCTAATTTTCCGAATGAGTTCATATAAGGGTCAACTTCCAATGACCATAACTCCTATAATATAGCGAATTGGGTGGATCATGACCTATCAAATTAAAGGTCTTTGAGTCTTCTTTCCAACGCCACCAATATTAAAATTTTTGGAGTTCGGAGTCAAAAGTTATGACCATTTTACCACAGACTACCTTTGCAGAAATTGTAGGCAAACTAGCCTCAGTAGTTTGGGTGCTGGCGCGTCGCGCCAGCTATAGCGCCAGAAGTATTTTGGCCTATTTTTCAGATTTTAGGGTCATTTTAGTCATTTCCTGTATTGTACCCAAAGTGAGGTCGTTTTGGGGACTAAATTGACCCTATCTAAAGATCGTAAACCTTCTAACTCTCTCATTTTCTCACAATTAGACTCAATATTCTAAACTCCTCTCCTCTCAAACTCTCCCAAGAGCTTCAAGGCAAGGTTAGGGTTTTCAATTCAATACATTCAAGTCTCCATTCTTCCTCAAGTTCTCATAGAGATTTTATGTCCCCAAGGTATGTGGGTTTTCATCCATGGGTTCTTTCACCCATGGAGCCCAAATATTTTCTCAATTTTGTATATCAATTTTAAATGATGAAATCTTATGTTATTTTACATAATGGTTCCAAATGCATAGATTATGGTATATTTAAGTTTATTTACTCCTATTAGTATATATATGTGTATTGACTCTTAATTTCAAGTGATGAAAAATTTTAGGAATTTTCATACTACGATTTCAAATGTATAGATTCTTGGATATTTGAAGTTTATTTACCTATATTGACTTATGTTGATTCTTATTTACATGAAATGGATAGTTTATCAAGTTACTTATATGAAGGTTTGAAAGTAGTTTTAAAGTGCATATGGTGGATTATTTTTAAGATGTTTGATTTGATACATTCATATCACTCTCATGCATACAAGTATTCTTTAAATGTATTTGAAAGTTATATGAAATAAACCCACCTAGTTTTCTTATATTGAAATGAAGTTGAATTGAAAGTTTGACTCCAAATAAAAGTTTATGAAGCAAATGCCTATGTTTAAGGGAGTCTTGTGAAATGAAATATTTTTATGAAATGCTTGATTGATGAAAGGGCTTCTTAGCCAAAGTAAGGTTTCAATGTGAAAGGACAATTCTCACATTGAATCAAATGAAATATTTAAGGTTATGATATGACATGTTTGACCTCCCTATAGGCCGTCAATGCTTTTGAACATTTTTCCAAAATAGAAGGTCTGATTAGCATGGTACCCGGAATGCCATCACTGATTATAGACCTAATTCTCTTATAAACCAAGGTTCATTAGTAGAACGGTAAATAGAGCATGGTAGTCATGATGATATTATAAACCAAAAATTTTAATAAGCTATTCCACCGATGATGATTTGATGTCTAAAGTTATATAAATGCTTATGTTATTATGATACTTAAATGTTATTCTACTGAGAGCTTACCTAGCACCGAGCTGGACAAGAGGCGAATACCTATGTCCTAGAACTACGTGCCACCATAGGTATAAAGGAGATAGAGGCGAATACCCAATCTCTAAGAGGCGAGTACCCGAAATATCAAGTCTTAGTGGTGAGTACCCAAGTCTAAGAACAAGAGGTGAGTACCCGGTTCATACAATAGCTTAGTGGATCCACTTAGGCATGACGAAGTCTACCTTGGCAAGTAGTCTTCCCCTTTCTTTCGATGTAGGGTTAACATCGGGACTCCATATTATAGCTCACATAGTTTATGTCGGATAACGGTCGCTCTCACAAAGGTACAAGGTCCCTCTTCCAATATTTAAGATGTATCATATGATGTCTACTATGTCTATCACAAAATAAAGTATATGGTTTCTTATAATGACTCATGACTACCTCTACAATATTTAAGTTTCTTTTATGAATCATGATGGTTTCTATATTTTATTGACTAAGCTTCATAACTCCAAATGGTATTTCGAATGAATACAAGGTTCTAATATGGTCCATTATTTCACCTTATTGTATAATGATATATTGCATTGCATACTCACATACTTAGTACATTCAAAGTGCTAACGCATACTTTTGCCTACATGATATCACCATGTAGGAACTAATGTCACTCCCCGACCTCCTTCTCGTGGCTAGCTCAAGTTAGTTGAAGATTTCTTGTGGTGAGTTCCCATGTTTCGGGAACGACATCCTTTTTATTCTAAGCTTGTGTTATGTAGAATAGTAAGACTTTTATTAAGGCATTTCTTGACACTTATATTGAGGGTGAGCTAGGGACATGTGTTAGCCTCCGCCAAGTCTATTCGTAGAGGTATGTTTGGACACAAATGGAAAATGTTTTTTTTTATTTTGCTTATTATTGTATGTCATTACCAATAAAATGCTTAATTAATGCTAAGAGGCTTGGGTGAGGACCTCTGAGTGTCTCATTCGCCGTGTCACGTCTAGGCCCTAGGCTTGGGTCGTGACCCAGTAAATGGATGGAAGGGCAAAGGGAAAATTGATCATCACAATGAAAATGTTGTAATTGCAGCTCAAGTAATTGAATCCTCTCAAAGCAAAAAGTTTGGTGAGGTAGAAATAGTGGTAAAGCAACTGCTACAAGGATGCACATTCTCAAAAGAACAATATGATCATACTATTCAGATGTTGAATACAAATTAGCATCTACTGCAAACACTACAGGTAAAGCTTTATTTATTTCTGAAAATAGTGAAATCTGGATTGTGAATACAGGTATTACAAATCATATGGTGTCTAGGTTGGATATGCTAACTAAAAACTCTATTACAAAACTTGATGTTCCTAAAGAAGTAGGATTGCCAAATGGTGGTACTACTCAGGTTACTCATATTGATTCTTGTAATTTGTCACCTGGTAGTGTGATTACAAATATTTTTCACTTAAGTACAATCTAATGTCTGTCAGAAAAATCACAAAGAAATTAGGATGTTTAGTCTCCTTCTTCCCTAACTTTTGTGTTTTTCAAGAGTTTTATAGTGGAAAGGTGAAGAAGGTTGGTAAAAAAGAAGGAGGTCTATATCTGTTATGGAGAAAATTAGTTCAATAGGTTGACACTAATAAAAAGGAGTATGTCTCAACTGTTGCCAAAGTTCAGTCAGAAGTTAAAGAAGTTCTGTCAGAAGATAAGGAATCAGATATGATCTTATGATACCAAAGATTAGGGCATATGTCTTCAGGAATACTTAGTAGAATCTTTTCCCTGATTAATCATTCTATGTGTAAGGTTTCTAAGTGTTTAGTTTGTCCATATTCTAAACAGACAAGGCTTATGCTTTTTTCTAGTAGTGTTAAAAGTTATAATTGCTTTGAATTGATACATATTGATGTATGGGGCCCTAATTATACTCCTACTATTGGCGGCAACAAGTACTTTTTCACAATAGTAGATAATTTTTCTCGAATGACTTGGTTATTTTAAGCGGCGGATGATTGGTATGCAGGATCGGTTGCAACGGTTTCACATTCATGTGAATCAAGAGATTGACTTAAAGGGCTTTTCAACTTTGCTTCATCATAAATTTGATGCATGTGTGTCTCTCACAGTGTTAATTCAGTATGTTAGGAACCAGTTTGGAAAATCTATCAAAGTATTAAGGTTTGATAACGAAACTAAATTTGTTAATTGAGTTTGTCAAAATCTGTTCAAGGATATGGGGATCATTCACCAAAGTCCTTGTCCATATAATCCTCAGCAAAATAGAGTGGCTGAAAAAAAACATAGGCACTTACTTGAGGTAACAAGAGCTTTAAGGTTTCAAGCAAAAATACCTTTAAAATTTTAAGGACATGTGTCCTAGCTGTAGTTTATTTGATCAATAGGTTACCTAGTAGAGCTATCAACTTTGAAACTCCCTATGAAAGACTATATAGCTGTAAACCAGTCTTTCTCATTTGAGAACAATTGGTTGCTTGTGTTTTGCCAAAGTTCTTACTAAGCATAACAAAATGATGCCCAGGTCCAGGGCAGTAGTTCATATGGGATACTCAGAAGTACAGAAAGAAGTATAGAAAGGGTATATCCTATTTGATCTAATTAGTAGGTCATTTTTTGTAAGAAAAGATGTCCTTTTTCGAGAGGACCTATTTCCTTTCTCACAGGAAACTAGTTCCAAGCAAAAGTATCTATTTGTGGATACATTGCAAGGGTTAGAAGTTATGTTTCAAAATATCACTAAGCTAGCACCTGAGACCATGGGTTATGAGGTAGTTCTTGATGTGTCAGATGAGGTAGTTTCCTACACAAATGAGCATCTTGATGGAGCACTAGAAGATAGTTATGTGGAACATGTCTGTGTTGATACAACATATATATTATCCTCCACCTATGAGCTCCATACTTCAATTATTGATCATATAGATGACAACTCAATGTAGGATGTCCTACAAGAGCCAGTTCCACTTAGAAGGTCTACTAGAAACAAACATACTCCTACATAGATGCAGGATTTTATCTCTTTCAACATCAACAAGGAAGTTGGTAATCCACTATCCAACTACAGAGCTATGCTCACATGTCTCCAGCATACCAATGCTATATTGTTGCCACCTTTACAATCAGGGAACCAACTACTTATTCAAAAGCTGTAAAGAATAAAAGATGGGTAGATGTTATGCAAGCTAAAATTCAAGCCTTAGAGAGCAAAAAAACTTGGGAAATTACTCAGTTGCCAAAAGGGAAGAGGCCTATAGGTTGCAGGTGGGTCTATAAAGTAAAATACAAGTCCACAGAGGAGGTTGAAAGATTCAAAGCTAGGTTTGTTGCTAAAGGATATAGTCAACAGGATAGGGTAGATTACAAAGAAATTTTCTCACCTGTGGTTGTGGTTAAGATGGTGACAATTAGAGTTGTAGTTGCACTGGCAGCTTCCAGACATTGGCACATTCATCAGATGGATGTGTTCAATGCTTTCCTACAAGGAGATTTAGAGGATAAAATTTATATGAAGCTTCCACAAGGGTTTGTCAGTCAAGGGGGGAAGGTGTGTAGACTGACAAAGTCACACTATGGACTTAAGCAGGCACCAAGACATTGGAATCATACTATAAATGAAGCTCTTATTAATCTCAAGTTTAGACAGAGTCAATATGATCACTCTTTATTCATAAACAAATCAGAAGAAGTCATCATAGTACTTGTATATGTCGATGACATGCTAGTAACCGATAGTAGTTTAAAACTGATTGAAGAAACAAAGAAAGCACTTCAATAAGCCTTCAAGATGAAAGATCTAGGTGAGCTGAAGTATTTTCTAGGCATTGATTTTACTGGATCAGCATAAGGTATCTTAACGCACCAATGAAAGTATGATCTTGAACTTATAGCCGAGGTTGGGTTAACAGCAGCTAAGCCTGCAGGAACTCCCATTGATATCAATGTCAAACTAACATCTAGGCAATATGATGAACAGATGAACAAAACTAAGGACATTCCCGATGATCCTTTGGTAGATCAAATAATGTATCAGAAATTAATAAAGAAACTATTGTATCTCAATATGACAAGACCAAACATATCTTTTAGTACTCAGACTTTAAGTCAGTTCTTGCAACAACCTAAGAAGTCTCATATGAATGTTGCACTGAGAATAGTGAGATATTTAAAGAAACAACCTGGACAGGGGTTGTTATTGTCCAGCAATTCAAATGAACTAATTACTGCCTTTTGTAATGCTGAATGGGCTTCATGTCCACTTACCAGGAGATTTGTAACTGGCTACATGATTAAAATGGGTAGTTGTATGGTGTCATAGAAAGCAAAGAAGCAAACTACTGTGTCAAAAAGTTCATCTGAGTCTGAATATAGGATTCTAGCCTCCATTGTATCAGAATTAGTATGGTTACTAGGTATTCTAAAAGAAGTTGGTGTTGAAGTTCAACTATTAGTTCATGTATTCAGTGATAGCAAGGCAGCCATTCAAATAGCTGCAAATCTAGTGTATCACGGGAGAATTAAACACATCGAGATTGATTGTCATTCCATAAGAGAAAGACTGCAACAAGACCTAATCACAGTGAATTATCTTCCTTTCAAAGAACAACCAGTAGATATTTTAACTAAAGGATTGACAAGATTTCAGCATGAACACCTTCTATCCAAGCTAGGAGTTTTAAACATTTTTGCACCTCCTAGCTTGAAGGGGAGTGTTGTGATATGAAAGTGAAGTTAGAAGTTGTTGAAAAGTAGTTAGGGGTAGGATGGTCAGTTGCACAAGTCAGTTATAACAATTTTTTTAGTTAGTTGAGAGAAGTTAATTGCTAGCTAAATGCAGGTCTATAAATAGCATCTCTACTCATTGTATATTCAGTCTTTTGAACTCAATCAATAAAATCTCTCACAAGTTAGAGCTCCATCTTTCATTTCTCTGCTTTTGCATTTTAGTTTAAAGTTCCTAAAAGACAAAAGCCAATTTTTTTATATAAGTTTGTATATATTGTATAACAATGGACAAATTTGTATAAACACATCTTATATACTATATTATTCATTGTTATACAAGGTTGATGTGTCTAAAATAAATGTATAAAAGTGTATGCCGTGTATAAACACTATTGCAAAAAATTGACTATGCAGATGCAAATTAAAAATAGGGAAAATTACTCGGATTGGCAAACATTACTACTATAAATATGCGATAAAGGTATAGTTTAAATTAATTACACGAATTGGTTATAGTTTAATAAAATTTGCTATTATATAAATCTGGGGGTTCATGTACAAATCTGGAAGCGAATAAATAGCGAATATACAAATCTCTAAAACAAATCTGGAAGGAATATTTACAATTTCTTTGAAAATCCAATTTGTATAATGTAGTGAGATATACAAACGAGATAGCCCAATTTGTATAATGCAGCGAGATATACAAACGTTAATGACCATAGCAAACATAAATATAACTATGGAGAGTAATTAGAAAAACTATACCCATAGAAAATTATTAAGCTTAATATATTTGTCATTTCTGAAATTTTTTCTTAAAAATATGGCTACGTAGGTTTAATAGTTTGTGTTGGATAGTATGATTTTGAAAAATGCACTTTCATTTAAACATGTTTCATTAGTTCATTTGGCTCAATCATAAATAAAACGACCCAATCGGGTTAACCCAAAACAACTAGAAAGTATTTGTTCATACTAATTCTTCAATGTTTCATGTTTTGTGTCTGAATAGACTCAAAAGACGATAATAATTCTTCGTTCGACTGATTTTGGATCTTGATTCAACTTAGCTTCTTCATCTATTGACTATAGTAGATTAGAGAGAGGATAGATGATTGTGGGTATCGAGGTTTAAGGAATAATTAATAAGGAAGAGGATGAAAGGTTTTAGGGTCATGAATTTTAAAGAAGTCTGTCAAATTTGGTCATTTGAAACTCGTCGGCCAAAAGCCAAAAATCAAAACCTTTTTTTACTTGACTTGCACGTGACAGGCACCATATCGGTTGAATCGGTGTTACGCCGGTCGAAACGTAGGATATCCAACTTCGACAATAATGAATAAATAAATTTGGATTGGTCGAATTATTTATAAGTTGAGACAAATATACATGTGATCTAATAAATCATTACCACCTACTTAATTAAAGCTTCACATATGTCATCTCATAATAATTTCGTTAAAAAAGACGGACATTTGTTAACCGTGAAAGGGTAATTAAGGTTCCAATAAGTGAAAGGAGGAACCTTTTTAATCTGAAAATTAATGTTAAGGGCAATCAGGGTTCAATAGGTGGAAGAAATGTCATTTTAACCAAAACATTTAAAGTTAAGGACATTTGGAGTCCAGAAAGAGGACAAATTAGAACCATTTTTTTAAACGCTAGAGACATTTTAAACTCCTTTTAGAATATTATATTTGAAGTAATGAACCCTCTCATTAAAACTCAAATAACTAGTAAATCTGCCTCTACATCACACAGTGATTTATAGTTTCAACAGGAAGTATTAACAGAAGTTTGCCTAAGGAAAAAAGGAGGATCCCAAGCATAAGAGAACTTGACAGTATACTTTGGTGGTATGGAATTGCCATTGTTGACACTACATGTGTTGTTTCCCACAGGCTTGAAAATAGCTGGATCCACTGGTTCAGTTGTCTGAAAACCATTGCAAGACAATAACAATTTATTCATGGGGCAATTATCACAATTGTTCACCACAACCACATTCCACTCTGGCTTTCCCATTATTTCTCTTCCACTCCTTATTGTTCCAATTGTTATATCGTTCAAACCACAACTACAAACACCTACACAATCAAACAAAAATTTCTCGTATTATATAAGAGAGAGTTGAAGCTGAAGCTGAAGCAGACAACAGTCCGTGCCTAGCAAGGGTTTATCCTCACTAGTATGTATATAAATTGCATTAACTCTAGTTGAATCATGGTGATCTTAACAATAAAAATCAGGTCTAAATAAATATTTGAATTGCCCATTGTATTGTTCGTATGCTACTCTTTTTCTATCCTAAATAAATATTAGTGCTTTTGAATAATTATATTTGCATCAAAATATATGATATTTTAAAGAAATACTCCTCCGTTCCTTTTTATTTGTTAAAGTTTGACTTGACAAACTTATTAAGAAAATAATGATTGATATATTGAGTTTATCATTTTACCTCTATTAATTGATAGAGTTTTAAATATATTTACTCATTATATTATATTAACTCAATGTTAATAAATTGAGGATATAATAGAAAGAAAAAAATTGTGCTTTCTTGATTTGTCAAAATTGACAAATAAAAAAAATTAAATTAGAAAATATTTAACAAGTAAATAGGAACGGAGGGAGTAACAGGCTAGTTAATGATTTGGCATGAGGACTAAGCGTACTTGCATTTGTTTTTAATTATTACTCACTCCGTTCCCTTTTACTTGTCAATTTTTGACTTGACACACCTATTAAGAAATCAATTATTGATATGGTGAGTTTATCAGTTTACCCTTATTAATAATTAAAGTCATAATCCAAATTTCAAAATATTTTGATATCAAAGATTTTAATTTTCTCAATAAGTTGAGGGTATAATAAGTAAAAAAAAAAAATTTAATTTGTTAAATTTGACAATTAAAAAAAAATTAAATTAGAAATTTTTTGACGGAAAAGGGAGTGTCTAAATGGGCACAGTTGGCCTGCCACGGTAATTGAATATGAAACATTTAATTGAAAGATTTTTTTTACCATGAATAAAAGAAAACCTGAAATCCATATTAAGAAAAGGATATTCCATCTTGACCAACTTACTCATTAATTAATGAAAATGTTACAGTGTAAAATTATTATTTTCAAATGATTAGGGTGTTCAGATCAGTTTTTGTGTATCTCGATTAATTCGACGTAATATCTTCCACCTTCCACCAGTAATATGTACTAAGTGATTTTGTTCATCAAGGTTAGAACAGATGAGAAGAATTGAAACGCTTAATATTTTTATTTCTATTAAAATTTAATCCTAAAATCTCATGACTGTCAACTATTTTGTTGACCACTAAATTACACCTTCGGAAAATGATCCATCTTGATTTGATTTATTTGTTTGGGTTAAACAAATGATGACACATGTCTTATTACCCGAACGAATATTGAAATTTTGGAATCTCTAGATCCAACAAAAAAATTATTCATAAATTAATAAAATCTTTTTATTAATAATCTCTAAAATTCTCTTCAATTTCCTTCCACCAAAAATAAATAAATTAGCTAGTAGTGCCCCTTTTAAAAGAGTAATATTACAAACCAAGAGTGATATGAATAGAAAATAAATTCATGATTATATATGCAATAAAATTAACTAATTTTTAACCACAATGAAGTTGTTACTAAAATAAAAAAGGCATAGGCATTTACCTTTGCTAAGAAGTGTAAGGAGAAGGAGAGTGATAGAAAGCTTAACAATGGTTTCCATTAGGGAAATGATCTCTTTGTTGATGTAGAAATTGATTGTGGCTTCTCTATTCGGTATGAAGAATAATAAAGTTTGTTCAATATTAGCCATATATATATATAAGGTTAAGGGTCCCTTATAATTAATGCGTGATTTTATATGTCAATAGTAGTTATATAGGATTTTTTCTAAGTTGATGTCACCACATCCATGTAATTAATTTTATTTATGGAGAATTACAAAAAAAAAAAATCTAAGATTTCGACTTATAATTTCTATTCTTTTTTTTTGGGGGGGGGGGGGGGAATGACATAAGTTTTAACAAGATATGTATCAAAACCACAACTGAACTATTCCTTTTTTTTTGAGTTTCATACCTAAACTATTGTGAGTGTGAGTTTCATATCTAAACTATCACTTATTAGTTTGAGAAACACATGATGAAAGTATAATAAAAGAGAGATGTGTGTTTCTCAAACTAATAAGTGATAGCTTTGGTATGAAACTCACATTTTCAATAATTTAGGTATGAAACTCAAAAAATCGGTGATGTGGCGCTTTCTAAGGCCTTAAAATATGTTTATCTTTTTTCTTTCTTTTTTTAATCCTTTATTTTATTTATTCTAAGAAGCCGAATAGTCATTATAAATTTGTATAACTACTGGCACCTTTTAAATTCCAAACTACATACAACGATTGAAACTTAACTAGCATATTCAATTAATGATTTCTCTAAATGTTGCCTTCTTTTGTTCAAATAAAAAATCAAAGTCCTAAACGTATTTGAAGTCGTCTTGGTAACAAGCTGTAATTAACTGCCATATTTCATTGAAGAATTCCCGGCAAGTGTTGTGTAATGACCTGCTCCCGTCGTTACGGTGAACCAATAGGGAAGAAATTTGGGCCAAAACATTTTGGATAGTGACTTCGAAAAATTTGAGCCTAGGCCAGACTTGAACGAATTTTGAGTCAAGTGAGGTCTAGGGTGATAAAAAATGGATGGGGATTGAATCTTTAGTTGATTGGGTTAGTTAATAGCAAAGACTTTACGGAGTCTGTATGGCTTTACGGAATCACATTCGGATTAGTAAAACTCCAGAATCAATCTTGGCGTGAAAGATATATTTTAAGGCGTCTTGGGACAAGGGTGTGTTGTAAAAGGGGAGAATTTTAAGACTCTTTACGACCTCTTTGTCTCCTCCTATCCCGCCAGAGAAGGATGGTCCCGCTGTGTCGCGATAGAATGTGACTTAAATTGGAGAAAACTCCCAGAACGTTTTTATTCACTTCCACTTCGTTCTTAAGAGACCAGAAGCGATCTAGGGTGAATTCGTACTGATTTCCACCACAATTTGTGCATAAGGTAAGTAAATTACTCCCTAAACTTGTAATTTGATTCCTAGAATTCATAATCTATGGTGGGTGATCATTGGAGGAAGATTTTGGACAAAAGCTAATAGTGGAAAATAGCCCTAGAATGGGGGTTAGGATCACTGGTTTAGCTTAGGAGGGGAATTTTGTTATAATTCATGTAAATTAGACCCCTGTATTAGTCCTTTGTATGTTATTACCATATTTACACCAAGAACAAGCTAAATGAACCTTGTAAGATAAAGCTCCTGCACTTTAAAGTGGTTGAAAGCTTGAATTCGAGGTAGGTTATGATTTGTTTCTTATATGTGATTCATGTACTTGCTAAATTACTCCACTGTATGCATATGTGTATATGAATAGGAAAAAAATGCAATGGTCTATGTCAAATGATTACTTGCTGGTAATGACTTATAATGAACTTGTTCTAGATAGATATGATAGTTTGACTATTCACTGTGATTGTGGCTGAATTATATGCTTAGATCGGGTGTCACGTTATGACATAAATTTAGATCGAGTTTTATGTTCTGACACATATTTAAATCCGGTGTTATGTTCTGATACAACCTTAGATCGAGTGTCATGTTCCAACACATAAATAAGTGATTTCAGATCCTATGAGAGGATCCTTATGTGAAATTGCATGAATTTGAGACTAATGAACTGTGATAATGTTGAGTACTGGTTAGGATGTAATATTGGTTAAGTCTATTCTGTATATATATGCTTATAGTGTTGTATTTACTTGTACTAACTAGCCGCATGATCCTACCAGTACATTGTTAACTTTGTGTGCTGATACTACACTTGATTTGTCTTGGTTGAGTCCAACACATATTTAGAAGGCTGCTAAGAGACCTAGAATAGAGGACCGTTAACTGCTTGAGTTCAAGGGGTGAGCCATTTCTTTCGAGCTGACATGGACTTTCCTTATTCTAGTCTTTCTTCCAGAACTTAGACTTTTAAACACTGTTTTACTTTATGACATTTTGGGGCTTCACCTCCTTTTTCCTAGACTTGATATTTTGCTAGAATTTTGGTACATTCGACTTTTAGTTCTTAGGAGTTAAATTTTGCATATATTGAGGTTTATAACTAGACATTTCTGAGTTTATGGGAACACAACTATTGCTTAATGATTATACCTGCTTCCGTATCTTTAAATGTCTTATATCTTGCGATAACTGTCAATTTGGGTTATAATAATGGTTCTCCCATCGGAGGATTAGTGTGGGTGCAATCACGGCAAGTCTGGGTTGTGACAAAGTTGGTATCAAAGCCCTAGATGCGTTGATCTCATTGTACCAAAATGAATCTAGTAGAGTCTTGCGGAACGGTACAAAGATGTCAGTACTTTTCTTTGACAAGCTACAGGACTTTAGGAAAAGTTTTTGTCTTCTTTCCCTTTGTGCTATAACTTGATTCCAATTGGTATTTGTGATCCAAATCGGTATCTAACCTCTTCCACTCTCTTGTCCGCAGATGGTAAACACACACTACAATGATGTTCGGTTGTAGCTCCTATTGAACCAGAAGAGAATCTAGTTGCAAGAGGATGTAATCGAGGAAGGGGGTGGAGGAGGGGACGCAGTAGAGGCTGATAAATAGTAGCATTTGTCAGGGGTGAGGCTTCGATTGAGGAAGTACAAAGAATTAAGGCCTCTCCCTCGCCCTAGGATGAGTTAGAGAAGGACATAGAGGTGGAGGAAGATGAGACAGCTGAATAGGTGGAGGACACCCAAGATCCGGCTCTCGGTCTTCCCATACTAGACCCTATATTAGCTCAGTAGATTATGGCCTTCTTGAGTGGATTGGCCGATATTGGAGTCATTCTCACCATGCCCGTAGCACCAGCTTCTGTTGCTCGCCCATTTGCGGTTGCAGCTCCTTTAGTAGATAAAGTGGTAGGCACTGATGCCTTCTTCAAACCACTTATGGGCTTAGTGATGACTGGCACTGAACATGACATGCTCAAAAAGTTCCTGAAGTTTAATCCTTCAGTCTTTCATTGCTATGAGAGTGAGGACGCCTACGATTTCATCCTTGACTACTATGAGAGGTTGCACTTGTTAGGGATAGTATACCATCACAGGTGGTGTTTGTGATTTTTCAGCTACAAGATGAGGCCAAGCAGTGATTGAGGGCTTATGTATAGTGTTTCTCCCCATTCTTACCCCCACTTACTTGGATTCAATTTCATGCTTTGTTCTTGGAGAAATATGTGTCACATACCTTAAGGGATCGCAAGAAGGATGAATTCATGGCATGAGAACAGGGTAGTATGTCAGTGGCTGCTTATGA
The DNA here is from genome assembly GCF_947179165.1 of Solanum dulcamara. Classification (NCBI taxonomy): domain Eukaryota; kingdom Viridiplantae; phylum Streptophyta; class Magnoliopsida; order Solanales; family Solanaceae; genus Solanum; species Solanum dulcamara. The sequence continues at coordinate 16,260,665 of NC_077248.1, read as the reverse complement.
GGCCAAGTTCCATGCACTATTCAGGTATCCTACTCAACTGGTAACCACATATGAGGAGAGAATTCAATTATTTGTGAAGTGGTTAAACCCTGAGTTATAGGTTTTGTCTATCATATGACTTCATCAGGAAAGAATTTCAATGAGGTCACAGATTTTGTGAAGAAAGTAGAGGGAATACGATGGGATGGGTAGGCTAACACTTTGGCTAAGAAGCTTAAGAGTTTAGGTAACTTCCAGGGATTCTATTCTAGAGGGTCAAGCAGGCCGACAATTGCAACTCGACCAAGTCAGTCAGCACTTCCCGCTTCTACTAAAGGTTTTTCAAGTATCCTACATCAGTATCTGGCCTAGGAAGGCTAAAGAGCTTCTTTCATGGCTGGTAGTAGGTTGTCCCTTGAGTGAGGCTGCATTAATTATGGGGAACCGAGGCATATTAGGAGTAAGTGTCCCTACCCTCGCGAAATAGATCCAGCACCTCAGTAGGCCAAATAGTGGTACCCACGGGTGGAGGTGAAAGCGGTAGAGGACATCCACAAAGTGGGTGAAGAGAAAATTTGAGAGGTCCTGGAGGCCAAGGTAATAGTAGTGCAGGTCAAGAAGCAGCGCAGCTAGGCAGGGAGGTGGCCCATCAAGAGGATAGGGCCTAGTTTTATGCCTTTTCAAGCAAGATCGAGGCTGAGGCATCTGATGCAGTGATACAGGTACTATGTTTTTCTGTGATCGGATAACTACTATTTTATTTTATCCGGGGTCTACTTTTTCATATGTATCAATAAGATATGCCTTGGATTTTGATGCGATATATGATATACTTGATGCCCCCATCCATATTTCTATCCATGTTGGAGAGTTTGTTATAGTCACATGTTTATCGTGCTTGTTATGTTATGTTTATGAGATTCCAGACTTGGGTTGACTTGGTGATTTTAGACATGACCGATTTTGATATGATCTTGAGCATGACTTGGTTGTCCCCCTATTATGATGTGCTTCACTATAATTCAAAGACTGTGACTCTAGAGATCCTGAGGAGGAAAAGGTTAGAGCATGAAGGGGTGTACAAGCCTAAGCCAGCTAAGGTCATATCCTTTCTCCAGGCTAAAAAAATGGTGGGTAGGGTTGTTTGGCCTATTTGGCCCATATTCGAAATATTGATGTAGAGTCTCCCTCTATTGAGTCTATTTCGATAGTGTATGAATTTCCAGATGTGTTCCCTACAGACTTGCCTGGTATGCCTCTCGATATAGACGTAGATTTTTGTATTGATTTGGAGCCGAACACTCACCCAATTTATATTCCTCCTTACCGTATGGCTCCAGCAGAGTTGAGAGAGCTTAAGGCTCAAATCCAAGAACTTTTTGATAAAGGGTTTATCTGTCCTACTAATTCTCCGTAGGGCCCTCCGGTCTTATTTGTTAAGAAAAATAATGGTAGCATGAAAATGTGCATCGATTACCAGTAATTAAATAGAGTCACCATTTGAAATAAGTACCTATTGTCGAACATTGATGACCTTTTTGATCAATTGCAAGGTGTGTGTCAATCTTTTCGAAAATTGATTTCAAGTATGGATACCATCATTTGAAGATTAAGCCTGAGGATGTGCCCAAAAGAACTTTTAGAACAAGATATGGGCAATATGATTTTGTAGTGATTTCTTTTAGGCTGACCAATGCACTAGCAGCCTTTATGAGTTTGATGAATGGGGTTTTCAATTCATTCTTAGATTTGTTTGTGATCGTGTTTATAGTTGATATCCTGGTATATTCAAAGAGTGATCAAGAATATGCCGACCATTTCCGCATTCATCTAGGTGCTCTGGGAAGCAGAAATTATATGCAAAATTCTCTAAGTGTAAATTCTGGTTGTCTTCAGTTGCCTTCCTGAGACATGTTATTTTAAAGGTAGGAGTAATGGTAGATTCATAAAAGATTGAAACGGTTAAGAACTGGGGTCGTCCTAGCTCAGTGGCCAAAGTAAGGAGTTTTGTGCGACTTGCTAGTTATTATTGTCGGTTCGTGAGGAGCTTCACTTTTGACGCTACTCGCTTAACAAGGTTGACTCAAAAAGAAGTACCATTCGAGTAGACCAACAAATTTCAAGAGAACTTCCAAAACCTCAACTCTTCTGACGATAACACCTATCTTGACCTTATCGGTTGAAGATAAAGACTTTATTGCTTATTGTGATGCTTTCTATTCAGGTTTGGATCTTGTGTTGATGCATGAAAAGAATGGTATAGCCTATACATCGCGGCAATTTAAAATTTATGAGAGAAACTTTTTGACTCATAACTTGAAGTTGGAAACGGTGGTGTTTGCTCTGAAAATCTGGGGACGTTATCTATATGGTGCCAAGTGTAAGGTGTTTATTGACCATCGCAGTTTGCAACATGTGTTTACCTAGAAATATTTGAACTTGAGATAGCGAAGGTAGACAGAGTTGCTCAAGGATTATGATGTCATCATTCAATATTATCCAGGTAAGGTTAATATGGTGGCAGACGCACTAAGTCGAAACCCAGTTAGCATTGGCAGTCTAGCTTGTTTAAGAGCCTGCAAGCGGCCCCTGGCTAGAGAGACTCGGGCCTTGGAGGCCAAATTCATAAGGCCAGGAATCGTAAAGAAGGTGGGGTGATGACCAGTGTTGATCTAAGGCCCACTTTTATTGAAGAAATTAAGTCCAAGAAGTTTGAGTATGTGAACTTGAATGAGATTAGAGAAAATATTTGGATGGGCAAGGCCCAAGATGCAGTCTTTGATGCAGGTAGGGTGCTCAACTTTTGGGGAATGATCTGTGTTCTCTAGGGACAAATGATGAGTAAATTGGTATCTACTAGAATGCCCCACTCCCATCATTATGGGTGAGCCAATAGGGAAGGAATACGTCCAGACTTGGACAAATTGTAAGTCAAGTGAGGTCTAGGGTGATCCAAAAATGGATGGGAGATTGAATCTTTAGTTAATGGGGTCAGTTGATAGCCAAGACTTTATGGATCCTGTATGGCTTTACGTAACAACATTCGGGTTAGTAAAACTCTCGGAATCAATCTTGGCATAAAAGGTATATTTTAAGGCGTCTTGGGACAAGGTTGTGCTACAAAAGGGAAGGATTTGAGACTCTTTACGATCTCTGTCTCCACCTATCCCGCTAGAGTAGAATTACTTCCGTCCAAGGCGGGGTTGCCAGAGCAGGATGGTTCTGCTGTGGCGGAAAAGAACGCTACTTAAGTTTGGAAAAAGTCCTAGAACGATTTTATTCACTTCCACTTAGTTCTTAAGAGACTAGAAGCGACTTAGGGAGAATTCATACTTATTTCCACCACAATTTGTGCCAAAGGTAAGTAAATTACTCCCTAAACTTGTAATTTAATTCTTAGAACCCATAATCTATGGTGGGTGCTCATTCGGAGAGGGTTTTGAACGGAAACTAATGGTGAGAAATAGCCCTTGAATGGGGTTTAAGATCATGGGTTTGTCCTAGGAAGGGAATTATATTATAATTCATGTAAATTAGATCCTTGTATTGATCATTTGTATATTAATACTGTTTTTAGACTGGGAACAAACTGAATAAACCCAAAAAAGGAAAGCTCCTACACTTTAGAGTAGTCGAAAGCTTAAATTCGAGGTAGGTAATGGTTTATTTCCTATATGTGATTCATGTACTTGCTAAATTACTCCACTGTATACATATGTGTATATGAATAGGAAAGAATGCAATGGTCTATGTGAATTTATGATTTACTGGCCATGACTTGTAATGAATCTGTTCTTGGTAGATATGACAGTTTAACTATTTACTGTGATTATGGTTGAATTTTATGTTTGGATCGGGTGTCATATTCCGACACACATTTGAATCAGGTGTCATGTTCTGACACATTTTTGGATCGTGTGTTACATTCTGACATAACCTTAAATCGGATGTCATATTTCGACACATAAATAAGTGGTTCTAGGTCCCATGAGAGGACCCTTATGTTAAATTGCATAATTTTGAGATTGATTTGTAACACCCCCCAAAAATTTTCCCTAAGATTCAGACCCTTCTTGTGTTCGAGTAGGGTTGGACTCGAGTATTGTGGAGCCTTCGAGTGAGTAAGATGTGTTTTTGAGAAATGTTGCAGCGTTAAAGGTGATGTGGGGTCATGAAGGACCCCTAGGACCAAATTTAACCCAAGGATTCATCGTGACTAAGTCCGAGGAGGAGTTCGCTTGAGGGGTTGACTTCTAATGACCCTATCTCTTGATAGATGACGATCGGGGTAGCCCTCAATCTATTAAATCAAAGGTCGTCGAGTCTTCTTTCCAACGCCACCAAGAATGCGAATTTTGGAGTTCGGAGTCAAAGGATATGACGCTCCTAAGATGAACTAGCGCGGTAGGAATTTCATTTTTTGCCTGGGTTGCAATTGCTGGGGAAATGGCCTTGGCGCTGTAAGGGCGCGACGCGCCACTATCGCACCAGAAACATGCCTCAGTAGTTTGGTCCTTGGCGCGATGCGCCACTAAAAGTTGTGCAGGGTTTTTCAGGCCAAATTTCCAGAACCCAGGAACTTTGGCCTTGGCGCTATAAGGGCGCGACGCGCCACTATCGCGCCAGAAATAGCCCTCAGTAGTTTGGTCCTTGGCGCGGCGCGCCACTACGAGGTATGCAGGTTTTAGGTGTAATTGGCCTGGCGCTGCACTGGCGCGATGCACCATTATCGCGCCAGGTGCATTTTCGCCTATTTTTCAGAACTTTTAAGGAGGTACAATTTGGGAACTTTTCCAAATTATATATGTATTGGCCTTAGCACATTTTGGGATCATTTTCAATCCCTCACTCTCTCTCTCTAAAAGCCCTAGAAACCTATCTCTCTCTCTCTCTTTTTCTTCTTCTTCTTCTTCTTCTCCATTTCCAACAAGAAGAGTTCCAAGAGCTTCAAGGTTTGAGTTCTCCATTGAAGACCCAACTACAAGGTTCTCTTCAAGTCTTCACTAAGGTATGTAAGGCTATCTAAAACATGGGTTGAGTCCACCCATGTGCCCTACTCTTGCTTTGAGGTTAGATGTTCATGAAAATAGAGTTTCTTGGTATGGTTTATGCTTGTATGAACTTTGTCCCCTATGTATTTGATTCTATATGTGTTGATGTTGTTGAGACAAGGAGTTCCTAAATTGAGCCTTTATGTGAGTATGAGTCGATGAAGATGAAGTTGTTAAATATGTTTTTTTATTAATCTCCTTGACTATGTGGATTATGATAAAAGAGGTTATTTTCCTAAGAAATGTTGCTTATTATAAAAATGTAAATTTAAAGTCTTGAAATTGTAATGAGTATCAAAGATTTCTCATATGGATGGAGGAAATGATTGATTATATCTAGATGTTGCTATATATGTGCATTTAAATTTCTTTTGAAGATATGATTGAGATTGATCGGATAGTATGGCTAGAAGAGGTTTGATTGTAATAGAGTTGATGAGTTGACAAGATTGTAATGAGACTTGTCGATGTGATTTGATTGAGTTGATTGGATGGAGTTTTATGAGCATTGAGTCTTGGGAGGAGTATTGAGCACCGAATTGGGCAAGATTATAGTCCATACTCGAACCCAATAACTGCGTCGCCAAACGTAGGGGGTTGGAACCATTAAAGTCGGATGCTTCCCTGAGAGATTTGTCCTGACATTATAGGACCTGGTTGGATTGGATCCATGATTTGTTGATTCGTTCATACCCTGGCAAAGTATGAACGGACGCGGCAACAACATCAGTTTGTTGTACTTTCACTGGCTCATAAGTGATGGTTGTCGGTTAAGAGAAACTCCCAAATAGGTCTTGATAGTACTCTAAGTCAGATTGAGTTGAATTGTATGTGAGTGGTCCCGTCTAAATCATATTCTTGTTTAGACTTAGGACATTTGATTGAGTTGTTATCCCTCTTGAGTTGAGCTTCCGAGATGATTAATTCTTCCTTGATATTCATTGTATTCGGCCATTTTACATACTCGTACATTCCATGTACTGACGCCATTTGGTCTGCATCGTTTCATGATGCAGAGGAAGGTACTAGAGATCATCAACCGGACTCCGTTGAAGATCCACATACACTTCCAGATAGTTGGTGAGTCCTCTTAGTTCCCGGAGGATATTGAGTCTTCTTGTACAGTTTTGTTGTTATTTCTTTTATTTTGATTGTTGGTAGCCATGAACTTGTCATTGGCACCTTTTAGACTTGGATAAAGGCTTCATAGACTGGAGTGTGGGGAGGTTGAACGGTTATTTTTTAGGAGTCTTATTTTATGTGTTTGTCGAGTTTATAAATGTTTGGCCTTCGACCCTCATATTGCGAATAGTATTTTATTAATTAAGTTTCCGCTAAGAGAATGTGATTGAATGAATGTGTGACTGGACCAGGTGGTTCGCTCGGAGGTCAGAAATGGCCTTCGGGTGCCGGTTACGTCTAGGGTACCCTCCCGGAGCGTGACATTGATGAACTGGGATAATGTTAAGTACTAGTTAGGATGTCATATTGGTTAAGGTTGTTTTGTATATCTATGTTTATGGTATTGTATTTACTTGTTCATGTCTCACTTATTGGCTAGCTGCATGATTCTACCAGTACATTGCTGACTTTATATACTGATAATACACTTGCTCTGTCTTTGTTGAGTACATGACATATTCAGATGGCTTCTGAGAGATTTAGAATAGAGGACCGCAACTGCTTGAGTTCAAGGGGTGAGACATTTCTTTCGGGCTGCCGTGGACTCTCCTTATTCTAGTCCTTCTTCTAGAGCTTAGATTCTTAAACACTGTTTTTACTTTATGACTTTTTGGGGTTGCACCCCCTTTTTTCTAGACTTGATATTTTGATAGAGTTTTGGTACATTCGACTTTCAGTTCTTTGGAGTTAATTTCCGTATATATTGGGGTTTATAACTAGACATTTCTGAGTTTCTAGGAACTCAACTATTGCTTTATGATCAAACTTGCTTCCGCATCTTTAAACGTCTTATATCTTACGATAATTGTTAATTTGGGCTGTAATAATGGTTCTTCCACGGGAGGGTTAGTGTGGGTGTCAATCACGGCGAATCAGGGTCGTGACATGTTGCCATACGAAAATCTCTTTTGTCATCATTAGATAAAATGACAAATAAAAATATTTCATTAATGTAACATTATTTGTCATCTTATATAACTTGCCAAGTTTGTCCACATGTAATTAACAAGCAGGCTGAAAAAATATAGTTTTAAAATTGTGATAAATGAAGATATCAAGCGAAAAGAGTTTTTTTAATAGAATGTTTTCAAGAAGGTGAAGTTTAAATTGGCCGTTGGCAATTGGCCATAATTTTCACAAGGAAAAGTAAGTAAAAATGAAAAAAGTGACTAATAAACGGAGATAAAAACTGAAAAGAAAAAAGAAAATGCATTTTTCATCAAGGATAGTACTATTGAATTTTAAAGAAATTCGTGTCTGGGTTGATATATTACTTACTTTTCTTTTGGCTGAAAATATTACTTACTGCAAAAGTGCAATCACTGATTCAGATGAATTCACAAAGTATTATTATTTCCTTGACCTGTTAGACCATAATTTTCTAGGATATGTAAAAGGGCTATTCTGTCTTTTCTGTGGTGTCATTGTTCATAAAATTTTCAATCATACAAATCTAATACTTATCCTAAAGATGAATTCTCCAATACATTTTATTGCAATTTACAGGCACATTTATTTATACAAGTTTGCAGGTAAACACTGCCTAAAATAATGCAAAAAAGGTAGCAGTGGTTTTGCTACTGATATCAATAAATGCATTGTCAAGAACATTAGATATATAATTTTGTGAACTTAGTTGATATATCTGCTAATTTGGATGACAGAGAGGATGCGATGGATTTTTGCATCAACAAACCGTGTCAGAGTACTAGAAGTGTAATTCCACCTAAAAGGTTGAACAGTTACTTTTGTGATGGAAGAAAGTCATGTGATCAAGGAAAATGTTAGTTATGAAATTGGTATAGAAGTGTGAGAACGTGGGTAGGAAAGGATAAGGAAGTTATTTGCGATTTTGAATAATCCATCTCTTTCTTCTGTCTTCTCAACCCCTTCGAGACTTCTAGATTCAGATTCTAAGTCTATTTCATGTATCGTAGTTTGCTGCAATTTCCTTTGTTGTGTCTTATCATATTATAATAGTATTTAGTAGAACATCTCTCTCTTTATATATCTAAATCATTGTTTGTATTATGAAATTGTGAGTTGTTTCATTGGTACTTTCATCTAGAGTTCTCTAATGGAAGAAGACCCAAAGCTCAAGTTCATCGCAAACTCCATACAGGTGGTGAAAGAGTCATTCTCGAGTGACATCTCTGAGATGCGATATATGTTAAAAGAAGTTGTAGGTCACGTGATGGCACTAGGTTCTCAGAATGGTACTCCTGTAGCGGCAACACCTCAACCACATCAAACTACTGAAGTTTATGGAGGTCATGCCATGGAACCTCCTACTTTATGCCACAAACCTGCTTCGGTTGAATTAGGACGATTCCATGGAGTGAATCCTGAATCATGGGTTTTTCAAGCAGATTACTTTGAATTATATGGAATCACAGAAGATCACAAGTTAATACTAGCCTCGTTCTACTTGGATGGCGATGCTTTGGAATGGTATCGATGGCTTTTTCGCAACAAACAGTTATTTAATTGGGAGCATTTTACTGAGAAACTGTTGGTTAGATTTTAAAAACGAGATCTTAGCAGACCACTACGGTGGCTGAATACCAAAGTCATTTCGAAGCAGTGTATAATGAGACGATGCATTTTCCAGATTAAGTATTAACCCACTTTTTTACTTCTAGACTGAGGCCTGATATTAAAACAGATGTTTTAATTGGTGAACCCACGAAATTAAACAGAGTTATACGTTTAGCCCATTTATATGAGCAAAAGATTCAAATTGAGCGGGGCTCTTTTAAATCTGCTTTCAGTAAAACTCTACCACTTTTGCCAACTATCACTCATTCATATGCAGTCTCAAAACACTCAACTATGAACCAGATAACTCCAGTTGTCCAAACTGCATCAAATCGCCCCCTTAATAAAACGCCTTAGCCCTGCATAGTTACAAAGTCGTAGGGAACATGGTCTCTGCTATTCTTGTGATGAAAAATACTCTCCAGGTCACAAGTGTAAATCTTTTCCCCAACTTTTACTATTATCTGAAGAATCAGAGGCAGAGGTGACTTTATCAGATCAAGTTGTATTAGATGAAGTCTTAGCCGAGGAATTACAATGCTTAGAGGTTCAAGAACATTGAGCTATTTCATATCATGCTCTATCTGGAGGAAATTCTTCCACTACTCTCTGATTTACTGGTCATGTTAATGGGTCTCCAATAGAGGTGCTTGTGGACAATGCTAGTACACATATTTTTATTCAGGCGAGGATGGCTAAGTTTTTCTTCAGTTGAAAACTGAGCCAAAACCAAGATTTTCGGTGGTGGTAAGAAGTGGACAACGACTACAATGCGAAGGTGTGGCTAGAAAAATTCCAATAACCATTCAAGGCAGCAATATAGTGGAAGATCTATATATTTTATCCCTTCATGGTTCTGATATAGTACCCGGGTTTCGTGGCTCACAACTTTGGACCTGTCCTTACTGATTATGCAAAGAGGATATTAGAATTCACTCCGAATGGTGCCAAGGTCTCGTGGCAAGGGGATGTACCAACTGATGTGCAATCGGTGCAATAATAGTCTGAGAAAAATGGGCTGCTACTGATGTAATTTCCTCTTACTTTTATCTAGAATTGGTATCTGCTATGGAACCATCATGTACTACTTCCTCTGAGTTAGAAGTGATACTCAAAACATATGAAGATGTATCTCAGAAACCTCTAGGTTTGCATCCTCCACGAAGTCAGGACCATGCAATTCATCTAGTTTCAGGGGGAGGATCAGTTAATGTGAAGTCGTATCGATGCCCTTTTTTCTAAAATCATGTTATGGCGCAAATAGTGGCTGAAATGCTTAAAGAAGGGATAATCAGAGCTAGTACTAGTCTATTTTCCTCACCAGTATTGCTAGTTCAAAAAAAAAGATGGCACCTAGCAATTTTGTATCGACTATCATGCATTAAATGCAATCACAATTCGTGATAGATTTCCAATTCCTAGCATTGATGAGCTTTTTGATAAATTGAATGGTGCCTGCTATTTCTCAAAGTTGGATTTATTATCAGATTATCATCAAATTAGGGTCCGTCCAGAGGATGTTCCTAAAACAACATTCCGCACTCATGATGGACATTATGAATTTCTCATCATGCCATTTAGCCTTCCTTACTAACACACCCTCTACATTTCAATAAATATGAATGAGATATTCAGACCTTACTTGCATCGATATATCTTGGTTCTCTTTAATGACATTTTGATATGTAGTCCTACTTGGATTGATCACTTGGAACATTTGGTCTAGGTTCTTCAATTATTGCATCAATATCAATTGGTGGCCAAGCAATCCAAATGCTTATTTAGACAGGAATCAGTTGACTACCAAGGACATATTATCTCGTCCCAAGGCCTATCTGTTGACCCGAGAAAAGTAGAATCTATTCAGCGAAAGGCACCACCTCGTACATTGAAGGAAATGTGAAATTTTATCGGCCTTGCAGGCTACTACCGACAGTTTATCCACCATTAGACTTTCATAGAAACTTCACTCACTGATTTTCTAAAGAAGGAGGTTTTTTGATGGACGCTAGAAGCTCAAATAACTTTTGGAACTTTAAAGGCTAAATTGGGTTCCACCCCTATTTTGGCCTTGCCAGATTTCAATAAGGAATTTTAAGTGGGAATCGACGCTTCTGAGAAAGGAAGTGGTGCCATTTTTGTCTCAAAAAAGGCACCCCATTGCTTATTTTAGTAAGAAATTGAGTTAAAGGATGCAGCGGACTTTGACATATCATCGTGAGATGTTTTCTATTACACAAGCTATGAGTAAATAGATGCAATACCTTCTTGGTAGAGGATTTACTATACCAACAGATCAGCAGTCCTTGAAGATACTCACTAATCAAACCATCCAAACTCTTGAGCAATAAAATTGGCTTACTAAACTAGTAGGTTGCGATTTTCATATCATATACAGACCTGGGAAATAAAATTCAGCTGATGACCCCTCTCTCGCAATTCAAATGCCTCTCTTATGGCCATTTCTGTCAGGACCTTTAAACTCGAACAAGAGTTAAAGTCCATTAATCAATCCCATCCAAAACTATTGGCTATTCAGCAAGCTTTAAGAACAGGTGTCGAGACTCACATGGATTTCCAATTCAAGGATGGGTTGTTATTTTTTAAAGGTTGGTTGGTGATTCCATCATATGCACAATTCTGACAAAAGTTATTGTTTGAGTTCCACACCACAAATATCGGAGGGCATGCTGGTGTGGCACGAACATATCATAGAATGGACTCTAATTTTTATTAGTGCTAAATTCGCAAGGATGTGAAACCATTTGTTACGACCTGTCAGATATGTCAATAGATGAAAGACACAAACTTGCATCCAACAGGTTTATTGCAGCCTCTCCCAATACCAAATCAAATCTTTGAAGATATTGCAATGGATTTTATCACTTGCCTTCCCAGTTTTAAAGGGAAGACTACTATCCTTACCGTTATGGATCGTTTAACCAAATATGATCACTTTATTCTCTTACCTTCCACTTTCTCTACCCATCTGATAGCAGAATCATTCATAGTGGGTATATTTCACCTTCACTGCCATCTTCGTACTTTTTTCACCGATCGTGATCCACGATTCCTTCATTCTTTTTGGTAGAAAATTAATTTTGTTGGGTTCGACATTAGCTATGAGTACTACAAATCATCACCAAACCAATGGACAATCTGAGATCCTAAATTAGTGTCTTGATTAATCTATTTATTGCTATGTTGTGGATGCTCCAAGCCAGTGGGTCAACATGCTACCTTGGGCTGAATTTGGTATAATACTTCGTACCAAACATCTGCTGGAATGACAACATTTCAAGCACTGTATGGAAGAGAACCCCTCATTGCAGCTCGATATATATTACGCAGCACTACTAGTGCTTTGATGGAGGCTTACTTAATTAAGTGTGATGCGGTTCTGGAGTTTTTAAAGGGAATTTGATCAAGACACAAAAAGGATGAAGAAGTTTGCAGATAAACATCGTACTGAGCTCGTGTTTGTAGTGGGTGACTGGTTTTTTGTGAAGTTGAAACCATATCGATAACTTTTTGTGCGGCTGCAAAAGGGTCATAAGCTTGGACAAAGATATTTTGGTCCTTTCAAGGTCATCGAGCGCATTGGAGAGGTGGCATATAAATTGGAGTTGACAGTCGATGTAAAGATACATCATGTATTTCACGTTTTAGTTCCTAAGCATTGCTTGGGCGAGCCTATCCAACAAGTAACACTATTGCAGCTCCAAGATTGTCCTGACCAGACCGAGATAGATGGCTTCAACCTTGAGGACAAGGTTAATTTTCAAGAGGGGGGGTAATTCTGTGAAATTAGTTGATACATCTGCTAATTTGGATAATAGAGAGGATTCGACGGATTTCCATATCAACAAACCACGTCGGAGTACTAAAAGTGTAATTCCACCTAAAAAGTTGGACAATGAGCCCGTTTGGATGGACTTTAAGTTGGTCAAAACCAACTTAAAATCCCTTTTTAGCTTTTGGACGTGTTTGCCTAATGCTAACTTTAAGCCATAAAGTTCTTAAAGTCAGTCAAAAATAAAAAGTTAGGATTTCTAACTTTTTTTTCTAAGTGCTTATAGTCATTTTCTTTGACCATGAAAATTACTTTTATATCCCTTATATTTTAACTAAATTCTCAAACTACCCTTTTTATTCTTTTAACCTTAAAATTCACATCATTTCCCTCATTTAAGCACTTTTATCCAAACACTCAACTGCTTATTTATAAAAATAACTTTCAGCACTTCAAAGTTCTAAAAACACTTCATACATAAAAGTTACTTTTTTTAAGTCCATCCAAACGGGGCTCAATTACTTTTGGGCTGAAAGATAGTCACATGAGCAAGGCAAAAGTTAGTTATGAAATGGTATAAAAGTGTGAGAACGTGGGTAGGAAGGGATAAGGAAGTTATTTGTGATTTTGAATAATCCCATCTCCTTCTTCTGTCTTCTCAACCCCTTCTAGACTTCTAGATTCAGATTTCAAGTTTATTTCCTATATTGTAGTTTCCTACAATTTCCTTTGTTGTGTCTTGTCATATTGTAATAGTATTTAGTAGAACATTTCTCTCTCGATATTATATATATATATCAGTGTTTGTATTGTGAAATTGTGAGTTGTTTAATGTAAAGTAAGATAAAAGGCGAGTGATGTTATTTCAAGAATAAGTTAAATCAATCTATTAAATGCAGTGGATTTACTTGGTAAGGTAACGACATTCTTAATATTTAATCCCTATATAGTTAGATAACGTATGGACTCTCTGCAAGATAGAAGCACTTTTTAGTTTTTTGATAGAGTAAGGGTCTCAATGAAATAGAGTAATGTAAATGAAATTAGGGATGGCTTTTACTTTAATCAAGTAAAATAAAGATGAAAATTTACCTTATGAACGCTGATAATATAAAATTTATATTATTAAGGTAATTCAAATCATTGTACTGGTGTCACACCCTGGATGTGTCCGACACTTGAAAACCATTTCTGGTCCCAAGAGAATCACTTAGCCTGGCTAACTCACTAAGAAGAAGACTTTAACTCATAAATAAACTCTATTTTTTTATTTTTTTTTACGGGAATAGACCCTACACGAGGCTCCCACCTCTCGTGCACAGCCAGGGGTTGAGCCGCACACCCCCAAGCCTTATTATACATAAAACAGAAAAATACACGGAGGGGGACATAAACCTAACCTCCAATCCTATGGTGGTTCATAAGTCGTCCATCCTACTAAGGTCAGCCAACTCATCCCCGATACAAGCACACGAAAAGAAAACCTAGAAACTATGCACCTAAAGAAGAGGACTCCTCTCGATACAAAGAAACTAGGAAAGCATAAATAAGGGAGACTCGCCCTTTACATAAAATAAAAGAAAAATCTAAATAAAACTTGGGATGAATCCTCATAAAAGCTATATACAACAAAATTTTAGCGTCAACGAGGATCATCAAATAACATGGCTAAAAATATAACATGGAGACAAACACTGCAATCGGGCGCTCAATCCAATGCTGCAACACAAGTAGTAGATCATGGAGGTTTCTTAATCCTTTTGGTCTTTCTCCGTCTAAAGCTAGGTAGGCCGGCTCTATCTAGCATGTATTATCCTCGTGTACCCCGAGGTAGCTGCTGGAGGGTGGTGTAGTGGCCTGGAGTGGTAAGAGTGTGACTGTGCTTGGAGAGAGCATCTGTAGTGAAGTTTGCCTCCCTGTATACATGCCTGCAAGAAAAGAAAACAAATAATTCGGAAATAACAACAAGGTCATGAGTTACCCGGTGAAGGCTCCACGGAGGTTTCGTCTGATGATTGATCCATTTAGTGATCAACTCCGAGTCGACTTTTAGGATAACGTGCTGAAAGCCCTGTTGAATGCACCATTTAAGCCCATAAATTGCCGCCTCTAGTTCGGCTTGATTGTTGGTTCCCTCCCCTAACGGTATGGCGTAGGCGAAGATGAATCTACCCATATGATCTCTTAAGATGCCACCCCCCCCAATTGCCCCCGGATTACCCAACGCGCTTCCGTCAGTGTTCAGCTTAACGAAACCGAGTTGTGGCTTAGTCCACGAGACTTGGGTGATCTTCATTTCATGAGCACACTTATCTATGCAGGAAATAGTGTGGATCCAGTTCGAAGGCCAATGGATATAGGGGTACGCGACTCTAAGTAGATTAGAGATGTCTTTGAAAATGGCAAATTTCACTCTCGCCAGGCTAGAAATCTTTCCCCCGTATTTGCTCGCGCACCTATTCTTCCACAAATTCCAACATATAAATATTGGGGTGGAGTGAAGGATAAGTTTGTGAGCTTCTGTGCGGTACTTGTGAAGCCACCAGCTCATAACAAGAGGTTTGAGGGGTGTGGCTTCATGCTTTATGCCTAGGGAGTCAGAGAAGTAGCGCCAAATATTCATAGCGAAGTGGCCCGTGTTGAAAATGTGCTCTATGGTGTCCGGACCTGGGCTGTGGCAGCAATAGCATGGAGTGGAAACATGACCGAATGCAATGATATTTTCCTCCGTTGGCAGCTTGCCTCTAAAAGCCCTCCACAGCAAAAAAGAGCATTTAAAGGGGATGTTTTTGTGCCAAGTGTAATGGTCGGAAAGTGTCTTGGTCCTATGTTCCCTCACAAGCTGCCATGCCGAGGAGCATGTGAAGTTCCCATTGGTATTCAGCTTCCAAATGGCCTGGTCCGATGTGTTTCCTTGCAGCTGAAGTGTGGAAGAAGTGATGAGAGGAACGAGTTGCGCTGGTGCCAACTGATTTAGCATATCGATGTTCCATTGCCCATCTATAAGAAAATCAGCCACCCTAGCATTGCTTTCTCTTCCCAACTCCTGCCTATAGTTGGCTAAGGGTCCGATACCTAGCCAATCGTCCCACCAAAAACAACATGAACCCAAGTGAATCCTCCATTGAATGTGAGGTTCGGCAATGTGTTTGTTGTGCATCATGTGTTTCCACACAAGCGACTGGCCAGAATGGAATTTTTTGATGATGGGGTTGGCTCTCTGACAGTATTTGGCTCTAAGGAACTCACCCCACAACGTTGGTTTAGCTCTAAAGATCCACCATTGTTTTAACTGGAGAGATTTGCACACATCTATAGTTCTCCTTAACCCAATACCTCCTTCGTCATAAGGGTAACAAAGTTTTTTCCATGAAGCCCAATGGTATTTTTTCTTGTTATCTTTCCACCCCCAGAAAAAATCAGCGGTGACTCTCTCAATTTGTTTGAGAGTGGTACGGGGGGGAGTAATGGCCGAAAGAAGGTGAATGGGGAGCGACTGAAGTACTTATCTCACGAGTGTAGCTCTACCGCCGTAGCTGAGGATTTTGGAGTGCCACCCTCTAATTCTGTTGACAACCTTAGAGACCATGTCCATGTAGTACATGACTCTCTGCCTGCCAATGTACAGAGGGCATCCTAAGTAGGTAATGGGACTATGCTTCTGAGTGAAACCCGTAACCTGTTTCACCGTTTCCACATTGTCTTGGAGCGCACTGGGATGCATCATGAAGTGGCTCTTATTCTTGTTTATAAGTTGCCCCGATGTCTTTTCATACAGAGTCAAGGTCTTCATGATAATCTGAAGAATTTTCCTCCTTCTGGAGGAAAAGATGATAATGTCATCCGCAAAACTCAAATGATTAATCTGTGGGCCTCTTTTCTCCATATGAAAACCACGGTAGAAGTGGTAACTATGAAGACTATTCAACATTCTTGACAGCACCTCCGCTCCCAAAATAAATAAGGCGGGAGAAAGAGGATCACCCTGTTTGAGCCCTCTGGTGGAGTGGAAAAAAACATATCTAGACCCATTAACGATAACAGAGTACCAGTTGTTAGACATGATTCGCCAAATCATATCAATAAAGGTCTCACCGAAGCCCATCCTTCTCAATACCAGACAAGTATAGGACCAGGAGACTCTATCATATGCTTTGGCCATGTCTAACTTGATAACCACGTTGTCGCCAATAACAGGCTTTCGAATATCGTGGATAATCTCCTGTGCTAGCATGATATTTTCAGAGATGCTTCTTCCTTTTACAAACTCGGACTGATTGGGAGAAATAAGATCAGGGAGAATCGGAGCAAGCCTAAGGCAAATGAGTTTTGATATGATCTTATTGGTGAAGTTACTGAGACTAATGGGTCTATAGTCAGAGAGTGTGTTGGGGTGATATACCTTTGGGAGCAGGATCAAATAGGCATGAGAAAAGAACTTAGGCATAGCATACCCCCCAAACAAAGAAGTAACCACTGCTAGTAGGTCTTCCGAAATAATCTCCCAACAAGCTTGGAAGAATTTTCCATTCATACCATCCGGACCAGCTGCAGAATTAGGATTCATGGAGAAGACCACCTGTTTCAACTCCTCTATGGTAGGCGTGGCTTGAAGGTTTTCATTCTGAGCATCTGTGATCATTCTAGGAACGTAATTCAAGATGTTCTTCGGAATCGGAGACTCATCGCCTGTAAATATTTTCTGAAAATGATCGCATGCTGCTCTAGCAATGTGTTCGTCGCCTTGAATCCAGTCCCCCTCTTTGTTGGTAACCTTGTGAATGAACAGTCTCCTTCTCCTACCACGGATTAGAGCATAGAAATACTTGATGTTAGCATCTCCATCCTTGAACCAATGTAGCTGACTTTTTTGTTTGAGAATGTTCTCTTCAATTTTAAGAAACCTGATGTATTCGGCGTTGAGTGCATGCAATTGCATCCTGTTCTCTTCATTATTGGACACTATCAGATTTTCTTCAGCACTTTTCACCAATTCTTCATATTCCTTAACCTTGGCAAAAATGTCGCTGAATTCCACTCGCGACCATTTGCTAAGGATGGAGGAAAGTCTTTTCATTTTTTGGTGGAAGGACAACATTGGATTCCCTGTCATGGGTCTGCCCCAGTAGGACTCTACAGTTTCGAGAAAAGTAGGGTTATCCACCCAACAATTCAAGAATTTAAAATATTTAATCGCGGAATCCTGCCTAGCATTCATCTCTATTAGTAAAGGGTTATGGTCAGAACCAGTAGAGGAAAGATGGGTAATTGAAGTGTGAGGCATAACGGCTAACCAATTATCGGACACCATAGCTCTATCGAGTCGCTTCCAAATTCTTTTATGCATATCTCGTTGATTACACCAAGTGTAGTCTGAGCCATGATACCCTAAATCTGTAAGGGCACAAGCTTCAATAACGCTGATAAACTCGAAGCTTTTTCGCATGTTATAAGGGATTCCACCTAGTTTCTCATTAGTGGAGGTAATGACATTGAAGTCTCCAACTGTGCACCAAGGAAGGTTAGTGGGAGCGTGGTGAAGGAGCATATCCCAGAGCGGCCTTCTAAGAGTATCTTTGCATTTTCCATAAACAAATGTCATAAGAAATGCATTTTGATGCTCTACGTGTTTCACCTCGCAAGTGATCTGTTGGTCATCAACATCAATAACTTTACAATCGACATCTTGAGTCCAGAAGATCCAAATCTTGCCATTAGGATTGCAAGCGGACCCATCCATACCCAGGTTGATTCTAAAGCTTTGGAGATGAGCATTGTTAGAAAAAGGTTCTAGGATGGAAATTATGGACGTTTGATGGATAAGTTTGAGCGACTTTAGTCTATCTATGACTCCTTTGGTATTGATATCTCTTGCATTCCATACAATTGTGTTAATCATTGATGGGATCTAAGGTTGTGGATCCTAGTGTTTGGTCTGCTAATAGAAGCACGAATAGTTATAAATTTTAGATTGTGATGAATGCCTCTAGGTGATAAGTCATGCTCACTAGCTAGTTGGTTCATCTCGTCAGTCGTGACCTTAGTAGTGGTCTTGGATGGAGCAACTGTTTTAATGGACTGTTCAGTAGTCTCTTCTTCATCCTCAAATTTAACCTCATCTTGAAAGTCTTGGTCATATTCATCCTCCGAATGAATAACACCATATTCATCATCACTAGCAGGAGTTGAAGTTTGAGCCTCATTGTTAGTGCATAGGATATTGGTGGCATTTTCAGGTTGCATAAAAGGAGCTGGCTGAATATTCAAAGGGGTAAAATTAAGGAGATCTTCACAACCAAAATCTGGACTTCTTATTAGAGTGGTCTGATCTAGGAGAACATACTGTGAGCAAGAGTTTGAAACCACCTCACCATTGTTATCTTTTTCACCTGTATGAACAGTGGTTGTAGGGGTGGAGGCTGCAACTTCTTGTTGCTTTTCTAGTTTCTTCTTTCTAGCTCTCTTTCTCCTTAGAGTTTTAGAGGTAGCAGGCTGATTAGAGTTGCTAGGGGTAGCTGAGAATTTCATATCATTAATGCTGTAAGTGTCTTGTTGTTTGGAGTTTGAATCTTGCACTTGGTGGGAGCAAGGACTAGACACTTGGTCACTTAAGATTGTGCTGAAACTGCAGCCAGTAGCTTGGTCATTTTCAACCCTCTCAATGTGACCTAAACTTTGCCTTTGGTGCTGAAATGATGTAAGTGTAGGAGCCATAGCTTGCACATTTTTTTCTTTCAACCTAGGAGCTGAACTAGCACCCAAAACCTGCAAATTTTCCTCCAAATATGCAGTTGAGGCATGTCCCAAAACCTGCCGTTTTTTAGACTGCATATGGGCTGAACAACCTCCCAAACCTTGATGAAGTGAACTTAGTTTAGGGGTCACAGTATGCACTCTATTTTCATTCAAACTAGAAGCTGAATTTGCACCCAAACCATGCATATTTTCCTTTAAACCAGTAGCTGAACTTCCATCGAGTAGATGCATGTTTTGATCCTGAACTGAAGCTGCAATTTGACCAAATTCAATAGTAGTACCAGCAGTTCTGAAATCATGCACCTGAACTACCTGTTGAGGTTGTTTTTGGGGCTGATTTTCTCCCACATCTGCACTCACAGTAGGGGTCAGTTTGGAAGCCATTATTTGAGCATTAATAAGGTCCATTTTGTCACTTTGTTGGGAAGAAGGATGCTGAAACATATTTGTAGTGGTAGCAGGGGCTCTAAAGTCATTCCTAGGGTCAACCAGAAGATTCTCATGCAAAACATGAGACAAAACCCCCCCTCTGGACACCCCATCCTGCAGGTTAGTTGGCTTCTCCTGAATACCATCCTCACCTCCATCAGCTTCAGAATCAGACAATACAGTTAAAATATTGTTCGGGGAGCCATGGGGGATTGGGAGCATTGAGTCAATACCTGGTTGTCGACCGCTTTGTCCTGTTTGCATTTTAGTAACAATATCATAATTAAGATGGGGACTGGGGTCTGGGAGTACTGAGTCAATACCTGTAGTCTTGGCTTGAGTGGGTTTATAGACCTGTTGAGTGTTACTTTGTATCTTTTGGGTGTTTTGCACACCTTGAGTCTTACCTTTGAATTTTCTTCGCTTTTGGGTTTCCCATTGGTCGTTTGAAACTTCATTCCTGTTTTGATTGGTTGAGTGCTCCTTAGCCTTGCGGCTTCCTTCTTGAGTTGAGGTGGTGGTTTCTTCTAGTGGTACCTGTTGCCTGAAACTTATAGCATTAGTTAAGACAATAGGAGTAGAGATCATACCTGTGTTTTTTGGCGACGCATCTTTCTTTGGCTCTTCTTCCTTGCCTTTGGCCTTGTTTCGTTCTGTATCTCTTCTGCTGACGGGGCAGGCAAGATGAGTATGACCTTGGTGTTTGTATTAAGTACAGTAAAGGGGCACATCTTCATATTCGATGTCCTGCCATCTTCCTTCTCCATTTGGATCATCGTTTTCGTCGAATCCAATCCATACACTTTGGATTCTAGGCTTGGTGATGTCCATTTGGACTTTTGCTTTTGCTACACTCCCCCTTGTCTTTTGCATGAAGGCCATGTCCAAGTACAACACTTGTCCCACGTCCGCAAGTAGGAGCGTAACAAATTCTTTATGGAAACAATGCCAAGGGAGTTTCGGGAGTATGACCCAAACAGGGAGAATGGGGGTTTCATAATTTGGATCGAAAGTAGGGGTCCAAACTTGAAATCTCATGAATACACCATCTATGTACATTCTCTTACTGTCTAAAACAGTAGCTCTATCATGTTCATTGTCAAGATCAATATATATATGTCTAGAATTAAAATGGGTGATCTTAACCTTGCCCCTAAGTTCAGTTTGAGTAATGAACTTTTTTCGTATTACCTCCATCTTTGGCATTGGACTGTAAAACTTGCCTACGAGAGTATACTTACATGATTCAGCCATCTTAATCATGTAGTCTTCTCTCTTAAACATGATAGCCGGACAACCTTGTTTTGTCACCCTTTTTGGGGGTGTTAGGTCAATTCTGGTTGTAGGCTCAGCTTGTTTGGCTCTTAGTCTTGTAGCCATGGATTGCTTTGCTATAGGGGGTGGAGGGTGGTTTGTGGTGGTGGGTTGGTTGGTAGGGGGCTTAGTCTTAGTAGGTAGCGCGGTGGGGGTTAAGGACACTATCGGATTTTTAGAGTTTTTCGAGTTGAATTTTTGGAAATTGGATGAGATGGGAGGGAATTCTGAAATGGGAGGATGGTTGGTACGTTTGGGATTAGTGGAAGTGCTAAGATTGCTTAGGGTGGTGATACAATCAACCAAAACAGATTCGGGCACGAGAAGACTATTTTCGGCCCTATTTGTGCAAGTTGGAATTTTAGAATTTGAGTTCGGGGTGCCTAAAAATTGGGATTTTTGATTTTTGTCATTCGTAATGGTATGTGGGTCGTTTTGGGATTGTGAATTATTTTGGGCTTAAAACATGCACTTAACACTCTTTAACATATCATGAAACTTACATACGTAAAATATAAGGGACTTAACTCAATGTTTAAAAACATACTTGAGAAAGTAAATTGGATACCATCTACAAGTCTATGAAGCCTCTAGAACTGACTTTGAAATAGGTACTGGAACAGGCCCATGGCTACCTCAAACTGATAGTAAATAACTGAAAGGATAAAGACTCAAAGTGCCTCTGAATGCAAAGAGATATCATAAAAAGCTGGGTAGAACTAATCTTCAACGATGGGCTGGTTGAGGATCTCTATCATCTATATCTGCATCATAAAATGATGCAGGTCGAATGACATCAGTACATGAAATTTACGACTGTATAAAATGGCAAAAGAAAACTTACTCAGAATACTCAACCCAAGAACTTAACTCTGAAAACAACTCAACTCAAATAATAATGAAATATACTAAGAAACAATTATTTAAAGGATAGCAATGCAACTTAGTGTATAAAATATAATAATTTACTTCTTGGGGAGTTTCTCTAACCGACAACTACCACTTATGAGTTAGTGATGATACAAAGAACGGTTGACGTCGTTGCCACAACCTCTCATTACTTTGTCAAGATAAGGGACGCAAGCTCATCTCTGGATCCAATAAAAGTCTTCTTTTGGGACAATGAGAAGTCGCCCGAATGAACGGTACGATCCTATCCTACACTGGCTACGTAATTTATGAGGTTCGAGTTGTTCTATACTCTTACCCAAATTGGTGCTAATACTACTCTCAAAAATATAGTTTATTATGCTCATAACTCAATTAGCTCAATTAGTCTCTTTTAGACTTAGCTCAACTCTACTCTTCTCAACTCATCTCTTCTCTTAAAAATTAATATAATCTCAATTCAAAAGATGCATTTAAAATCATAGTTTAACCCCTTAACTTAATCTCAAAATAGACATTAAATGTAATAGTGTTCAACTCATATACATACTCGAGGTTTCTCATACTCAAAATAATAATTTAGAGACTTCTCAAACTCATACTCATGTCAAACTCTTTCTCATGTCAAACTCTTTCTCGATCAGCTGATGAAAATATCATTCTTTAAACTCAAAATTTATGCATAAAATGACTAGGGTAAAACTCAATTAGGATTCATGTGAATGTAAACATGAAGCCATAATCTCAAGAACTCAACCTATCAATGTAAAATCAAACATATACTATAACTCAATAGCAAATTATATAATTAACTTCATGAATTCAATTTGTAGGGATGAAAACTCAAACTCAAACTAAACTTGACTGTAGAACGATGTAGGGCACGATAAAGAACTTAGACTAACGTTATGATAGCCTTACATACCTGGGATGAAGATTTCTTAAGCGAAAATTGAAGTATGGGCTTGAAATTCTTGAACCCTAGCTTCTCCTCTTCTCCTTAGTTCTTGCTCTCAATTGTTTTCAGCGTTTAATGGGATAAATCCCCCTTTGGAAACTGATAAGGGAAGAATTTTAGTCCCAAAACGGGTTGGGTTAAGTTTGAGAGAAATGGGGAAAAGTCTTAAATGCCCTCATTAAAATTGAAAACGGACTAAAAATTTGGCCTTGTTCCCTCATAGTTAATTTTTTTTCGAAAAATTTCAACGGTGATTTTTGAACCAATATTGGCAAACTCTGCGTCGCTTACTTGGCGCGCACTTTACTGGTTAAGCAGTTTTGCCCCTAAAAAATTATTTTTTGATCCGGCTGACCTAAAATTCAACCGAGATCACTTTTCCACATGATTTTTCCCCTGATCGATATTCCGACCTCGAATTGACCAAAAAAGTTAGAAATGCTACGTTATGCGAGCGCACTATCCTCTAAGAGTATTTTGATAATTTTCGGGGTAAAGTGGCCATTTATCAATTGCAATAGTAGTAAAATTACGAAGTTATGCAACACAACTTTGCGTATAACCAAAGCCATAGAGGATTTGAAAATAAATAACCTGAACTCTCTCCTATTGGTTTACATCAACATAACAATTGGTTTAAAGGCGAAGACATTGTCAGTCTACAGCTCGGCAAATCTTTAATCTTTAACAACACATATTTGTACATTGTGAATTGAATATACATGCGGCAGCTCTATTTTTTTATTTTGATGTCTCCTAAACTAATTACACATATGTTCTATTGTAGCTTAATCCAAATTGCGATGGTATTTTTTTGTTCCTGAATGGGTCCTTTTGTAAATTAATTGTTTTTTTTTTCATTCTTTTTTATCAAGTTATATATGTTATTTTTTTGTTTTCATCATAATATAATTCATACTCAATTTTAATTTTTTATTTCTTTTATTTCTCTTTTTATTCATTTACTTTGTATTTCTCTACTTTTTCTTCTTCTATTTTTGTTTCTTTTTCGATTTTATCTATGGATTGTGATGTTCAATTTAGGTGATATCAATTTGTATATTAATTTCGTACACTATGTTCTTATTTATTTGAATCAAGATTGCATCCCATTTATCTTCATGTTGAATCAAGAATAAACGAACGTTATCGTCTTTTATATTGGAAAAAGGTTGTCTTTTCAAGATTTATAAAACAAATTGAAAAAATCATGGATAAAGGCATGAAAATTTTATTGGAGACAAATAGAAAAGAGAAAAATATCCATGTATGAAAAAGTTAAGGAGAAAAATTATATGGGTACATTAAGGGAGAAAATGGGCAGATAGCGGGAATCATACCCGCATCTTCTCCTTGGCAAAGAGAATTTTTACCGTTCGATCATATCCAAAAAAAAAAATTGTTCTTGATACACAATATGTACCCACATATATGATATATAATCGGATCTTATTTATACAGTGCTAGGACACATATTCTCTTCGGGATGATTCCAATTATTTTGTTAATTGTATTGTGAAAATATTAAAGGAAGATATTTTAGAAAGAAGATGATTAATGAGAGACTTTTTGGGAAGAAGATTAGGAAAACTTTATTTTTTTGGAGTCAATTATGTAAGAAGATCGGGAAGGAGAGAATATTGTGGAGATACATTTTAGGAATGAGAGAATTTTTTAACCCCCTTTGTTAGTTTTTGATAAAATTCTTCTATTGTGTATTGAAAGTAGAATCTTTTGCTAAAACTTGTAATACTTAATCTTATATTATATATTTATGTTTTGCTCATAGAGAGAGGAGGGGGGCGGGACCGGGGGGGGGGGGTGTATTTGTGTCACAAAATAGTGATGTATAAATCTATATATAATATAAAGGAGAAACATAAACAGATAATGTGACACCTCTCTATGACTTCCATTCCTATTTTTTTTCCTCTTTTTTGGATTTTTTTTTAATTTTTAAATTCACAATTCATTAACTAAATGGCTTAAAAGATCCTCACATAACAAATGTATCAGCCCACCTAGCTTGACCTTATTGCTAATTTAATTAATATTATCACTATTTATCACGGTTGTTATCTATTTTCTTAAGCTCACGTAGCGTATCAATCAATGCCATTGATATGCTATATTGGCCTCCTCTTTATTTGTCTTTTTTCATCATATTTATTTTAATATTTTACCTTCATAACTCATTTATTTAATTTCTACTTTTAATAATATTTATAGCTCTCATAACTTTCAACTTTGCATATTCATAACTCTTAAATATTAAATATGAAAGTTAAGGTACCTTATGGTATTTCTTCATCTTTTCTATATAAATTTACTTTTTTTGTTCATGAGATTCTATTCAAAGTTACCCTTTATTTCACTATGGTATTATTTCCATGTTTTTGTTTGATTTGAAAAAAAAAAAAAAAAAAAATTTGAGATGTGCTACATCACCTTCTCTATATATAGATTACTCCCTATTTAATTGTAATCACTACTTATTTATATTATAAGTATATTAATTGTAATTAACAAACCTAAAATAACTCATCTATTCTTAACTTTGAAAAATAGTGTATTTATATAATTTATTTTAAAATCATTATAAATTACAAGAATGTTCTTTCACTTCTAAAAAAAGATAGATCACACATGTAATTTTCTTATATTTTTTCTCTATGAAATCAAATTGTATGTCTGCACATTTATAGAAAGGTGTAATCATTTTATTTTATATTCTTTTTATGTAAGAACAAACTCACGAAAAATATTTAAAACTTTCAACTTAAATTCACATATATATTAAATATATATTAGATAAAAATATTATTATTATATATAATACCTTTTCTATTTAAGTAGTATTTAATAAATTATTTGTGTTTTTCATAATCGCGCGAAGTGCGGATGAATTTACTAAGTAGAGTAATGCGTTTAGAATTTTTTAGGCATGTATCCACATGAAACAATACATGAAGACGGGTTGTTTTGTGTGTGTATTCGAAGGACAAGGTGGGGTTCAAAACCCATTGGGTTTGCGTTTGTATGTTTGCCCTCCTAATGGCAAATAGGCCCAAAATACTGTCATTTTATATTCAATTATAATGGGACAATTTCAAATATACATAAAAAAAATAAGTAAAATTATAGGAAATATATACTGACTATATAATATAGCTTGCTAATAGTCATAGAAAGTTACACTGACTACACAATATAGATTACTTATATATGAGTTATACACTGAATATACATCATAATACACTCTATACGTAAAATATACACCAAATATACATTGAATGGCCATTTTTTTGGTAATTAAAATGACCGAATAGCCAACTACTATAATTATCCCTTCTATTTCTATTTAATTTTCTTTTCTTTTTTTATGTACTCTGATATTTTTAAACAACAAATCATTTTCTCTAAATAATAACATTTCATTATAATAACCATATTTTCTGTAAAATCCATCTATCATATTATGTTATATTATATATTTTATATAGTAGCATTTCGCTATACCAATCGAAAAAATATCGGAACGAACGACACTCCCTTTGGATTTTATTTCGAGTATAGGTTTTGGAACATTGAATTTGATTTTTAGTCTAGTCAAGTGTTCTATTTGTGTTTGGGTGTATTTGGTAAAAAAAACTACTTATTTATAAGGGCCAAAAACATGGCTTTCATTGCCTTGGGTTTGGTTGCAAGTATTTTGCATCAAAAACTTTCATGATATTGTTTCTATTTCCATCATTCTGTCTCAATTTCTTCTGAATTTTCCTTTTCAAATTAATGAATAGAGCCATTTATTTTTTGCTTACATTTGTGGCTCCAGTTGTTCATTTCTTTTGTGATCTTTTATTATTATTATTGTTATTTGTGTTTTTTTATTACGAGTAGTTCTAGTTTATCTTATACTCCTTTTTAATTTGTTTGTCCTGCTTTTTTAAAAAAAAATCATTTTAAAAAGAATGTTTATTTACTTTATTTGCAAATTACAACTCTTAAATTTCAATTTTTCACATGACATATTTAAAATCACAAGATTAAATGATGTTTTGGTACATTCTATATAAGACCACAAATTTATAAGTGTTCCATACTTTCTTAAATTTCGTATTAAGTCACCACAAGATTAAATGAGGTTTCGGTACATTCTATATAAGATCACAAATTTATAAGTGTTCCTTATTTTCTTAAATTTTGTGTCAAGTCAAAATATGACAAATAAATTGAAATATTTTCACCTTTGATAGGTAAATCATAAATTCAAAATCACATATATATTCTGGGACAAAATGAACAAGACAAAGTAACTTCTCTCATAGGAGGTAACCAACACTTCTTGCAATGAAATATTTACAAGTTGTTCTTCTTACAAATTTGACCTATCAAAACAAACAATTTTTTGTGCTTCTTCGTCGAGGTAAACTATGTTGATAATATAATTAAGTAAATAAAAATGTGTTCTTATTTTTAATATTTTAAATTTTTAGATAAAATAGTTACACGTTTTAACATGATATCAGAGCTAGTAGAAAACTTGGATTCAATTTTCATTGTCACTCATAATCAAGAAAAATAGTCTACGTGCTTGGCTAACCAAAAAAAATAATTAAGCGCACAGGTAAAGAGGCATGTTGTATTCTCTCTAAATTTAGAATTTACTAAAGTACTATAAAGGCATTTCCCAGTCCTTTTCCTTATGTTTCTAACTAGGGGTGTACATGGACCGGGTTGATTCGATTTTTTTACAAATCAAACCAAATCATTTGTGTCGGGTTATTAAATCTATAAATCAAACCAAACCAATAAAAGTCGGGTTTTTCGATATCAATTTTTCTCGGATTTTTCGGGTTTTTTTCGGGGTTTTCTGTTTTTTCAGTTTTTTTTGGGTTTCTCGGTTTTTTCATAGTATCTAATAAAAAGCATAGAGCAGTACTTCTTAAAAAAGTTCTAGTACAAAATATCAACATATAAGATGGAGACAGAACAATGTTTGAAGTTTTAACTTTATAATATAACTTTATAAGATGAGCTTTTTTTGTATATTATTTAGATGAGCTTCTCAAATCCAAATCTAAATGTAAGAAAGAAAACAAAAATTATGAAAAATTTTTAAAAAATATTTATAAATTACATTTTAATAATTTTTTTTATGTATAACATAATTTAAAAGTAGTATATCTATAATCGGGTTGGTTTGGGTTCGGTTTGACTTTTTTTAGTTAAAACCAAACCAACCCTATAATGGTCGGGTTTTTTTTCCAAACACCAAACCAAGTCAAACCAAACCACTAGTCGGGTTTTTTTTCCGATTTGGTTCGATTTGTCGGTTTGGTGCGGTTTATCGATTTGCCCTGTACAGCCCTATTTCTAACAAATCTGTCTTTTAGATTTATGAAGGAAACCACTATTTAGTAGAAAAAAAGTACTTCGTACATATGAGAATGACTGACATCATCCGAATCTCCTTTGGTGAAAATTTATATTGTTTATATATAATTAAAATAATTTTTTTATGTATATATAATAAATGTCAAACTCCTTTATCTAGTTCACATATCTATTTTTTTAGATTTTGAACCCCTTGTAAGGAAGATGAGTGATTGATTTCTTATATCAACGTTTATCTCAATCGAGCTTTTAACATCAGATTTGCCTAAAGCGATTACATGCCTCTTTACGTGTAAGCTAATAATAGAAATTTTCAACCACTAATAATCAAATCACACTAATTAAACTAAGACGTGTGTCTTTAAAATCATCCAAACATTGAATATACACGAGGAAAGATGGCTAATGGAGAGAAATAGTCAACTTTTTTAAGCATTAAATTGATGGATACCCCATATTGTCTAATTAATGTAGCTCTTATCTCTTATTTGTAGTTACGTTGATGAATCATAGTTTTTTGTACCCTTCTTAATTTATTTATTTTTTAAAGAAAAAGTCGTAGTTACATGCTATATATTAAAATCTTTTAACTAATTACATTTACTCTACATAGTATGCGAAAAATTGTTTACACAGTAAATTGAAGTTGTAATATAGAAGTATATATGTGTGTAATTTTTTATTCTTTCAGATTACGTCAAAAAGTTTAAAATTTAAATTATATAAATAATCAGTATAAGGAATCTATCTATATATAATAATAAAGGAGGAACATAAACATGACCTTCATTTTTATTTATCTATTTTCTACTTTTTTGACTTTTTTTTTCATTTCTTCAATTATTTTATTTTGTAAAATCATCTCCTTAACTCATAGTTCTTTAATAAATAATTTTTACTCTTAATTAATATTAAAAATAACTTTTAAGCTTTTCATATTCATAACTTTCAATTATTTAATGTACAAATTTGTAACACCTTTAAATCATATTAGTAGAAATTTATTTTGAGGTATATTCACCTCTCACTATAATTGCATTCTTTATTAGAGTTTTAATATATATTCATGTATTCTTCCACCTTCAATTTTTATAATTCTTAATTAACTTTATTAATGTGGAAATAATGTGCTAAAAATGGAAGACAAATTTATTTGTTTATTTTATTTTTTATAATTAAAAAAAATATTTATTCAATTCATCAATTTTTCACCTCTCACTATAATTGTCCTCTTTATTAGAGATTTTAATAGATATTTATGTATTCTTCCACCTTTAATCTTTACAATTCTTAATTAATTTTATTTATGTGGAGTAATAATGTGTTAAAAGATGGGAGACAAAAAGTAACCTATATATATCTTTCACTACCAAACTATTGCATACATGAATAACTATTTTAGTTTTAGTTATGCTTAGGAAATGCTCCAACATAATTTTTAATGTATTTTCTTTACTAGTAGCAATTTATCTAATGAGATCATGTATTGATGAATATTTATCTTGATTACACTTACTAATATGTGTTCTATTCTTAGTAAAAAAAATTATACGCATAAATTTCTCTTCTTATTGGTTGAAAATTTTATATTTTTGCATTACATTATTATTTATTGCTCAACATTTGCTAAATTTTAGTGATTCATGCTATGCCATTTATATCGAGAAGCTTGATACATACAACAGATTTCTTCTACGATGATTTTATGCACTTAATTTTTAAATTCATAAAAACAAATCCTGCTCCTATTTTATTTCAATTTCTTTTACAATGTATAATTTTCTTAGATTAAATTTGTTCAAGAATATAATTAGTGATTGATACCGTGTAACTTTGAAAATTATTTTGAAGTTTATGAGTAAAAAATATAGGCGAAAGTTAATTTCATAACAAGGAATTAAAAAGAAAATAAAAAATAAAAACTCTACTATTACCCAAAAAAATCTTTTGTATTGGTTCATAAAACTAATAACATACATTATACATTATATATGTTAGTGCATTTGAAATAGTTGTTATGAGTAGTGCATTGTCAAATTATTCACTAAGTGTAATCTTTCGATTTTTTATTAGTAAAGATATCATTCAACTAAATTAGCAACTTCTTTCTATATTAATGGTAGTTAGAAGTTGGATAATTTATTTCGTTTTTATAAGTTGCTTATAAATGTAGATAATATCTTTTGTTCGAAAAAAAGGAGAAGAAGAAAGTGCATTATCCATAAAAGTAAAAGTGTTCCATTTTATATTGATTTTATATAATAGATGATTCAATATTATTAATTAATGATCCATCAATTGTTTTTATTTTCGAAAATATAGGCGAAAGTTAATTTTAACTTCACATAGAGTTTGAAATTTAATTAAAAAAGAAGAAGAAACTTTTGAATATTAAACTAAAAATTGAAATGATCAGTATAATTTTATTTTATTTTTAAAAATATTAATAATAATTTTATTATTAATGAGACCCCTCAATTTTAGGGGCTAAGGCAAGTGCCTTATTTTCTAAGGCATATAGCATCCCCGGAGAATATTTATATATAATTTTTTTAAAATATGAAATTTATAATACTAAAAAGATAAGACAGATTACCTACTATATGATAGATAATAATTTACATTGATAATACATATAACTTATCTATATGAGAAAATAACAAACTTTTGACTCACATAATACATATACAACTAAATGTATTGATGTGGAACATCTGAACAATAGTTTGTTTTTATCAAGTCAGGTGCACTTAAATGAAATTTCGTGAAGTATAAAACTCGGAATGATAAATCGTAATATGTAAAAGAGTCTTTCAGAATATAAATTAACCTTAACAAATGAAAGAAAGGAGGAACATTATATTAACTTCTCTCACAGGGTGATTGCACTTCTGCAAGGAAAAATTACAAAGCTTTTCATTTTTACAAATCTGACCCATAAAAAAACAAACAATTTATGTGCTTCTTGGGTTCAACGTTAGAGAATGTCAACTAAACCTCAAGAGAAAAAAAAAGAAAGAATAACACTCCAATAACAATATAGTGAAGAAAGATAGTTGAAAAAAGAGAAGCAAATTAAATATAGTAATAGTACCATATTAATTGCTTCATCTTAAGCCCATCTCTCTTCACTAAAAACCATAATTAATTAATTAATTACCAACTAATACTACACTAATTATCGCAGCATGGAGGATGTTAATGATTGGAAAACGACTTCTTCACAAGGAATAGTAATGCCCATGTCATGTTCAAATCCAAATTCTTCTTCAGCACGATGGAGAAGACACTGAAATTGTGGATAACTCAAGAAAGAAATAGGTACGATGTATCGTGTTCGATTTTCTCCCACGTAAACTGCAAAATGACCTTTGGGCACGTCAACTGGAAGGCTATTTTCGTCGTCCTCGTAGCTATTATTCCTCTTTCCTAAACTTGAACATCTTTTCAAGATTTGCTTCAACACTGCAGATTGTGACAACTTGTTTGATTTTCTGATTGCCATTATATTTAGTTTTTTTGTGTTGTTGGAAAAATTGAAGGATGTAAATGAAATTGAAAGTTTGAGAGGTTTGGTAAGGAGAAGACCAATAACACTTCTTTCCTTTGAGAGAAAAGAGATGCTAAAAAGTGAGTTGTGTTATAATAGAGGGATATTGTGTAAGTATTTATGAAGAGAAGAACTCAACCACGTGATGTTTTATTAGCTCTAATTATATAACAACATGTGGAATATAATTCCATTACTATTATTGGATAGAAGTCCCATAAACTGATAATTTAGATAATTCTTATATTATTAATAATGTAATTTAGCATGTTGTTAGTTTATGTGGCATTTTTCAAACTTCGAGAGTCAAATGAAATTTTCTTTAAACGCAATTTTTTATATGTTTTTTTTAAATATTTCTGAATTATTGATTGTTGTGGCTTATAAAATTATTCTCTTTAAATAGTTTCTAAATATGTAAATTTTATTTCAAAAAATTAAAAATTCTACCTTTAAATTTATGATCAAAACAAAATAATCTGGCTTTCGAATTTTGAACACCGTCACATAAATTAGGAAACAAATATTGTACTCCCATGGTATATTATAGGTCCAACTCAAGAAATCTATACATTTTTGATGCATAAAACTTAAACTCGTTATATTTTAAAATTTGTAATTATGGTCAAAGATGAGTTATAAGTACCATACAATAATACTACTATGTACAAGACAGAAGACATAGGTTGTGTTTTTTTTTTTGGATTTTCATTTGGTGTTCGAAGCCCGTGGAGTCCCGATTAAATTCGAATCGCACACTGTAGGATCTATTTGGGGGTGACACTCCCAACATAATTTTTTTTCATAATCAGAACTCGAATCCAAAACCTTTGGCAAAGGATAAAAGAGTTTTGCCACTGCACCACCTATGTTGTTGACATAGGATATGTTGGTGTATGTGTACTTGAAGGAGGACAAAACCCATTGGGCATTGGGTATGCTGCCCCTCCTTATGACAAAGCGGTCCATTCTCATTCTAAGTTTTTTTTTTCTTTCTTTCTAAAATTAATGTAGTCCATTGGATTATAGTTTCAAGTAGGTGTTGGAACATTGTATTTGATTTCTGTTTGGTTGTATTTGGCAAACACTATTTTATGATGGCCAAAAACATGGCTTTCACTAATGAATTTTGGTCCCAAGTTTCAACATCCAACCTTTTAAATGAACAGAGGTTCACGTTTT
Organism: Solanum dulcamara; assembly: GCF_947179165.1. Lineage (NCBI taxonomy): Eukaryota > Viridiplantae > Streptophyta > Magnoliopsida > Solanales > Solanaceae > Solanum > Solanum dulcamara. The sequence continues at coordinate 16,227,648 of NC_077248.1, read as the reverse complement.
TGCTTCATATCTACTTTTGTGGTTCTTGTTCTTCATCTTTCATTTCTATTCTCTCTTTTTTTTTTGGTTATTATGTATACATGATTTATTGACTCGAATAATTAGATTCTTAGCTTCGTAGGGTTCATTTAAGAGCAAAGTACTTCTTATCAAAAAAAAATAATTCATTTATAATAAGTTTTGAATTCAAAAATGTTGATTAAAAATCACTTGAAAAAAGGCCTAATTACCAAGGAAAATATTTTTTGGTCAAATTGGTAGGTAAATCAAGTTACTAATCAATTACCAACGAAAATTAAATTGGTTGGCAAACACAAAAAGACTTTGTTGGTAATTTATGATGCAAGTGAATCTAAAGGAGAATATGTTTTCCTTAGCTTAATGGAGGTTGAGCACTCCCCTATGTATGAGTGGGAGATGTTCGAAATAACTATTGGGTCGAGTCCACAGAGTGCTAATTAACTTGTTAGACCGCTAGTTTGTCCTTCTTAATCCTAACGCTTATGAATAAATACACCATTAAGGGTGTATGCGGTTTTCCAAATAAAATGATGAATAGGGTTAGTGAAACGCTCTGCATCTCTAAAGGATATCTAAGTTGTGGGCAAAGGGGGTTCATCTGCTTTGTGAGGATTTCCAACGATCGGTGACACAAAAAATAGTTAGGAGTAGGAGTGTTCACGGTTTGGGTAAAACCCGATCCAAATCGAAAAATCAAACCAAACCAATCAAATAAATTGATTTTTTATTTGGTTTGATTTGGTTTTACATTTTTAAAAATTGATAATATTTAGTTTGATTTTGGTTATATTCAAAAAAATTGAAGAAATAACCGAATCGAACCAAAAAATTATATGCATATTTTTTTTATAATTATATAGACAAACTATATTATTTTTGATGAACACTTTTTTATGCAAAAAATACAGCACACTAATTTAAATTAGTAAGGTATGATACGCCTTTTATTTGTACAACCATATTATTAGCTTATGTATTATTCAGTAAGTTTATGTTATTTAATACATTGGATTAGATAATAATATAAGCAAGAAGTTAAACATAATTAAAGTTCTGATATAAAAATTATAAGATCCAAAATGGCACGAAGACAATTTATCTTTTTTGAATGATTTATTATTATTTTTTTCTCTTTTGAATGAATCGTCTCTTTTATTTTTGTGTATGGTTAATAGCTGAATAATCAAACCAAGCCAAACCGAAATCAATAACAAACAAACCGATGAATGTATATTTTAATTGGCTTGGTTCGATTTGATTTTAATTATTTTAAAACCGATTAAATTGGTTTGATTTTGATTTTGACCAATTACCGATCCAAAACGACCCGTGACTACCCCTAGTTAGGAGATTTCAAATATACGGAACAAGTATCTATTGGTACTAAATTTTAGAGTATATTCGGACATTAAACTATTCTCCAGCAAGATTTGCTTATACAGAAACTATTATTAAAAAAATCATAAACCACAATTATTTACGAATTACAACTGTCTAAAATTGTTCGAAAATTTGTGGGCCAAAAAAAAAAGAATTATTCTTTCATCTAAAACGGATGATCTTTACAACTAATTTTAAAAAGTTAAACCTATGCTCAGCAATGTTCTTTTGAACAAAAAATGATCTACCTAGGTTAGAAACAATGTTTAAAACTATAGACTATAATTTCTTATAACCACTTTAACTTTCTGAAGTTAAGATATTTTTGGGATTGTGGGTCGCCCATGTGAACCGACCCAATCCAATCTTATCCGACCCATAAATAAATGATATATTTGGTTTTAAAAATAAAGAGAGAACAATTAAATTATAATTGTCCAACCTTATCCTTTTAGGAGAGAAAACAATTATTATTCAAATCCTTTTTGAAAAAAGAGATGGAAGAGTTACATAACAGCTCAACCTCTCCTAATATAAAGGGAGAAAAGGATTATCTGTTTGAGATAGTTGTGAAAAACAAAACAAAAAAAGGGTTATGTGAAAAAGCAGAAGAACAGAAAGACAAAAAATTAGAAAAGAAATTTATCTTAACTTCCTAGATTCCATCAACACACTAAATGACATTTAGTTTGTGATCATTAACCTTGATTTTCTAGTGAAATTCAAAGTAAACTTGAGGCAGATTATCTTGGTAGTAACAACAACAATCCGCTGCAAGAATAAGGTACATATACCATTGGTTTTGCTCCATTTTTTCCTTCATTGGTGTCAGAGCATGTTTTAATGATCCGAGTTTTCGTTACTTCCATGTAAATCTAAGCTTTGAGATCGTTGTTTTATAAGTTTAAGTTGAAACTTTTTAGTTGGCTAATTTTTTTTTGACAAGTTTCATAAAAAATAATTTCTGTTTCTTTGTGTTTTGGCCATCATTTGTTAAAATATTGGCCTGAAACTTATAAAATTGTGATCTACTCATTATGGGCTTTCCAAAAATATATTATAATGGTAAAATGGATTAAAAATGAGCAGTTTTTTGATATTTTTTTTAATGAAAAACTGCTTCTGTTTTCAGCATTTTAAAAATAATTTGTTCAAAATTTTGGCCTAAAACTTACATAATCATGTTCTACTCATATTGGAATTTTCGAAAATATATTATATGTGAAAATCGGATTTAAAACGACTAAGATATGGATTTTTGAAATTGGGCTAAAAAAGTTTTTCAAAAGAATAATCCTAAAAGGATACAAATTTCTTATCCAAAAGAAATAATAATTCTTCTTGTTATAAAGTAAATACTAAATACTAAAATTAAATTAGTATCACAAGAGAAAATCAAGAAAGAGGAGAACTAGTAGAGAGAAAAATGAGAGAGGAAACTTTATATTCCTTAGTTTTGTGTACCATCTTCTTGAAGGTTGCAGTTGGTAGAGACTTGGTGAATAAATCAGCCACATTTTCACTCGAACGAATCTGTTGCATGTTGATATCACCATTTTTATGGAGCTCATGTGTGTAAAAAAGTTTTGGCGAAATGTGTTTTGTTCTATCTCCTTTTATGAATCCTCCATTTAGTTGTGCTATACATGCTGCAGTATCTTCATATATAATTGTGGATTCTTTGTTACATTTCAAACCACATTTTTCTCAAATGATATGTATCATGGACCTTAACCACATACATTCTCAGTTTACTTCATGAATAGCTATTATCTCAGCATAAATTGATGAAGTGGCCACGATAAACTGCTTTGTAGATCTCCAAGTTATAGCAGCACCCCCACATATGAACACATAGCTTGTTTGAGATCGAGCTTTGTGTGGGTCAGATAAATACCTTGCATCAGCATAACCAACAAGATTGGGATTGCAATTGTTAGAATAAAATAAACCCATATCGGTAGTCCCTTTCAGATACCGCAATATGTGTTTGATCCCACTACAATGCCTCCTAGTAGGAGCAGAACTATATCTTGTTAATAAATTAACCGAAAAGGATATATCGGGCCTTGTAATGCTAGCAAGATACATTAGTGCACCAATTAAAGTAAGATATGGTACTTCAGGACCAAGAATTTCCTCATTCTTTTCTTGAGGTCGGAATGGATTCTTATTCACATCAAGTGATCGAACAACCCTCAAGGTGCTTAATGGATGCTCTATTTATATAAAATCTTTTCAACATTTTTTCTATGTAGGCAGATTGATGTACAATTGTAAGACCCCGAAAATGTGAAAGATCCTAAACCAAGGAACCAAGGATGAATTCTCAGAAAGTTGCAGAAAACTGACACCAAAAGCTGACCATGGAAGCCTTCATAGACCGTGGTTAACACCACGGATCGTGTTGTGCCACTGTGGTAGATATTTGGAGACTCAGTCTACAGAGGACGAACCACGATGGAGGACCATGGGCCGAGAAGCCTTCTGTGGTGAGCCCTCCCCAAAGCCATTAGAAATTTTCTCAAGGCAGGGTCCATGGAAGACCACCACGGGCCGTGGAGATCACGGACCGTGTAGTGGTCGTGGTGGCCAGCTCTACAGGCCTCCTGCAGGACCTGCACCATGGTCATACTTCACGGGCCATGATAAATTTCACGGACCGTCAAGTTATCCGTGAAAAAACTTCAGAGACTATCCTGCAAGTCTCTTTTTCTGAATTTCTCTAAGTCTCTTATCACAGAACCCCACCACGGACCGTGGTGATTACCACGGACAGTGAAGGTTCCCCGTAAAGTCTCGTTCGACCAGATTTTTAAAGGGGCATTCTAGTCTTTTTCTATATTTTAAATTAAAATTGTGTCATTTTGAAGACTGAATTCTCTTACATAAAGACCCTAAACCCTTCCAAGACCTCATTTTTCACACTTAGACTTAATACCCTCAAATTCTCTCTTCCTAAACTCTCTCAAGAACCTCAAAGCAAGGCTAGGGTTTCCAAATTTAAGGCATTCAAGTCTCCCTTCTTCCTCAAGTATTCTTGGGGATTTTTTTCCCTCAAGGTATGTGGGTTTTCATCCATGGTTCCTTCCACCCATGGAGGCCAAATATTTTCTCAAACTAGTTTTTCAATTTTAAATGATGAAATCTCATGGGCTTTTACATGACGACTTCAAATGTATAGATTATGATATATTTGAAGTTTCTTTACATATATTGATGTATATTGGCTTGATTTAATGAAGTTATGATGTTATTAAAATGCCTATATGAAGGCTTGAAATGAGTTTTAAGACTTATATGGTAGGTTGCTTTAAGAATGTGTATTTTATGCATTTCCATTACTCTCATCCATGCAAGAATTCTTTAAAGGCATTGAAAGGTTTTATGAAATGAACCCACCTAGTTTCTTATGATAAAGCAAGGTTGAAATGAATATTGACCCCAAATGAATGTTATAAACTAATTGCTTATGAAGGGGAGTCTTTATGAAATGATTGATTGATGAAAGGGCTTCTTAGCCAAAGTAAAGTTTCAATGTGAATAGACAATTCTCACATCGAATCAAATGAAAGGTTTAAGATTATGATATGACATGTGTGACATCCCTATATGTCATCAATGCTTTTGAACATTTTTCCAAAAGGCAGATCCGATTAGCATGGTACCCGGAATACCATCACTGATTGTAAACCTAATTTTCTTATAAATTAAGGTTCATTAGTAGTATGGTAAATAAGGTATTGCAGCTATGATGATATTATAAACCAAAGGTTTTAATGAGCTATTCCACTGTTTGATGTTTTAATGTTAAAGTTATATAATGCTTATGCTTTATTGATGTTTAAACATTATTCCGTGGGATTTGACCTAGCACCTAATGTAGCATGTAGATGGGGACTCGATCGAAGGGGTTCTTAAGTAAAATCTCATGTTGCATTAACTATGTGCTACCATAAGAGCCCTTGTCGGCTAGGCCTTTGTAGCCATCAAATGTTAAAGTTAAAGTTAAAGAATGTTTAAAGTTGATCGGAGTTCTACCTCGGTAAGGTAGTCTCCACAGGAGTTATTGACCTGCCTCGATGCAGGAGTCATCGGATTTCATGTAATAGCTCGCATGGTTTTAAATAACGATTATGGTCACTTTCCCATAAAATAAATATTTTAAGGTTTCACATGATGAATTCTCATGCATGTATTAACTTATGCATATTGGTTATATATATCTCTATTATGTTCTTCATTTCATAGCATACTCACATACTTAGTACATTCAAAGTAATAACGCATACTTTTTCCTACATAATATCACCATATAGGGATTGGCGTCGCTCAACACTCTCCTTCCCATGTCTAAGTTGATCGTTGAAGGCTACCACTTTGGTGAGTTCCCATATTCCGGGAACGACTCTCCTATCTTATCTATATTGTGTTATGTGTAGACATTTAAATTAAGTTTGGTATTTTTGACTTAATCTTAAGGGTGAGCTAGGGACATGTCTTAGCCCTCGCCAAGTCTTAATATAGAAAGTATTGTTGGACATGGTAAATGGCGTTATATTGTCTTTGACTCTTATTAATGTGAAGCCCCTTAGTCCCTATATCCCTTATGTTTCCGCTTGATTTGTATATCATTACCAATGAAATGCTTAATGAATTCTTAGAGGCTTGGGTGAGATACCTATGGGTGTCTCATTCGCCATGTCACATCTAAGCCCTAGGCTTGAGTTGTGACAAACTTGGTATTATAGCACGAGGTTTTATAATAGTCCTCAGAGTCCAACATACGCGTCAAATAGGGTATTGTTCATGGTTGTGAAGGCGCCACAACTATGAATAGGAGACTAGGACGTTTAGGAAAGTTTTTACTTCTTTCAAATTCGTGTCGTGCCTTAGAGTTTCCTAAACCTTCCTCTAACTAATGACCCATTTTATGTTCTTTAGATAATGACTCGTGGAAGAACACCTCTAAGAGCAAGGTTTGATTAAGAGGACCAAGCTCCTCCGATTCTCGATGCCCCCATTATGAGGAAGGGGTAACTCATGCCAAGTTCCACAACATCATTGCATTACTGGTTCACGCGGTAGCCCATCAAGGGGATCAAGGTGTCCCTCCTCCTCAAGGGAAAAATTTAACCTCTCGTATTTGGGATTTCCAAAGGATGAACCCACCCAAATTCAATGGTTTTAAGCTAGATGAGGACCCTATGGAGTTTATAGATGAGTTATACCGAATTGTGGCCATCATGGGTATGCCGCCAAATGAGAAGGCTGAGATAGTGGCATATCAATTCAAAGGTGTACCTCGAGTATGGTATGAGCAATGGGTTATGGAGAGGGATGAAGGAATGGGGCCGATAGGATAGAAAGATTTTAAAGGTGCTTTCCTAGACCGCTTCTTTCCATTGGAGTTAAGGAAGGCCAAAATGCAAGAGTTCATCAACCTCCGTCAAAGAAGTATGAGTATGAGGGAGTATGCCCTCAAGTTCACAAAACTGTCCAAGTATGCTCCCTTTATGGTCTCAGATCCCCGGGTAAGGATGAGTAAGTTTATTTTTGGCATCTCAAGCTTGGTGTCGAAGGAGTGCAAAATGTCCATATTGGTCAAGGAGATGGACATGTCCCGATTAATGACTTATGCCAAACAAATTGAAGATGAAAAGTTGCGGGACAGGTCTAGAGGGTTCAAGAAAGCTAGAGTAGATGATGGAGGGTCCAACCCTTAAAGGTCTGGTTATGGTAGCAATAGAAAAGGTCAAGGTAGGCAACGGTTTATGGGTAAAGGTTCTACTAATACTTCTCCTCCCAAGTTCAACAAGAATAAGGGTCCTAATTAAATGGTCCCAAGAGATAATGTTGGCGCCCAAGATTTTCCCTCATGTAAGAAGTGTGGGAGGACCCACAAGAGGGAGTGCTTGGCCGACTCAAATGCGTGCTTTAAATGCGGCAAATTGGGTCACCATGCTAAGGATTGTAGAGGTGGTGGTGGTGGTAATAAGCCTTAGTTCCAAATTGCTCATGGCCAATAATCTCAAGGAGGTGGCCAATGCACCAACCGTTTCTATGCCTTGCACTGAAGGCAAGAGGTTAAGGAAGCACCAAATATTTTTACTGGTATGTTAAGGATCTTTACTTTTGATGTATATGCATTATTGGACCCGGGTGTAAACTTGTCATTTTTTACTCCATTCTTAGCTAATAGGTTTGATGTATTAGCCGAAGTGTTAGTAGAGCCTTATTTGGTGTCTACCCCTGTGGGTGAGTCGGTTGTGGCTAGAAAGGTTTATAAGGGTTGTCCTATGTCCATCTTACATAAAGTCATTCCTTGTGATCTTATACAACTTGACATGGTAGATTTTGATGTCATCCTTGGGATGGATTAGTTACATGCATCTTATGCTTCCATAGATTATAGGACGCATCGAGTCAAGTATCAATTCCCAAATAAGTCCGTTCTTGAATGGGAGGGTCGTGATTTAGTAGTGAAGGGTAGATTTATTTCTTGTCTTAAGGATCGAAAATTGATTGCTAAGGGTTGTATTTACCACATAGTGAGAGTTAGGGATGTCAACTCTAAAAGTCCTCCTCTTGAGTCGGTTCCCGTAATGAATGAGTTTTCTGATGTCTTTCTTGAGGACCTTCCCGGTGTCCCTCCCAAAAGAGAAGTTGATTTTGGTATCGATATCCTCCCTAATACCCAACCTATCTCTATTCTTCATTACCGAATGGTCTTGACAGAATTGAAAGAGTTGAAGGAATAATTAAAGGACTTTCTAGAAAATGGAATCATAAGGCCAAATATTTTGTCATGGGGTGCCCCTGTGTTATTTGTAAGAAAGAAGAATGAATCGCTTCGAATGTGCATAGACTACCGGCAATTGAATAAGGTAACTATTAACAACAAGTATCCACTTTCTAGGATAGACGACTTGTTTAATCAACTGTAAGGGGAAAGTCACTTCTCCAAGATCGACCTTCGGTCCGGCTATCACCAACTAAGGGTGAGGGAGTGTGACATTCCCAAAACGATATTCCAAACAAGGTATGGTCACTTCAAGTTTGTGGTAATGAGTTTTGGATTGATGAATGCGCCGACGGTGTTCATGGACCTAATTAATAGGGTGTTCAAACCCCACCTTAATACTTTTGTTGTGGTCTTCATTGATGATGTTTTGATCTACTCTCGGAGTGAGGAGGAACATAAAGATCATTTGAGGGTTGTGCTCCAAACATTGAGGGATAGGCAATTATTTGCAAAATTTAGTAAATGTGAGTTTTGGTTGAAGGAGGTGGCATTTATTGGTCACATAATGTCCAGCGAGGGAGTTAAGTTTGATCCTAAGAAAATGGAGTCGGTCAAGAATTGTCCTAGACCATTGTCTTCTTTGGACATTAGGAGCTTCTTGGGTCTATCCTGTTATTATAGAAGATTCGTCGAACGGTTTTCTTCCATCTCATCTCCTATGACGAATTGACTTAAAAGAAGGCAAGGTTCATATGGACGGATGAGTGTGAAAGGAGTTTCCAAACTTTTAAAGATTGACTTACCTCTGCTCTTATTTTGACTCATACGAAAGGATTAGAAGGGTTTATGGTTTATTGTGATGCTTCGAAGATTAGATTGGGTTGTGTCTTAATGTAAAATGGTAAGATCATAGCCTATGCTTTTAGGCAATTGAAAGTGCACAAGCGTAACTACCCTACCCATGATCTTGAGTTGGCGACCGTTATTTTTTCTTTGAAAGTTTGGCGACACTACCTCTATGGGGTACGTGTAGATATGTATACCGATCATAAAAGCCTTCAATATGTGTTCACCTAAAAGGACCTCAATCTAAGACAAAAGAGGTGGCTATAACTCCTCAAGTACTATGACATAAGTGTGCATTATCATCAGGGTAAAGCCAATGTAGTTGCCGATGCACTTAGTAGAGTGTCTATGAGGACTGTGGCCCATGTTGATGAAGGAAAGAGAGAATTGGTGAAAGATGTTCACCGGTTGGAGAGACTACGGGTGAAGTTGTACGGTACCAATGATAAGGGTATGGTTTTCCAAAATGGGTTCGAATCCTCCATGGTGGTGGATGTCAAGTTGAAGCAAGACCTTGACCCGACACTTGTAGAGTTAAAGAAGTTGGTGAAGGAAAAGAAAGTAGAGGTCTTTTCACAAGGTGGAGATGAGGTGTTATATTATCAAGGTCGGTTCTGTGTTCTGGATGTGGATGGCCTAAGGAGTTTGATCTTGATGGAGGCACATAATTTTGCGTACTCCATTCACCTCAGTTCGACGAAAATTTATCGAGACTTGAAAGAGTTGTATTGGTGGGGTGGCATGAAGAAAGACATAGCGAAGTTTGTGTTCGAATTTCCAATAAGTGAAGGCCGGACATCAAAGGACGGGCGGCCTAACCCAAGATATTGAAATCCCTACTTGGAAGTGGAAAGAGGTGAATATGGATTTTGCAGTGGGTTTGCCTCACACTCGGAAGCGTCACAAATTAGATTTGGATAATTGTTGATAGAATGACTAAGTTGACTCACTTCCTACCGATTAAGACTTCCCATAGGGCCAAAGATTATGCAAACTTGTATATTTGGGAGTTGGTGAGGTTGTATGGTGTGCCATTTTCAATTATTTCGAATCGTAGAACTCAATTCACTTCTTACTTTTGGAGATCATTTCAAAAGGGCTCAGTACTAAAATAAATTTAAGCACCACATTCCATCCTCAAACCGATGGGCAAGCCTAAAGGACAATTCAAACCCTAGAGGATATGTTAAGTGCTTGTGTGTTGGAGTTCAAAGGGAATTGGGGTGATTACCCTCCGCTCATTGAATTTGCTTACAATAATAGTTATCATTCGAGTATTGAGATGGCGCCGTTTGAGGCTTTGTACGGGAGGCGATGCAGATCCCTGGTTGGTTGGTTTGAAGTTGGTGAGATGACCTTATTAGGTCCCAATTTGGTACTTGATGCTTTAGAGAAGGTGAAGATCATTAGACAAAGGTTGAAGATGGCTCAAATTCGTCAAAAGTCATATTCCGACTCTATAAGAAGGGATCTTGAGTTTAATGTGGATGATTGGGTGTATTTGAAGGTTTCACCCATAAAGGGTGTGGTTCAATTTGGTAGGAAAGGAAAATTGAGCCCTAGCTATGTAGGGCCTTATAGGATCCTAAAGCGGGCTGGCAAGGTTACCTATGAATTGGAACTACCTTCGGAAATGATCATGATGCATCCGGTGTTCCATGTGTCGATGTTGGAGAAATGTGTGGGAGACCCTAACTCCATCCTGCCTATGGAGGTAGTGAATGTTGAAATTTTAGACCGGCAGGTCAAAAGGTTGAGGAATAAAGAAGTTGCCTCCGTTAAAGTCCTTTGGAGGAATCAACAAGTCGAAAGCGCTACATGGGAAGCGGAAGCGGATATGATGAAACATTATTCTCATCTCTTTCATTGTACTCAAGACCAAGGTAATAAGTCATTCATGTTCAAATATTTAAGACTCTTATGTTTCAGTCTTTCCAAGTCATCATGTGCATGTATATTCATGAAGTTGAATTTTAAAGTTATGTTTAAGCTCAAGTTTACAGATTTCATGTTTTATGCATCTTAAGTGTCATTGTATATATGTTGGGTTGCTAGTCCTCGTTCCATGTCCTTTTCTATGTCAATGATTCTCATTCGAGGACGAATGTTCCTAAGGGGGAGATATTGTAAGACCCCAAAAATGTGAAAGGTCCTAAACTAAGGAACCAAGAACGAATTCTCAAAAAGTTGCAGAAAACTGGCACCAAAAGCTGACCACGGAAGCCTTCACGGACCGTGGTTAGCACCATGGATTGTGGCGCACCATCGTGGTAGAGATTCGGAGGCTCAGTCTGCATAGGATGAACCACGACGGAGGACCATGGAGTGTGGTGAGAACCACGGGTCGGAAGCCCTCCCCAAAGCCCTCAGGAATTTTCTCAAGGCAGGGTCTATGGACGACCACCACGGTGTGTGGAGACTTTCATGGACCATGTAGTGGTCCGTGGTGGCCATATTTATAGGCCTCCTGCAGGACCTGCACCACGGTCACACTTCACGGGCCATGATGAGTTTTATAGACCGTCAAGGTGTCCATGAAGAAACTTCAGAAACTACCCTGCAAGTCCCTTTTTTTGAATTTCTCCAAGTCTCTTATCATGGTATCCCACTACGGACCGTGGTGAGCACCACGGACTGTGAAGGGTCCCCGTGAAGTCTCTTTCGGCCAGATTTTTAAAGGGGAATTCTAGTCTTTTTCTATGTTTTAAGTTGAAATAGTGTCATTTTGAGGATTGAATTCTCTTACCTAAAGACACTAAACCCTTCCAAGACCTCATTCTTCACACTTAGACTTAATACCCTCAAATTCTCTCTTCCTAAACTCTCTCAAGAACCTCAGGGCAAGGCTAGGGTTTTCAAATTCAAGGCATTCAAGTCTCCCTTCTTCCTCAAGTATTCTTAGGGATTTTGTTTCCCTTAAGGTATGCGCATTTTCATTCATGGGTCCTTCCACCCATGGAGCCCAAATGTTTTCTCAAACTAGTTTTTCAATTTTAAATGATGAAATTTCATGGGCTTTTACATGACGACTTCAAATGCATAGATTATGATATATTTAAAGTTTCTTTACATATATTGTTGTATATTGACTCTTGATTTCATTAAGTTATGATGTTATTAAAATGCCTATATGAAGGCTTGAAAGGAGTTTTAAGACTTATATGGTGGGTTTCTTTAAGAATGTGTATTTTATGCATTTCCATTACTCTCATAAATGCAAGAATTCATTAAAGGCATTGAAAGGTTTTTACAAAATGAACCCACCTAGTTTCTTATGATAAAGCAAGGTTGAAATGAAAATTGACTCCAAATGAATGTTATAAACTAATTGCTTATGAAGGGGAGTCTTTATGAAATGATTGATTGATGAAAGGGCTTCTTAGCCAATGTAAGGTTTCAATGTGAATGGACAATTTTCACATAGAATCAAATGAAAGGTTTAAGATTATGATATGAAATGTGTGACATCCCTATATGTCATCAATGCTTTGAACATTTTTCCAAAAGGAAGATTCGATTAGCATGGTACCCGGAATACCACTAATTGATATTTTAATGTTAAAGTTATATAATGCTTATGCTTTATTGATGTTTTAACATTATTCTGTGGGATTTGACCTAGCACCGAATGTAGCATATAGGTGGGGACTCAACCAAAGGGGTTCTTAAGTAAAATCTCATGTTGCATTAACTATGTACTACCATAGGAGCCTTTGTCGACTAGGACTTTGTAGCCATCAAATGTTAAAGTTAAAGTTAAATAATGTTTAAAGTTTTTTAGAGTTCTACCTCTGCGAGGTAGTCTCTACGGGAGTCATCGGCCTTCCTCGATGTAGGAGTCATCAGATTTCATGTAATTGCTCACATGATTTTAAATAACGATTATGGTCACTTCCCCCTAAAATAAATGTTTTAAGATTTCACATGATGAATTCTCATGCATGTATTCACTTATGCATATTGCTTATATATGTCTCTGTTATGTTCTTCATTTCATAGCATACTCATATACTTAGTATATTCAAAGTATTAATGCATACATGATATCGCCATGTAGGGATCGATGCCCCTCAATACTCTCCTCCTCTTGGATAAGTTGTTCTTTGAACGCTACCACTTTGGTTAGTTTTCATGTTGCGGGAATGACACTCCTATATTATCTAGCTTATGTTATGTGTAGACATTTAAATTAAGTTTGGTAGTTTTGACTTAATCTTGAGGGTGAGCTAGGGACATGTCTTAGCCCCCGCCAAGTCTTAATGTATAAGGTATTGTTGGACATGGTAAAGGGTGTTATGTTGTCTTTGACTCTTATAAATGTGAAGCCCCTTAGTCCCTATATCCCTTATGTTTCCGCTTGATTTGTATATCATTACCAATGAAATGCTTAATGCATGCTAAGAGGCTTTGGTGAGGTACTCCGGGTATCTTATTTGCCGTGTTACGTCTAGGCCTTAGGCTTGGATCGTGATAACAAAAATACCATTTGTCAAATGATCAATTTGCAAACCAAGAAATAATTTTGTCCTTCCAAGATCTTTCATCTCAAATTTATTTTTTAAATAATCAATTTCCTTTTAAAGCTCTATTGAAGTTCTAATGAGATGTATGTCATTAACATAAATAGCAAGTATAACAAACTTTGATGTTGTTTTATTAATAAAAACACATGGGCAAATTGCATCATTTATATAACCTTCCTTAGATAAATACTCAGTCGGATGGTTATAACACATACATCCAGATTGCTTCAAACCATACAATTATCTTTGCAATCTAATTGAATACATTTTCCGGACTTTGAACTATATGCTTTAGGCATCTTAAATCCTTTGAAAATTTTTATGTATATCTCATTATCAAGTGATCCATAAAGATAGACTGTAATCATATCTATTAGATGCATATTAAGTCTCTCGTGGAACGTGAAACTAATGGGATAATGCAATGTTATTACATCCATAAGGGGTGAGTATATCCCGTCATAATCTACACCAGGCCTTTGTAAAAATCCTTATCCAACAAGACGTGTTTTGTACCTTTGTATTTTATTTTTCTCATTTTTTCATACAAAGACCCATTTATAACCAACAGGTTTAACACTATCATGTATTTGAACTATAGGTCCATAAACTTCAAGCTTTACAAGTTAATTCAATTCTGATTGAACTGCTTCTTGCCATTTTGGCCAATCATTTCTTTGTCAACATTCTACAACAGATTGAGGTTCAAGATCCTTACTATCTTGCATGATTCTTGTCGCAACATTGTATGCAAAAATATAATCGACTACTATTTCTGATTGATTCAGATTTGTTTTATTATCGCTTGAATTTATGGATAGTCCCTCATTTCTTTGAGTCTCAAGTTCATTGATCCCTTCAAGGATATCAGAATTACTCATATCTTGAATTTTCATATGAGATTCTTTCATAGTGTCATCTTGATCTTTTTTTTTTTTTTTAGGATTTTGATCCTTAAAACCTAATGATCTACCACGCTTCAGACGTGTTTTTGACTCATTAGCTATGACACTAGTAGATGGTCTTGCAGGAACATCAATCCGAATTGGGACATTCTTTGCGGGAATATGTGATTTAGTAATTATTTTCAAATCTGTAAATGCGTCTAGCATTTGATTTGTAATTTTCTGCAAGTGAATAATATTTTGCACTTGTTTCTCACAAATAGAAGTACGTGGATCAAGATGAGACAATGATGGATTTTTCAACAAAATTTCTCTTTTGCTTTCACTATTTTCTCCCCTAATTTTGGAAAAAGTTTCTCATCAAATCGACAATCTACAAATCGAGCAGTAAACATATCTCCATTTAATGGTTCAAGGTAGAAAATAATGAAGGGTGATTCAAACCTAACATATATTTCTAGCCTTCTTTAGAGCCCCATTTTAGTGTGATGTGGTGGTGCTATAGGCACATATACAATGCAACCAAAAATTCTTAAATGGGATATATTAGGTTCTTGATCCAAAACCAATTGTAATGGAGAAAACTTATGATAATTAGTCGGCTTTAGACAAATAAGTGTTGTAGCATGCAAAATTGCATGACCCTACACAAAAGTGGGCAACTTAGTTTTCATAAGCAATGGTCTTGCTATCAACTGCAGCCGTTTAATTAATGACTCAGCAAGATCATTTTGAATGTGAACATGAGCTACAGGATGTTCTACCTTTATCCTAATCGATCGGCAATAATCATTAAATAATTGAGATAAAAACTTTGCAGCATTATCAAGGCGAATTATTCTAATCCGGTTATCGAGAAAATGTGCCCGTAATTGTATAATTTCTTCTAATAATTTTGTAAATGCCAAGTTACAAGATGGCAACAGTCATACATAAGACTATTTAGAAGAATCATCTATTAGGACCATAAAGTATATAAACGACCCACTAGGTGGGTGAATAGGTCCACAAATATCCTCATGTATACGTTCCAAGAATGTAGGGGACTCAATCCCAACTTTTGTTGGTGATGGTCTGATAATTAACTTGCCTTGATAACAAGAAGTACAAGAAAATTCACTATTTGAAAGAATCTTCAAGTTCTTTAATGGGTGTTGTTATACCCTAAAAAATTTTAAACTAAGACCCGAGCTATTTTTCTTGTGCATATAGTTCCGAGCAGGATGAATTCAAATTATATATATATATATTAGAATCAATTTCTAAGTATTTTAGGTGTATTAGTGGTGAATTAGGGTCATAAGGAACCTCTAGTACTAAGTCGAGTTCAAAGATTCTTTACCGATTGAGTTTTCGTATAAGATCATATGAGGGTCAACTTCAAATAACTATATATCTCATAATATTATACATTATTTGTTTCATGATCTATAAAATTAAATATATACTTTTCCTCTTTCCAACGCCACCAATTTTGTTTCATTTGGAGTTCGTAGTAGAAAGTTATGGTCATTTTACTAAAGAGTGTCCAGACATGACAATTAGGCGAGCTGACTAGCCATTTTGGCGACACGCCGAATGGTTATGCGAGACCAGACTTAGCTCGCCGAATGGTCCTGAAATCCTCCAGAAACTGTTATTTTAGGAGCTAAATCCCCATTTTGGCTACTCGCTGAATGGTTCTGCGAGAAGAGCTCCAGCTCGCCGATATGGTCATCGAGACTCATTAAAAGGACATTTTTTAAATTTTTATGGTTTTTTTACGTTCTCAGTAGTGTATTCTTGACCTTTTACCCTCAATTAACTTCCCTAATTCTACCTTATAGTCTTATAACCTCCCTATTTATTCCAAACCCTTAGACAAATCAAAATTCACACTTTCTAAGTTATTTCAAGAGGGGAAAAAGCTAGGGTTCCAAGAGCATTCGTCGATTTCTTCAAATTCCTTCAAGAATATAATTCTTTCAGGTATGTAAGTCTAACAAAATGTTGGACTGGGTTTGTCCACATTCTCCTTCATCTTTATTGATTCGAGTTGAGTTGAGTTGGAGTTTTTGAGTTCCCTGAATTGAATTCTTGAGTTATCTATTGTCTTTTGGGTTCCTTGTACTTATTTAAATATGTATTGATGTTGTTCATGGGTTGAGTATTTGATTTGGATGCATGTCCATGTGTTTATTCACATAAATCCTAATTGAGGATTATATTTGATTTTGAGCAATGATTTTATAAGAGTTTGAGTTTTCACATGAGTTGAGCCTAAGGATTCTTTGAAAGTTTTTCATTATTTTGAATATATATATATATATATATATATATATATTTATTTATTTATTTATTTATTTTACTGAAAGAACTTGATGATTTGAGCATGAGCCGAGCCCGAGTTGAATTGGAAAGAGTCTTTAAGATTATAATTGTGTTGTGATCCTGATTTCTCTATGCATTATTTTGAGTCGAGATTGCATATTTTTAAAGAGATTTAAAAGAGTTGAGTATTTAATTTAAATGAGTGGATTTGATTGAATTGATTTGAAAGAGCATCATAATTAAGGACTTAGTATAGAACCTTGAATGTGAATGCTTGATTGTGATTGGAATGTGAGCATGATAATAGTATTGATAATGTTGATGAATTGATAGTCTTGGATGTTGTCATAAATGATTGCATAAAACCACTCATAACTAAATGATTTGAGAATGATTAGGAAATTGATTGGTTGAAAGGATTGATTTGATAGAACGAATGAGTTGAAAAAGGGTCCAATGAGACCAGTTGAGATGAATAGAATATCTTACCTAATAAATATGAGCATATTGAGTCTTAGGAGGAGTATTGAGCACCGAATTGGGTAAGAGTATAGTCCCTATTCGAATTCCATGAACTACGTAGCCAGCGTAGGATGTAGGGTTAAACATCTTAAGTCCTAAAATGATGGACTTTGATAGATTGTGGATCTAATGATAGTGATTCGTCCCTTACCCTGGCAAAGTATTAGGCGGATGTGGTAAAGACACCGCTTCGTTGTGCATCACTGGCTCATATGTGATGGTTGTTAGTTAGAGAAACTACCAAATTGAGTGGATTGTGCATGATGTGATTGATTTGATTGCGATTGTAGATGATTGAGTCGATTTGAAAGGCATCGCTAAATTCTAATTCGCATATCTATAGAGTTGAGTCCTCTGAGTTGACATGAGTATTTTCAGATTTGATCCAAATTGGTCTTGATAGTACTCTAATGATTGAATTGGATTAAATTGTATATGATTGGTCTCTGTCTAAACCTTACTCTTTCTTTAGACTTATGATATCCTGATTGAGTTCCTTACACGTGATTGAGTTACTTGAGCTGATGTTATTCTACCTTATGCATGTTTTAGTCTACCATATTACATACTCGTACATTCCACGTACTGATGTCCATTTGGACCTGTATCATTTCATGAAGCAAAGACAGATTTAATAGATCATCAACAGGCGCACCGTTGAGGATCTATTCACAATCAGCTTATTGGTGAGTCATCCTCTACATTCGGAGGATACCACTTATGTTATTCCTGCATTGAGTTTAGTCTTTTCATTCTGATTTGAGGTAGACATGAACCTATCATTGGCACCAATTAGATAATAGTGATAGAGACTTCATAGACTAGATAGTGATGGGTTGATTGAGTATTTTATTTTCTTGAATTGTTCTAGTCAGACTATTTTAATGACATAGATTGAAGTTAGATTTGTTGGCCCATGGCCTTTCTTCCTTGAGTTAGATTGTTGATTGGAATTTCTCACCTAATTATCTCTTTATTTTAAGTCTTTCACTGATTTAATGAATGAACGGATGTGTGATCAGGCCAAGTGGTTCGCTTGGGAGCCATGGTTTCATAGTGTCGGCCATTAGAAATTGTAGTAACATTTATACTGCCCATATTTAAATGAGAAAAATATTTCTTATTTTTAAATATCATATCCGTTGTACCAGAATCAATCAATCAAATGTCTTCATAATTGCTTTGAAATTATCGATATCTTCAAAAAGAATGAAATAAATCTTTATTAATACTTTATTTATTTCTTTATTTCAAAGTAAAAGCTAGATAATATAATAATAGATAAAAATTTAGATAATATAATAATATATAAAAATGATGATGATTATTTATGTTGATATAAAAACTTTTATTTAGTCGTTATAACAAACTTAAAGTCTTGATTAATTTTTATCACAATAATATATATAAAATCATGACTCTCTTTTATTGTAATAAAGAGAATTAAATAAATCAAATAATAAAGAAAATAGTAGTAACAAATGAATGTCACATTTTCTAAATATTGTATAAACAAAAGTGGAGGGGGCAAAAATTCTCAAGAAAGTAGTAAAAATTTCCATTATCAAAAAAAAAATTCCATTATTATATAAAATTTTCATTATCATAAAAAAAAATCCATTATCATAAATAAATTTACATTATCATAAAAAAAATATTCCTATTATCATAAAAAAAAAATTCCATTATCATAAAAAATAACAATTCCATTATCATAAAAAAATATCTATTATTATTAGTCAAAATTTGTAGATTGCTATCTTTGACATTATTTTATGTTCATTACTAAAAGGTAAGTTTGTAGTAACAATCTATCTTTCCTTCAAGGTGGGCAAAGAAATCTGCCACAACCAAGAATGTGAAGCATCATGATTTTCGGCTTCAAGATTTTTATCCTTCTTTCTTGGTGATGTCTGATAAAGTTCAACCAAATGTTTGGGAGTACGACAATCACGTTCATAGTGACTCCTTCCGCTACATCGAAAACAGTTTGTTCTAACTACTTCATAATTCTCATCTTTTTCTTTTTTCTTTTTATATTGATTTTTCTTTGGTGAATGATTAACACCAGAAAAAGAATTTCGTTCTTGGTCATAATTACGGTCACGACCACGTCCACGACTAGGACCAGACCTCTTCCATGTCTAGCGTGGTGGGCGTACACCTCATTTACTTCAGGAAATGGTGTAGATCCAGTAGGTCGATTCTCGTAATTTTTCATTAATAAATTATTATTTTGTTCAACCACGAGAAGATGAGAAATTAGTTCAGAATACTTTTTGAAACCTTTCTCTCGATATTGTTGTTGTAGGAGCACATTCGAGGCATAAAATGCGGAGAATATTTTTTCTATCATATTAATATCACTAACCGTATCTGCACATAGTTTCAATTGAGAAGTAATTTTGAACATGGAAGAATTATATTCATGAATAGACTTAAAGTCTTGTAGCCTTAAATGCATCCAATCATATCGTGTCTTTGGATGTATGACCATTTTCAAGTGGTCATATCTTTCTTTCAAATTATTCTACAGAATGAGTTGATCCTTGACTGTGAGATATTTAATTTTTAAAATTTCATCAATATGATGACGCAAGAATATTATTGCTTTAGCACGGTCTTGTTTTGATGCTTAATTTTCAATTTTAATGGTGTCTCAAAAACTCATTGCATCCAAATGGATTTTAGCATCTAGTATCCATGAAACATAGTTCTTGCACAAACTTTGAAGGGCAACGAACTCAAGTTTATTAACATTAGCCATAATAAATAGAATAAAAATTATAATACCTTAGCCTTCAAATTTGGCCTTCAAACTTTGAGATGGTAGAATCTCGTGCTGATAATGTGTTATAAAGTAAAGACTAAATACTAAAATCGAATTAGTATCACAAGAAAAAATCAAGAAAGAGGAGTAATAGTAGAGAGGAAACTTTGTATTCTTTAGTTTTGTGTATTTATTCCATCTAAATTACAATTTCTTTTATAGGCATGAAAAGGATATAATGGACATTCATAAAATTATTTACAACACTTCTTTTGTTTTTTTAGCCCAACTTTAAAAATCCATATCTCACTCATTTAAATAAGTTTCAGACCAACATTTTAACAAATGATGGCTAAAATGCAAAGAAAAGAAACATAAACTGATTTCTATGAAATTTCTCAAAAAAATTAGTCAACTAAAAAATTTCAACTTAAACTTATAAAACAACGATCTCAAGGCTTAGATTTACATGGAAGTAACGAAAAATTGGATCATCAAACCATACTCTGATACCAATGAAGGATAAAATGGAGCAAACATAACGATATGTGTACCTTATTCTTGCAGCAGATTGCTGTTGTTGCTATCAAGAGAATCTGCCCAAGTCTCCTTTGAATCTCACTAGGAAATCAAGATTAATGATCACAAATTAAATGTCCTTTAGTGTGTTGATGAAATCGAGGAAGTTAGGATAAATTCTTTGTCTGATTTTTCATCTTTTTATTCTTTTGCTTTTTCACGTAACCCTTTTTTGTTTTGTTTCTCATAGCCGTGTCAAACAGAAGACCTTTTTCTCCCTTTATAGTAGGAGAGGTTGAGCAATTATATAACTGTTCCCTCTCCTTTTTCAAAAAGGATTTGAACAGTAATTGTTCCCTCTCTTAAAAGGATAAGGTTGAACATTTATAACTTAACTATTCTACCTTTATTTTTAGAACCAGATATATCCTTTATTTATAGGTTGGGTAAGATTGAATCCGGTCGGTTCACATGGGTGACCCACGATCCCAAAAATATCTTATATCTCTCATTTTGCACATAGTGGACAAGACCCTAGCCAATATTAAATAAACTAAACACACAATTCATATGATAAATAGTTCTTGCGATCTATGAGCATCAATAATTGTCTTCAAGGTCTTATAAGCCCTATATAGGAATTCAATCACATATGAAAAGAATTCTCTTCTAATATGAGGATACCATTACTCCCAATACCCAGAACTTTACTACTTCAGTAGTTACTTATTCGATCCCTCATCCTCTTTAAGAGGTGAACTCGCGTACAAGTTTAACTTTATATACACAATTACACTCGACATCTATATGGTCAGTGTAATAGTCGACTTGTGTACACAAGTCATATGATTTTAATTTAATCGTCTTTCTTTTTTACTCGAATCTATCTGTTCCAAATCAATTGTTTTCCAAGACATGCACTGCACTTCCAAATCATTCATGGATATTAGTGACATGTTAAAGTACCAACATTGATAGAAATTTCAAAAAACAATAAAATGTCAAAGGGTATTCCAATGAAAAGTTAATTTTAACTTTTTAGGGTCTCACATGATGAAGAAGCAGGGAATCATTCTTTCATTAACTCATTGATCGCTTAACACAGGTGGTATAAAACACGTGTTAATAATGTTCTCATCTTATCCTGGTGCATGTGTCTCATTTCTTTTAATTATCCAACATCGTATAGATCTTGGTCTTAGACACCTCTTGATGTCTAAGCCGAGTTTTTCTCTTTTGTGATCCTTAAACTCATTTTCTTAGAAAGACTCTTGTCTGACTTATAAAATAAGTCATAGCATGACAGTGAAAATTATCTCTTTCATGTTCTCTAACATAAGAGGCAATTGCTCGTGCGAGTGAGCCAATCTCGCGACTTATCCGACATAGTTTACTTCTAAACAATATTACATGCATATGAGATATATTCAATAGTCTTATAATGATGAGAATATTATAAAAACAACGTTATTTTACAATACATAAATATCATCATTTCCTACGCAAATCTAGAGCCTTACAATGTTTTTCAAACATGTCTATAGATTTGGCCTTTGTAAAAGGATCAACTATCATTTTACCAGTAGGAATGTATTGTAAATCTACTTCTCCACTTGCTACTATGTCTCTCACAAAGTTATATTTGATGTCAATGTGTTTGATTTTTCTGTGATACTTAGAATCTTTCGTATATACAATAGTCGCCTAACTGTGGCAATATAAAATTATGGGACCCTTAGAATTCTTTGCAACATTCAAATGCTCAAAGAATCTCTTTAACCAAACAAGTTCTTGTACTCCAGATGCACAAGCTACGAATTCAGATTCCATGATTGAAAGAGCTGTGCAAGTTTATTTCTTACTTTTTCATGAAATAGCACCACAATTTAGTAAGAAAGCATAATCGAGAGGTTGACTTTCTATCATTCTGGTCACCAGCCCAATCAACATCTGTATAACCTCTCAAGAGTAAATCATATCCATTATAGCATAGTGAATAATCTGCAGTTCCCTTCAACTATTGTAATATTCTCTTCACTGGCTTTCAATGATTTATTCCGGAATTAGATTGATACATGCTAACCAGAACTACGACATAACAAATGTCTGGATGAATACACATCATACTCCCGACAAAATTAGAATATGGAACTCGAGACATGTCTTCTTTTTCTTTTTCAGTCTTTGGACATATTTCAAAGCTTAAAGTATCACCTCTTGCTATTGGAGTATCCATAGGCTTGCAACTATTCATTCGAAAGTATTCCAATATTTTCTTTATGTATGTTTCTTGAGATAAACTCAAGAATTTCTTGAAACTATCTCTTTGGATCTTAACATCCAATATATAGTCTGCTTTACCCATATCTTTCATGTCAAATGACTTTGAAAGTCATGATTTAACAGGTTTTACATACTCCAAATTATTTTTAGGTAATAAAATATCATCCACGTAAATAGAAAGAATTATAAATTTTTCATTGGACTTTTTTACATAGATGTAATGATCTTCATAGATCACGGTAAAATTAAATGAAATCACCTCCTTATGAAATCTTAATTAAGTACTAGAGCGTTGAAGATTGCTTTAGGACATAAATTGATCTTTCAATTTACAAACTTTTCTTTCTTGGCCCTTAAAAACAAAACCTGCAGGTTGTTCCATGTAAATTTCCTCGTTTAGTTCTCTATTGAGAAAAACAATCTTTACATTTATTGGGTGTAATTCTAAATCTAAGCGTGCAACAATAGCCAAAAGCAATTGTATAAATGTAAACTTTACAACTGATGAAAAAATTTCATCATAATCTATTCTAGCATCTTGACTAAAATCTTTTGCCACCAATCGTGTTTTTCTTCTTTCTATTGACCCATCTGATATGCGTTTAAATTTGAGAACCCATTCATTTCCAATATCTCTACAACCCTTAGGAAGGTCAACTAGATCCCAGACTTTGTTGATTTTCATGGAGTCTAATTCTTCTTTCATCACTTTTAACCATTCATCCTTTTTAGAACTCAATAAAGCCTCAGCCACATAATTAGGTTCATCCAATTCTGTGGAAAATACCAAGAAAACATAATCTTCAATTTCATAAGATCGTTTAGGTACACCTTTTTTTGTACTCTTACGTAATTGAAGTTCAAATTCCACTATAGGACTTTGGGGTTCAAAACTCCCACTTAGACCAGGAATCATTTCTTGATCAATTGTCCTATCAAATATGTATGATGACATTATCTGATCTTCTGAATTCAACATTTCGTAGAGAGGCTCACCTTTATTTATATCCCCCTTTTTGGGAAAATCGTTCTCCAAAAATCTGACATCTCGTGATTCAATTTCAGTAATACTTCCATCTTTCAATTCATCAATGAACACATATCCTTTGGAGTGTTCTGAGTATCTTATAAAGATACATTTCTTTTCTTTTGGACTTAGTTTACCAAACTATCCAGACGATCTTTAATATATGCTGCACAACCCCACGGTCATAGATCATTCAGGTTTGTTTTTATTTTTATTTTTTTTAAAAAAATCATGTATGGGGTATATTTTTTTTTGAGAAAGTAAAAAATAATAAAAAATATATATACCCATACATGTGATTTTTTTAGCAAAGTTTAGGAGTATATATAATTTTTTTCATGCATGAATTATTTTTTGACTTCTTTGACTATCATTATTTGAGTTTCTAATTCTTATTTTATTTTTATTTTTTTCATTCTTTGGTGTAAATATAAGAGATAAAAAAAGTGTGAATGAAAAAAAAATAAGAAAAAAAATTTAAACTATTTTTTTGTAGCTATATTATAATTTAAAACTAATTTTTTTGTTGCTATATTGTAATTTAGTTTTTGTAGCTATAAAAAATAATTGGGACATGAATAATAAATTTTATAATAAGAGTAGTGAGAAAAATAAAATTGACCATCAAAATAATAAATTCAAATTAGCGGTTGAATGAAAAAAGTCAAAAAAATAAATTATATGTGAGAAGGATCAAATATACCCCTATATGTATTATTTTTTAATAAAAATACTTTAAAAATAAATTTAAAATTATTTTTTTCACTTCCGTTAGAAGAAAAGAGTATATGTGAGTCATTTATGTAACAGTAGGGGTATATATGAGCCACTTTCATAACAAGAAATATATTAATGCTAAATGACAAAATTGAAGAGTATATGAGACCCTTTTTCCTCATATATATATATATACCTTTATTTTTCAGCAATTTTTTTCTTCTTGTTAATTACCCATCTTGAGATTGTCACACACATTAAAGTGTCCAATATTGTTAATTTTTCTAATTAAAAATGGTTAACGAAAATAGAGGAAAAGGGAAAACTACTTAAAAGTAAGACAAAGGCAGGACATGGATGTCGTCAGTTAAGGCACCCACCGTCACCAGTGATCAGGAGATGTATTACGAGTCAGTTTTAGGCAAGGACAGGCGCGGATGCAGTCTTTTAGTTATACATTCATCCCAACACAATAATTTTGGCTTGAATCATATATGGTTAGACATTTTTACATTTTATGATTGCTATAATGAGGTGTTATACAGTATATTTGACATTTAGATCTTATTTAATTGTTATAGATAAAAACAAAAATACAAAATTATTTTTTTTATATTTTTTATGTTATAAACGGAAAAAAAATACTGATTAAATTTAAAATCTCAATTGATTTTCATACTTCATGAATTAAAAATTTGAAAAGACTAATACATTACTAATAAATTCATAACTAAATGTAGCGTGAATACATCGGTGACCCCTTAAAGTTAACACTAATTTTCACTTAGACACCTCAACTAGAATTTGTTCATTTTAAACACTAGAGCTCTACTGTGTCATTTTGACACTTTTTACTGAGATGGCATAATGAGTGTGATACACACACTAGCCGTGCGTGAGAGACTTATTTCACTATTTTTTTTTCTTCTTCTTCCTCATTTTCTAGCTACCATTTCCCAATTTTAACTTTTTTCATGGTGAAATAGATTTGATGATGCCATAGATAAAGAAGTGAATTCCAACACCATGAAATTTTCTCAAAATTAAACACCTTTTCTTATTTTGTTTTCCTTCCTCCTCCTCAAAATAATTTGAGAAAATCGACCTCATCATCTCCAGAAACTCATCATTCGCCGGAAATTTGCCGTGAGCCATGCAAAAAAAGTCTCACATTTCCCTTTCTTCTGCCAGCATTCTCAAGAAAATTTTGAAATAACCATCATATTTCTTCTTCGCGTATTCTGAATCCTCTGCACATACGAGAACTGAATATTTTTCCTTTCATTGTTAATTAATGAATTTTTTAAAAAGTAATAGAGGAAAATTTAACAGAAAAAGTCGATTATAAAGAAAATTAGGTGGTTATAATGAGTGGTCTTTACAGAGTGATCCGACGGTATATGTTTAGTTAAAAGAGAAAACAATATACATATATAGACCCCCACCCCACCCCATCCTTACAGTGCATAAAGAAAACACAGCATCCAGCCCTGGAAAGACCAAAGAAAGATTTATACTTAGCTATGCCCTTTAAAGTCCTCAACACAATATTCCTCCCTCAAAAAGCCAAAAGAAGGAATAAACTCCCAATCATACATATGCCCATCAATAAAGAAATTGGAATCCCCTCCAAAAACTAATTCTCCCATAACTAGGGAGTAGAGACAGGAAGCGCAATGGTATGCCGATGGACAACATAAAAAAAGTCTAATTATGTCGAATCCTTTAAGATAAGCATAGCTATTTTGAGATTGCACTGTTAGTTGATTGACTGAACTTGAGAGTAGAACAAACATGAATACTAATATTCACAATGTAGTAGCAGGAATGTTTTCATCAGCAAGGCAAAATATTTATAAAAATGACTCATCTCATTAGTTTGTCATCTTTCTATACACCGAACTACAAATCAACTAAAAGCTCACTCACATGCAAGAAAGAGAGAGGACTAGCTCCGGGTAGCTGAAAATCAAATGTACTAAAAATGAAATTAGTCAAGAGTGTCCCTGTAAGTATAACGAAAATAATAAAAGAATGAATTGAGGAGAGGGGGATAGGGGAGAGGAGAGTATTTCCTAGTACACACCATAATGAAGTGATGCCTAAAGCTAGTTATGAACCACCATTTTCTTCTATTTGCAGTTTGATGGTGACTCAGGCTTCTCAATTCCCTTCAAAGATGTTTTACTCCAATAGTAAAGACTATTGTAAGGAATTGTTATATCAGGCTATCAGCCCCAACTACTTGAAATACCTTTAAATGGTACCTCATTCATATGCTCTAATTGCCTCATTCAAATTGTAGATGGTCCTATAACTCATTAAGTCTGACAGTCTACCTGAGACACGTTCCTTGATATTTTATCTTAGTCCCACAAGTGGGGTCTGGGGAGGATGGTGCGCACACAAATCTTACCTCTGCCTTGTGGATACTCACAATTATGGGAGCGTCAACCATTTGGAGTTGGCTTTCTTTCCACTAGCACTTACTGACTATTCACTATTACAAGAATCCATGAATTAATGCAATGGCTTTAGAAATTGTTTTTTTTTATGACCTGATATGTCATCAAAGATTAAACTAAATAGACCATCCACCAACCCACATGCAAAAACTTTTTATTGTTCTGTTTTTAGTTTGGGGAGGGTGAGGAGTTTAATTTTGAAGTCCCAATTACTTCTATTTACAGCATTATCATATGTCACAATCTACAATATCAAACCCCAAATTCAAGAGGGATGCTGTCATGATAAACCTTCCAACATAGGTTGGTTTCGCGAGAGTTTAAGATACACATATGACCTGTCCTACATACAAGAAGCCTCAATTGAGAATGCCTCAAAAACATAGGCCAATGAAAAACTCTTGGGACCCGCAGCAAATTTTGTAAATGTTTAGATTTGGATTTCGTATCTGGTTTGGAACAAGAAAAGGCACAAGCTAGCAACAACTAAGTACGTCGAGATGAATACTAATAGCATATGCACAATCATCCCAAATTTAGAAAACCAAAGTGAAACAGCTATTGTCACAGCCTTGGACCTCTCTAAAGTAACCGAGCAGCAACCAAGCTGACTACCCTCTTCATTGGCTGGTCTCATATCCAAAACAAATTCTCTTCTTATAGATTGGCACAGTTGTAATTGTTTCTCGTGACTCTCTACTTTGCAGTAAATTACGAGCACATCATATACCAAGTAAAAATGAAAAAGAAATTTTACATCAAATCTCTTGGCAGAATAACGACAATTACTTTACATATAGTTCTAATAAATTCACAATCGGAAGCAGGTTTTAGATGTAGATGCTGTCCGTCTATGATGCTCAATTACCTTCTGAATCTAGCAATATGAAATTGCAACTCCAGCACTGGATAAACCATCAAACGCTATCATCTATTTATTAGATTAAATAGATAAAAGAAATTCACAGAGAAATACTGTTGAGGTACAATATTTATTTGGATAAATTATGCCTTAGTAGCTAAGGGTAGTACACTTGGTGGTATATGAAGATCTTTAAAAAGCATAGCTCATGTTCCATCTAGATATCTGAAGTTTCTTTGTTCTACTCTTCATAAGCTTTGTAATTCATTGTCAATTTACTGTGTAGTTAAAAAAGAGAAAAGAAAAAAAAATATTATTTGGTGAGGCATTGTCTTGAGAGGTTGTGTCATTGCTTGTTTCTTTGGTGAAGCGAGTGAAAACCAAAAAGTCATTGTTGGTGAGCAAGTGAAAACCAACCTTTGTAAACGTTGGTGGAGAACGTGAAAACCACAAAGGATTTACTCAACTCAAATAACAAAGAGCTTAAAGAGATAACCTCCTTGCAGCCCAAAGAAGCTGGAATAGGATACCACATTGGTTTCGAACAGTATAAAATATCGGTGTTATTTATTTTTGCTCTCATAATATAATCTGCTCTCTTGATCTTGGGCACATTTATGTGCCCATATGCCTTGTTTGCCCATACTTAGTAGTTGTTTTGAGAATATTTTGAAAACATAATTGCATATTTTAGATAGAATGAAGAACAAGTGTGCACTAAGGTGTGTGTAGTGAATGCAGGATTCTTGGAGACAAGTCAGTGCTCGGAAGACATCAATGGAAAGAAGTACAAGATGAACGGGAGAAGAAGCGAGCGAAAAATGGGACAAGCATCTTTGGCGCACTACTGGCGCGCCGCGCCAGGGCATAAACTACAGAAGAACATTTTTGACGCACTGCTGGCACGCCACGTCAGAGGGTAAACAATTGAGAGTCATTCCTAGCGCACTGTTGGCGCGCAGCGCCAGGGGTGAAACTACTTAAGGGATTTTCTGATGCTACCCTAATGCACCGCGCCAATGAAGCCCCGAAGTCCTAAATTTTTATTTCAAGTCCGAGTCAACTTAGGAAAAAAGGATTATTTTAAAAACACTATAAATAGAACCCTAGGGCTATAGAGGAGGGGTTTACGCAGCTTTTGAAAGAACACAGAGATGAGCTACTACACACTTTAGGTTTCCTTTTTCTTCTCTTTTCTTTTGTAGATTAAAGTATATGAACTATTATACTTTGTATTTTCATTGAACATGAGTAACTAAGTGCTCTTATTCTGGGGCTGTACCTACGAGGTTATAACATAATATGATCTGTTTTTTGTCGATGATGGGTTGTTAATTATAATTACTCCTGCATTTTCGTTTTAATTATTTTAATGTTTGGCCAGCATTAGAATACATGTGTTGTCCATCTTGAATTCGGAAGATGACAAGGAGATAAAACAAAGAATGTAGGGAATGTGTTCATGCTAGGGTAACTTAGGGTGATTTGTATACAGGATTCCAATGACACATACGTGTGTACCGCATTTGGTTAATAAATAGGAAGATAGCTTAATGCATTTTTATTGATTCATGTTTATCCCCGCTCAACGATGTAGTTAGGCTATCGATAAAGATAGGCAATTAGAGGTTGAAAGACCATGATTGTATTAGAAACTCTATAAATCAGTAGTTAAATAACCCATTGGAGACTAAAAGTGGAGAATATTATGGTTGACTTCATTTTATGTTACAGTCTTGGACTTTTTCATAATTTGATTTTCTACACAACTAGTGCATTCTTTTTAGTGGTAGTAAATTTTCTTATAGAAAAAGATTTAGTGATAGAATTATCTCAATATTCTTACAACTCACATAATTGGTGTAGTTCATTAAAAAGGAATGGGTGGTCTTCATAAAGTCCTTATGAGTTCGATATCCGATTCAAAAGAGCTACTATATTGATCGCATATACTTGCGTGTACATTTGGACGCAACAAGTTTTTGGTGCCATTGCCGAAAACTTTAAATTAGGCAATTTGTTCTTTTCGAAGTTTCTATATTGATTGTGCTAGTGTTGAGAACTTGATCTTAGTTGTGAATTTTTGCAGGTAACCAAAGCATTACACTAGGCAGAGACAAGAAGATTGTAGAGCCATTATCTGAGATTGAACAATTTTTCCATCGACAAAGGCGAAGAACGGCTTCTCAATACCTAATACAAAAACTCAATTTGGAGAATAATCATGGCTTGCCAGAGGACGGCTTGATAGAGGAGGTTTTGCCAGAGGAGATACCCGTAGAGATGGCAACAAGGACAATGCGTGATGTGGCAGTCCCACTCACAGCAAATGTTACCTCCAGTATTTGAAAACTGTCGGCTAGAGGTCGGTTTACGCTGAAACAGAATATGGTGCAACTTTTGCACACGAACGGGCAATTTACTGGGTTGCCTCATGAAGATCCCCAATTACATATCCAAAACTTTTTGAAAATCAGTGATATGTACACACCAACTGGGGTATCTCCTAATTATGTGAGGCTAATGGTGTTTCCCTTTTCGCTGTTGGGGGAGGCAAAGAGTGGTTGAAGTCGGAACCACCAAATTCCATTACTACTTGGAATGACTTAGCTCGTAAATTTCTAATTAGGTTCTTCCCTTTGGGAAAGACAGCTAAGTTGAGAAGCGAAATCCTAAGCTTTAAACAAAAGGCTGGAGAGAATATATATCAAGCTTGGGATAGGTTTAAATCTTTGCTTATCAGTTGTCCTCACCATCATCAAGCTAATGAGGTGTTGGTCCATACCTTTATTGAGGGGTTGGAACCCAATACCAATTTTTTTTTGACTCTACTGTAGGTGGACATGCACTAGAAAAAACCTATGATGAGCTATATAGACTACTGAATCGCATATCTCAGAGAAATCCTAAGTGGAATGGAGGGAATTCCAGATATGTGGGGCAGAAACAAGAAGGAGTGTTGGAAGTCGATGCAGTGACAGCCTTGACTGCACAGATTGCATCAATACAGAGTATGATGTCCATATATTTTAATAATTTATCTTTAGGACAGTAGCTAGCATCGATGAATAAGGTTCAAGAGCAATAAATATGGTGTGAGGTTTGTGGAAGTAATGAGCATTCGACAAATTATTGTGCAGCTAATCCAGAGTTTGTGAACTTTGTGAATGCACAAAGGGGTGGGGGTAACCAGAACTATGGAAATACTTATAACTCGAATTGGAGAAACCACCCGAACTTCTCATGGGGTGGAAACCAGCATCAAGGGAAGACCTAATTCAGACCACAAAGAGGTGGACAATAATACAAAATCAAGGCCAGGGTAACCAGAGCTCGGGGAAATCAGGAAACATGAGCATAGAGGACATATTAAAACAGATCATGACTGACCAGGCTAAGTTAGCTACAGATGTTCGTCAAAATCAGTTAGCTACTCAGAATCTAGAAAAACATCTTGGGCAATTGGCAAGTACAAAGAACTCTTGCCAAAAAGGTAGTTTACCAGGTAACATGATCCAAACCTAAAACAAGTGAATGCAGTAACCACTGATAGTGGTCGCCCACTAATTGAATTGACTCCCTAAACTAAATCGGATGAGGTGAAAAGGAAAGGACAAGTTGGGGAAGAAGGTGAATCCAGCAAGCCAAATGCGTATGAAGAATCAAAATCAATACCTCCCCCTCCGATCCCACAAAAGTTCAAGACAAAGAAGGAGGAGGAGTGTTTTGAGAAGTTCATCGACATGCTGAAATAGGTACAAATTAACTTAACTTTGATTGATGTTTTGCAGGGTATCCCTAAATATACCAAGTATGTCAAGGATATTGTGGACAAAAAGAGTAAGTTGGCGGAGTAACAGTAGCACTCACTAAGGAGTACAGCTCAAGAATTCTAAATAAAGTTAAGCTCCCAACCAAGCAAAAAAATTCGAGAAGTTTCACGGTACAGGTTACTATTGGTAGGTGTGTGAATGCAAGAGGGCTATGCGACTTGCGTGAAAATATCAACTTGATGCCCACCTCTATATTCAAGAAATTGGGCTTTGGGAATCCGAAGCCTACAACCATTTTATTGCAACTGGCAGACCGCTCAGTAGCCAAACCGAATGGAATCATTGAAGATGTATTAGTCTAGGTGGGATCACCTATTTTCTCTGTGGACTTTTTTATCCTAGAATTTGAGCTAGATCTAGAGGTCCCTTTTTATATTGGGACGCCCATTCTTGGCAACAAGAGGGGCATCGATAGATGTAGCAGTTGGGACTTACAATGAGAGCTCATGACAAGGTGGAAGTATTTGATATTTATAACGCATTGAAATTGCCTACTATATATGAAAAACTATCTTCAATAATAGTGATTGATGAAGCAGTGGCAGAAAAATACGTGGAATCAAAAGATCCTATGAAGAAAGTGTTGATGGGTCAAGACATAAAGGGTGATGTACTAGCACAAGAAATTTTTAGTGTGTTAGATGCTAACAATATGGGCATGTGGAAAAACAAGGTAGATCCATTGAATAGAGTATTGGGACCTTCACTCAAACCCTCAACTAAGCAAGCTCCTAAACTAGAATTGAAACCACTTCTATCTCATCTCAGGTATGCATTCCTTAGTCCAAACAATACTTTACCGGTAATTCTTTCATTTGCTTTGTCTAAAATACCGGTTACAACATTAGTGGTGCTTAGACGATGGAAGAGAGCCATGGGCTGGCAAATGGATGATCTACATGGGATTAGTCCAGCCTTGTGCATGCACATGATCTTCATGGAGGAAGGGCACAAACCAGTTACACAATCTCAGCGTAGACTGAATCCGGTGATAAAATATGTAGTGAGAAAAAAGGTCATTAAGTGGTTAGATTCAGGTATCATCTACCCCATTTCAGATAGTAAATGAGTGAGTCTAGTCCAATGTGTACCTAAAAAGGGGAGGATGACGGTAATCACAAATGAGAAGAATGAGCTAATCCCTACTAGAACATTCATTGGATGGAGAATTTGCATGGATTACCTCAGATTGGATGAGGCGACAGGAAGGATCATTACCTAGTTTCTTTCATTGATCAAATGCTAGACAGGTTTGCTAGACAAGAGTACTATTGCTTCTTGGATGGTTATTTAGGGTATAATCAAATCTCAATTGCTCTTGAGGATCAAGAAAATACGAGTTCACTTGTCCCTATGGAAATTATGTTTCAAGTATGCCATTCGAATTGTGTAATGCACCTGTAAATTTTCAAAGGTGTATAATGGCAATCTTCCAAGACATAGTAGAGGATTTTATGGAGATCTTTATGGATGACTTATCAGTCTTTGGGGAGTCCTTTGATTTATGCTTGCGAAATCTGGATAGAGTGTTAGCAAGGTGCGAAGAGACAAATCTTGTCCTAAACTAGGAAAAGTTCTATTTTCTAGTGAAGGAAGGGATTGTCCTAGGTCATAAAGTGTCAAAGAAGGGGATGGAAGTAGATAAAGCCAAGATTGAGGTGATAGAGAAGCTGTCTCCCCTTATTTTAGTAAAAGGAGTCCGCAACTTCCTAGGTCATGCTAGGTTCTATAGAAGGTTCATTCAGGATTTCTCAAAAATAGCCAGGCCCATGTGTAGCTTGTTGGAGAATGAACTAAAGTTCACATTCGATGAGAAGTGTGTACAGGCCTTTGAGTTGTTGAAAACGAGGCTCACAGAAGCTCCAATCTTAATTGCTCCTAATTGTGAGCTACCTTTTGAGCTGATGTGCGACGCTAGTGATGTAGCAGTGGGAGAAGTCTTGGTGCAGCGAAAAGAGAAGATTTTCCACTCTATTTATTATGCAAGCGAGACTCTTGACTCAACTTAGGCCAACTACACAGTCACAAAAAAGGAGAGGCTAGCACTGGTCTAGGCATTCGACAAGTTCAGATCCTATCTAGTAGGTACTAAAGTGATTGTTTACACTGATCATGTAGCTCTTAGGTACTTATTAAACAAGAAAGATGCAAATCCACGGCCAATAAGATAGATCCTGTTACTATAAGAGTTTGATAGCGAGATTAAAGATTGCAAGGGCTATGAGAATCAAGTTGCCGATCGTTTTTCCAAGTTAGAGAGTTCGACACATATTGGGGAACAAATGCAGATCAAAAGGGAATTTCTAGATGAGAAGCTATTAGACCTAGGGGTGATTGAATTGCCGTGGTACGTTGATGTTGTCAATTACCTAATTAGTGGAGTGTTTCCCTCCTGATGCGACCTCGCAACAGAAGAAAAGGTTGATGCATGATGCTAGGTTCTACATATAGGATGAGCCTT
This sequence comes from Solanum dulcamara, assembly GCF_947179165.1. Classification (NCBI taxonomy): domain Eukaryota; kingdom Viridiplantae; phylum Streptophyta; class Magnoliopsida; order Solanales; family Solanaceae; genus Solanum; species Solanum dulcamara. The sequence goes on along the minus strand of NC_077248.1, from coordinate 16,193,459 downwards.
ACTTATTTAAGTAGGGTGTTGACTAAATGATTAAGAGGTGTGTGCTAGAAACTGAGGTGCGCCAAGTGTTGAACAATTGCCATTCATCACCATATGGTGGCCATCATAGAGGAGAGCACACTACCCATAAAGTACTAAAATCAGGTTTTGTTTGGCCTACATTGTTTAAAGATGTTGATGGGTATGTGAAGAACTATGATCAGTGTCAACGAACGAATGAACAAAAATAATAACATACCCAGTGAAATACCACAAGTGGGGTTTGGAAGGGTAAGATGTACGCAGATCTTACCACTAACTCATGAAGATAGAGAGGCTATTTTCGAAAGACCCTCGACTCAAAAGCCACAGTCCCAAGTAAAAGAGAAAAACACTATATATATCATAATGGCACAAAAAATGAAAAGTGATGAAAAATTTTCAGAACAAGAGAAATAACAAGAACAATAATGATAGCAAAGTAATGTGATTGATGTGATAATCAAAGGTAGTAACAACATAACTAAAAAGGCACTCCTAGACCTATGACCACCCTAAATCAGCACACGACTAGACACCAATCTATCCCTACTAGACTTCTACCCTAATCCACGACCTTTACTCCTTTCTATCTAAGGTTATATCCTCGGTGATATGGAGTAGCGTCATATCATGTCTAATCACCTCTCTCTGATACTTTTTCGGTCTACCCCTACCTTTCTGTATAATCCCTAAATCCAACCGCTCGCATCTCCTAATTGGGGCATCGACACCCCTCTTCTACACATGCCCAAACCATCTCAATCTCATTTATCTCATATTATCTGCCACAGATGCCACTCTCACCTTCTCCCGAATAACCTCATTCCTAATCTTATCACTCCTACTATGTCCACACATCCATCTCAGCATCCTCATCTCTGACATATTTATCTTCTGAACATGAGAGTTCTTTACTGGCCAATACTCTACTCCATATAATAATACTGGTCTAACCACCATTTTGTAGAACTTACCTTTAAGTTTAGGTGGAACTTTCTGATCACACACGACTCTAGAGGCAAGCCTCAATTTCATCCATGCTGCCCTAATTTGGTATGTGACATCATCATTGATGTTCCCCCTACTCTGGATGATGGATCCAAGATATTTAAAGCTTTCTATCTTGGGGATAGGTTGAGTGGCAAGCCTCACTTCCATCCCCTCTTCCTCCATCGCAACATTGAATTTGCACTCCAAGTATTCTATTTTGGTCTTGCTCAATCTGAACCCTTTGGACTCCAGCATTTGTCTCCAAGCCTCCAACCTATCGTTAACTCTGTATTGAGTCTCATCAATCAGAACTATGTCATCCGCAAATAGCATATATCATAGAACTTCCTCTTGAATAAAATATGTAAGCTCATCTATCACCAAGGTAAAAACAAAAGGACTCAGCACAGATCCCTGATGTAGTCCCATCTCAACAGAAAAATGCTCTGAGTCACCTCCCACCATCCTAACCTAAGTCTTTGCTCCAGCATACATGTCCTTTATTGCCCTAATATACACCATCAAGACACCTTTAGCCTCAGACACCTCCAGAGAACATCCTTTGGAACTTTGTCATAAGCCTTTTCAAGGTCAATGAACACCATATGGAGATTCATTTCTCTTTCTCTAAATTTCTCCACCAGTCTCCACATAAGATGGATTGCTTCAGTAGTCGATCGTCCTGGCATAAATCCGAACTGGTTCTCTGAGATTGACACTCTTCTCCTAACCCTCATCTCCATCACTCTCTCCCAAATCTTCATAGTGTGGCTTAGCAATATGATATCCCTGTAATTATTACAGTTTTGGATATCACCCTTGTTCTTGTACAATGGAACCATAGTACTCTACCTCCATTCATCGGGCATCTTAGCAGTCTTCAAAGTAACATTAAACAACTTAGTCAACCACTCCAAACCTGCTTTGTTAATGCTCTTCCTAATGTTCACCGAAATCTCATCAGGTCCGGTCGTTCTCCTCCTCAGCATCATGCTAATAGCACGCCTAACCTGTTCAACCCTAAAACACCTGCAATACCCAAATTCTCGAAGACTATGAGAGTGTGCCAAATCACCCAGCATAATGTCTTTGTCTCCTTTATTCATTTAAGAGTCTGTGGAAGTAAACTTGCCACCTTTGCTTAATAGAGGTCTCATCCACTAACACTTTACTCTCCTCATCCTTAATACACTTTACTAGATCCAAGTCGCGGACTTTTCTCTCTCTCGTTTTGGCGAGCCTATACAATCTCTTATCACTACTTTTTCCCCCTAACTCGATATATAAGCGTTCAAAAGCTACCTCTTAGCATCGGTGACCACCGACTTCACTTCCGTTTTCACCTTCTTATAGATATCTTTAAGCCTACTTTTCTCTTCCTCATCCACGCACTCCAACCACTCCATATAGGCAACCTTCTTGTCACAATATCAAAGATACACGAAATACCTTTGAACAACATTTTGGAGGTTGAAATCTTTGATGTTTGGGGCATGGACTTCATGGGTCAGTTTCCCTCATCCTATGGTAATCAATATATATTAGTAGCAATAGATTATATGTCCAAATAGGTTAAAGTCGTGGTCCTTCCACGAATGATTCAAAAGTGGTGAGCAAGTTCCTAAAGAAGCACATCTTCACTCGATTTGACACTCCTAGAGCAATTATTAGTGATGGAGGAACACATTTCAAATATCAAACTGTGAAGAATATCTTGGCTAAGTATGTGGTGAGGCATAAGGTGGCTATGGCTTATCATCCACAAACCAGTGGGCAAGTTGAGGTCTCCAATAGGGAGATAAAGTAGATACCACAAAAGAATGTTAATGCATAAAGGAAAGATTGGTCAACAAAGTTGGATAAGGCACTATGGGCATACATAATTGCTTATATAACACCCATTGGGACATTCCTATATCAGATGGTATTTGGTAAAGCGTGTCATTTACCAGTAAAGTTAGAACATCAAGCCTATTGGGCAATAAAGAAGTTGAATCTCAACCCAGAGTTAGCAGGATGGAAGCGGTTGGATCAATTGCATAAGTTAGAAGAGTTTACACTACACGCCTATAAAAATGCTAAGCTTTATAAAGAGAAAATAAAGCGGTGGCATGACAAGCATATTGTCACCCGCAACTTCGAACCAGGGCAAAAGGTATTCCTCTTTAATTCTAGACTCAAACTCTTTCTAGGAAAGTTGTGGTCCAAATGGAGTGGCCCTTTTGAAGCAATATGTATGACACCGCATGGAGTTGTGGAATTATGGAATCCAATGAAGACATCCACGTTTTTGGTAAATAGACAGAGAGTCAAACACTACTTTGGTGATGATGTTGACCGTGATGAGGAAGCTATAGAACTGGAAGATGAGTGAAGAAGTAGCTGGGTTGTGCCGCGATGGTAAACCAGGCTCTACACGGGAGGTAACCCGTGAATTGTATTAGGACTTAAATTTTGTAATTTTGCTTTGTCTTTTATATATTAGGGTAGAATTTGATTTTATGTTGTTCTTCTTGGTAATATTAAGAATAGTACAAGTTCTAAAAAAAAAGAATGTCATGCCACGACCAAAACTAAGGCTCTAGGTGGGAAGCAACCCACGTGTTTAATTTTCTAATCTTGTGTGGTTAATGCGTAGATTGATAAGAGCCAATTTGGAGCAAGAGGGAGCAAATGCGCAAGAAAAAAAACCAAAATTCGAAGACCTGGTGCGGTGGTGCACTGCTGGTGTGCCGCGCCAGGACCCAAACTACTAAGGTCCTTGTCGGGCACTCTGCAGGCATGCCGCGCCAGGGTGAAAACAACAGAGGGCTTGAATGGGCGCTATAATGGCGCGCCGTTCCAAGCCCTTAATCAATATTTTTCCAGGTAGGATGAGACACTAGCGTACCAGTGTCGGGTTCGGGCATAAAACCAGAAAAAATTGTTTAAAAGACCCTAAAACCCTCCAACTACCCCATTATCTCAATCAAAGCCCTCCCACTACCCGGCCCTTAATTTTTCACAACCTTTCTCCTTCATCTTCCCACTCTAATTTCTTTTATATAAACCCTTACCCACTATCTACATTTTCCTACACAACTCCTAAATCTCCAAAACACCACTTTGTCTTCCTTGTCTAGCCACCCACCATTCTCAAAACACCACCATTGTAAAAATCAAATTTTCCCTCTCTATAAACTCTTTATTCCTCTTCTCTAATGGCATCTAAAGGAAAGAAAGTAGAAGGAGGAGTGGGTAACAAAAATGTCTCAAAAAAGTGGGGCTTCTTCATCTGCAGAACCAACAAGTTCAAGACAACCACCGCATCAGTTAGGTAAGTAGGCAGTAGAGCAATATGGGTTAGATTGGTTCGAGTCCCAAAAAAAGGCAAAGTACATGGGTGATGAGTATTTCAATGAGGGTAGGTTATAGGCGGAGTTTTCTCAAATTCATGAGATAGTGTACAATTTGGGTCTTCAATACTTCTTTGAGGACCAAGGTGAGTGAAATTTGACTCTTATATATGAATTTTATGCGAATTGGAATAATGAGTAGTCTAGTAGCAATAGGGTGGAAGTTAGGGGTAAGATTATATATTTTACCACTCGAGCTTTAAATGAATTCTTGAGGACTCCCCATTGTGATTGTATTTAGACATAAAAGAACAACCTCCGTATAAAGATATTCATCACACCTTGTGTGGTGTTAATTCTGCTGCATGGTGGGATAGGGCAAAAGACACCGGGAGTCACTCTACACTGCAATATACACATCTCAATAGTAAGGCTTGGGTGTGGTTGAAAATAGTCTGCAGTGTATTCTTTCCTGGTAAGTATATGTATGATGTGATGAGGGACAAAGTTGTTTTGGTTTATCGCTTGATGAAAGGCTTGCAGGTGAATGCTTGGTCTGTGCTACGCCATAACATGATGAAGTTTCGGAACAACAAGAGGTGGCGTTCTTGCTATGGTAGTATAATTACCCAACTTTTGCGATTTGAGAAGGTCGAGGAGGAGGTTCATGATTTGTGCACACCAAGAGTTCCATACTTGGTGTGTAATCTGGTGGATGTGACCAAGACCAAGGCCTAAGACACAACTCATGGGCCTGTATTATCGGTTGTCGACCGACAAGCACGTGATGATAGCTGGATGGGCCGTATGTTTGGTATGGCAGAGTTGCAATTGCGCATTGGTGGTCGTCCAGTGATAGATGAAGAGATGGATGAATTAGCGGGTCGCTATCCTCTTACGGATATTGCTATGTACATGTGCCGAATAGGGCCATCTTTTTAGGAGCCTTTGGATAATGATGAGCCCATGGTTGATGACATAGGCGGTGATGATGAAGATGAGGAGCCAGATGATACTGCTACCATTGCTCTTATGGCGGTGGATGACAATGCCGCCACTGATGGCGGAGATGATGACTGAGTTGTTCAGGGAGTTCTTTTTTTCACTCTTGGACTATGAATTGGAATTATGCACCGGGGACAATGCTTTATTTAAGTGTGGGGTGGGAGTTGGAATTCTAATTGTATTTTTGTATAGATTTTGTTTAGTGCATTTTTATTTTGGGTTCCTTGGTAGTTGTTTTCGGTTCTTTAGCCAAGGATAGTCCCTTTTGAACCGTATAAAAAAAGTGTCATATGTATAAGTTTGTCTTAGTTGAGTGACGTCGCTCTATGATAGATAGATTACGACCATCTTAAGGATACTCATCGTCAATGTGTCTGTTTGTAGATAAGGTGTCTGACTAGGCTGCGCACTTGAATGATGTAAAGCATGATATGAAATGACTAGTTTAAGACATCGAAGCTCTTGTATTCAACTCGAGTGATGTATGCTTAATATTGAATTCATATTCTTTTATAGATGGTAATCTTTAGTTGACATTCCTCAGTTGTGCATGTGCCATGTGTCTGTGCGTACATATTGATAGCTAGAACTTGCCCTGTGTGTATGCGAAACGAAATGAAGATTGTAGAGTTTAGGAAATGACGTAGGCATTTCTTTGATAGCCTTGTTTTTGTTCTTCCTTGTTTTGTGCCTAACCTGAATGCTTAATCCCTAGTTATCCCCTTTGAGACTTGAAATTTTCTTTAGCAACCTTATTATGTAGCCTATCCCCATTTTATTTTTATTTTTTATACAGAGCCAGTAGGTTAATTTGATCCAAAATTCTAAGTGCTTTGAAAAAAGATAAATGCATAACAAAGGAATAAGAGAGTATGAAGCTTATGAAATGGGGTATTGGTGCTTGAAATAGATTTACTCCTTGTAATAAAAAAAAGAAGAAGGAAAAAGTGATAAACAAAGGAAGAAAGAAGGGAAGAGAGACCATATCATAAAAAGGGTAAGAAGAGTGAGTTTAAAAATTGGTGTTTGAAGTTGAGCAAATGAGAAGTGTAATGTATTAAAGTGCTTGGGAAAGTTAATCACTATTTATAACAAAATAATAGTTCCTACCCTTCTCTCAGCCTACATTACAACCTATGAAGACCAGGTGATCCTAAACTATCACATTCTTGTATTAGCAAAGCAAGACACTAAGGGTAAGCTTATGAAAAATCTTGTGTGGCACATGAAATCGTTTGAGAGCGTGAGTGACTTTGTTGTTATACACCCATTGATGTTAAAATTGCATGTGAGTGCTTGTGGGTGATTCATTTGTGGTGAGAGGCATATGTTCAAGTGAAAGGATTGATAACTTATATTGTTGCTAACTGAATGATGTATATGAGTTTACTGTGTTACAGAATTAATCCTTGAGGTTAGGAAGTGTTGAACTAGTCAAGTGGGTGTATGAAATGTGAACATGCTTACTGAGATGCCCATTGTGTAGCCAAGTCGAATTCCCTTATATACATATTGTGTCAGTATCTATGCATAAGTCAGGTCTTTATTCGAGGACGAACAAAAATTTAAGTGTGGGGTGGTGAACTTGGGCACATTTATGTGCCCATATGCCTTGTTTGCCCATATTTAGTAATTTTTTTGAGAATATTTTGGAAATATAATTGCATGTTTTAGATAGAATGAAGAACAAGTGTTCACTAAGGTGTGAGTGTAGTGAATGCAAGATTCTTGGAGACAAGTCAGTGCTCAGAAGACATCAATGAAGAGAAGTACAAGCTGAACGGGAGAAGAAGCGAGCGAAAAATGGGAGAAGCATCCCTGGCGCAGTACTGGTGCGCCTCACCAGGGCATAAGCTATAGAGGATCATTTTGACGCACTGCTGGCACGCCGCGCCAGAGGGTTAACAACTGAAAGTCATTCCTGGCGCACTGCTGGCACGCCGTGCCAGGGGTGAAACTACCGAAGGGTTTTTTTGACGCTACCCTGGCGCGCCGCGTCAATGAAGCCCCGAAGTCCTAAATTTTTATTTCAAGTTCGAGTCAACCTAGAAAAAAAGGGTTATTTAAAAAACCCTATAAATAGAACCCTAGGGCTATAGAGGAGGGGTTCACGAAACTTTTGAAAGAACACAAAGACGAGCTACTACGCACTTTAGGTTTCCTTTTTCTTCTCTTTTCTTTTGAAGATTAAAGTGTATGAACTATTGTACTTTGTGTTTTTATTGAACATGAGTAGCTAAGCGCTCTTATTCTGGGGCTGTAGCTACGAATTTATGACGTAATATGATCTGCTTTTTTTTTTTGATGATGGGTTGTTAATTATAGTTACTCCTGCTCGTTCGTTTTAATTATTTTAATGTTTGGCCAGCATTAGAATACATTTGTTGTCTATCTTGAATTCGGAAGATGACAAGGAGGTAGAACAAAGAATGTAGGGAACGTGTTCATGCTAGGGTAACTCAGGGTAAATACAGGATGCCAGTGACACATACCTTTGTACTGCGTTTGGTTAATAAATAGGAAGATAGCTTAATGTGTTTTTATTGATTCATGCCTATCTCCTCTCAATGATGTAGTTAGGCTATCGATAAAGATAGGCAATTAGAGGTCGGGAGACCATAATCGTATTAGCAACCCTATAAATCAGTAGTCAAATAAACCTTGGAGGCTAAAAGTGGAGAATATTATGCTTGACTTCATTTTATGCTATAGCCCTGGACGTTTTCATAATCTGATTTTCTGCATAACTAGTGCATTCTTTTTAGTGGTAGTAAATTTTCTTATAGCAAAAGATTTAATGATAGAATTATCTCAATATTCTTACAACTCACATAATTGGTGTAGTTCATTAAAATGGAACGAGTGGTCTTCATAAAGTTCCTGTGGGTTCGATATCTGGCTCGAAAGAGCTACTATATTACTTGTGGAACCACGTACACTTGCGTGTGCGTTTGGACGCAACATCTCTTTAATATTTATTGTGATTTATACTTGTTTAAATCAAAGGACTAATAATTGTGTGCAGGCTATCTCGTTATTAGTCAACTAGATCTAGAGAGTTGTCAACTATCAGTTGACTGGATCTAGAAAGTAGCCGATTAGATTTAATAGGATTACAATGCCCCCCCCCCCCCCCCCCCCGATCTAGAGAGTTGTCAACTATCAGTTGACTGGATCTAGAAAGTAGCCGATTAAATTTAATAGGATTACAATCCCCCCCCCCCCCCCGTTACTTTCACCTACAACTATTAGTGATACTCCAGTCTTCCACAAATTAGCAAAATGATCTCAATGCACAATGACGACTAAACAAGTAACAAATTCATCCTTCACTGAGGAGGCAAAATATTTAGTATCACAATATGATTTGGTCTTCCTTTAAAATAGCTCATCTGTCCATTATATGTCAATGGAATTATAGTTAGGACCCATTTCATTTTGATTCCTGACAATTACAGAAGTTAAGAACTAAAAGTAAGTGATTTCCTGATATTTAGTTGTAATCTTTATACTTCAAATATGAGGAAACTTACAAAGCAGCCCTGATTACTGGCGTGTCCCACAGATTTTACATTGAATTGCCAGAGCTTGTTATTTATCTCCTCTAATTCCTCCCTTCTCTCTGCCTGCATGTAATTCCGTGATGTTTCATTGCTATAGAACTCTCCCTACGTTGCTCATTAAGCCCAAGCATTCTAAAGTCAAGGCGCAGCCCAAATCCTCTTTTTCCATTGTCACTTCACAAATAAGAATTCGATTCATCCCCTCACATCCAACAGAATTTTTAAGAGCTTCAATGAAAACTGAATTTTAAGAACGTCTCCTGTCCAATAGAATCAAGATTTCTTTCAGGTAGCTCTTTATTGAGATGGAAGATGCACTCTTCTACCATAGAAGTTCCTTATTTAGCTTAATGTCAAGTTGATCAATATATTTGGTTTCCTTGTCCTGGAATATTTGAATTTTAAAGGTTATTCCCAGCATTCTACTGCCTTAATTCCTCCGCAGTTGCACATTCAAGAAACTAGTCCACATTGAAGTATGGTCTTTCAACAATCTAACTTGAGCTACAGACTTGTAGCAGCACTCCCATGTGTGAGCCACCTTGAACATCATAACTCCGCTTACAGTATGCACCAAATCATAACGGAGCCGTCTTGAACATCATAACTGTGCTTACAGTATACTCTAATCACTTTTAGCTATGTATCTTACAAAACGGAAATCCACAAGGACCCTCAGAATTTGTGCCATACCTCATAAAACATTTCTTTTAACTACAGAAATTCATGAGAAGAAGAATGTGGCTTATTTTTTTTATCATTGTCTTTATCTCATCTAGTGATATCTACCAAACTATGTCCTATGTCTTTCTTTAATCCCTTCTCTTTTATCTGTTCCCTCAACATCTCAATTTCATTCCACATACCATTCCTGGCATACATGTTTGATAGCAGAACATAAACCCCGTCATTTTGAGGGTCTAAATCAAGTGCCCTTTGAGCAGCTAATTTACCTAGTTCAACATTGTCAAAATTATGGCAGGCACTAAGCAAGGCCCCCCACATGGTAACAGTGAAATTATCACTCTCTTTGTAAGACAAGTCGTTGATTAAATTCCATGCTCTATCCACCTCACCTGCACGACACAGTAAATCAATCACACAACTATAGTGCTCAGGACTGGGTTCCAAACTGTAATTAGATGCCATTGATTCGAAGTACTGCATTCCAAGATTTACATGGCCAGTGTGACTACAAGCAGAGAGAACAGTCAATAATGCTACACCATCTGGTTTGATTCCTTCCATTACCATGTCATTAAACAGACTAATCGCTTCTTCAAATTTCCCATTTCTTCCGCAAACACCAAGCATTGATGTCCACAGAACAACATCCCTCTTTCTTTCTCCACATCTAAAGCCACCAATGTCGAATACATGCCTTGCCTTCTCCACTAACCCACATTTACCATACATTTCAATTAACAAGCTTTGTAGAAACACATCAGATTCCATGTCATGAACTTTTCGAATAACACATCCGTGAACCTGTTTACCCATTTCAAATGCAGAGAGCCCAACGCAAGCACGTAAAGCTGCTGAAAAAGTGAAATTATCCGAACACAGATTTAAACATGGCATCTTTCTAATCAGTGCCAGTCCTTCCATCCACATCTTAGCTTCAGAATAACCTGAAAGAAGTGCATTCACGCACACTGTATTCTTCACAGGAATTTCATCGAACAACATAGCTGCATTCTTGATACAGAACGACTTTGCATACAAATCCACTAAAGCACACCCCACATAAACACTAGAAAGCCAACCTGATTTCCTGACAAGGGTATGAACCATTTGCCCAAATGTCACATTCTTCACAGAAGATGAAGCTGTAATGGAGCTACACAACGTGTATGAATCAATGCCAATACCACCGAAATGCATGAAAGAGAATGTATGAAGAGAAAGAGAATGAAACCCATTTTTGGAAAAATGGGAAAGAATTGAATTTAAGAGCAAAGGGTTTCTGGGTTTGAGGAATTTGAAGAAATTGGTTAAGGTCTGAAGGTGGTTGCTGTTGTTTTGGGGAAGTGAAGTTGCGAGTTTGAACTGAAGATTAGCGGAGATGAAGATTAACCCTGTTCTAATTAGGTGTGCTTGAAATACTTTAATGGCTCTGAGATTCTTTGAGTTGCAAAAATGGTGGAAAATGTTAGTGATGGAAGAACAATTTGGTCCTGTTTCGAACTGCGATTGAGTAAACATACCTGAATTCATGTCAATTTAGTAGAATTTTGATTTAAATATGTTGTTTTATAGGATTTAAGATTAATTAGTTAGTTCCGTCATTCTATTTTATGTTAATTAATTTAATCAGATAATTATTGATTAATTATTTTAAACAGTATGATTATGAGCTTGTCAAACATTCCAAGCTAATGCACGAATCAAGAATTTTTTTGATCAACATAGAAATAGTCCTTCGGGTATAAGAAATTTTTCTAAGAAAACTGCAGATGAATATAAATTAAAATTTTGTTATAAGTGCGCAATATTTAGAAAAAAAATAATTTGATGAGGATGTTGATGAAATAATAAAGTGTCTAAAAAATTCTTAAACAATTTTGCAGGAAAAAAATTTTAAATTAAAATTTACAAATTCATACTTAAAATCAACAATATCTTAAGAGACTAGATAAGTATTGCCTGTGCTAGCATGGGCCTAACGTGTAGTATTATTAAGAGTTTAAAATTGATGAATAAAAATGATCAAACAATTTATAAATATCACTATAAATAACAATATTACTATCTTGAACATAGTATAGACGTCAAATATGTTTTTTATATATTTATGTTAATGTCACACTATTGGATGTTTAAGTTAAATATTTATGTAGTTACATATATGGAATTATTGATTACATTTATATACATAATTTGTAAATAAGCAATAGCAAATGCAATCTTTCATGTTATGATCAATTTCTTCTGGACCGTCTTTGATCAAAATCACATATTGTTCACATCCAATTTTGACCTTCTACACCATAAATTAATTACCGAGCTTCTTCAATTTTAAATAATTTAAAATAATTATCTTTGAAAATCCAAAAATATTTACATGCTTAATTCAATATAGTTTTGCAATATATTTCTATATATTTATATGTAAATTATATAAGACTTTCATTTATATAAATATTTAAAAAATCATCTTAAAAAAAAAGTGTTTCATTTTAAGTACATGTTTTAGTTCCTCTTAAATTAACTAAATTATAGTTAGTGTTATAATTATTATCTATTTAAAATATTAGGTAATTATTTTACTTTGTCGAGATTAAAAAGATCGTTAATTAATTAATATTAATTCGTCCTATTAAATTTTTAGCCGAATATCTTAATTAAACTCAATTTGACTAATTTCTTAACTCAATTAGCTATAATTGAAATTCATGTGATCACTTTTTTTTCTATTACAATTCTAATCATTGTGATCACTTTTTTTCTATTACAATTCTAGTCATTCGGACCCTAAATTCCCACACTTAATATATTATGCCAAGCTAACACCTACAACAACATATCATCTACCCAATTTCCATCACTCAATACCTTGACCCACACCTATAAATATCTAATTTCCCACATATTCAATTTCCAGCAACATATACAATAATTTTCAATTCTCATTCACTCCTAACTGACCAATTCCTTATTTTTCACTATCAAAATTTTTTTTCAGCAACTTCACAATTATACATCACACCATCGCTTCACTACTTTTTTTGCCTTTACATCCGAAACACGAGATGATTCTGAATTATTTTGTACAAAATCACTATCGCACACCATTCTCTGAAACTCAAAAGTTTTCCAAATATCAGAGTTATTTACGACTAGCCTCCTACGGGTCATAGAACTTTGTACAGCTCGTAAGTTGGTTACTCTACATACAACATATCCCAAAAAAATCAATTACAATTCACTACGACAACATACCAAATAAGTCCACCAATCCGCCTTTTGATTACTTACAACAAGACCCAGTTTCATAGGTCCATTTTCCTTTTTCAGAACCCACAAAAAAACAAATCCATACATACATACACTGCATACATACATCTACGCGCCCCCACCCCCTTTTCTATTCACGTCTTCTTCACGAAGAACAGTCCAAGCACGACGCAATACCCCAATCCCTTCATCAAACGACATTGCATCTCACCATGCTCCCGAATTTGTACGTAATCTGCATGCCTAGCATGAGAACCGTACCATCTGAAGCTTCCAAGAATCTCACCTCAACAATTTTCTCCTCCAGGTGTCCCCTCTCCTATTGGAAATTTGAGGAATCCATTTCAATTTGTACGGATTTCAACCTTATTCTTCGAAAAATTCTGTTTTTTCTTCAAGTCCCATATTGGTTGGGAATTTCAAAATCGCCCAGATTTTTACCTATATAAATCCTATTTTTCTCACTATTCAGAGGGGAATTTTTTATTTTGAGGGACACCCAAAAAGGCTAGGAATTTTCTTTACTTGGCTAGAATTTTGGACTCTTATCTTATCCCAGTCTGAAAATTGTGGAAATCCTTAGCTTCCAGTTCATTTTTTTCTTCTTTCTATTGTTGTAAGCTGATTTCGGAGGGGGATCCAAGCTTCATCGGAGCTCGTCGTCCTCAAGCCTCATCCCAGTCCACTTCCATCAAAGAGGTAATATTCCACTGCTCTTCTGATTTTCTATATCTGTTTATGTGATTAGGTGCTTCTTTATTGATAGAGTAATTGTATTTGTAATTTCTTCTCCTTCATTTTTTTAGTTAATTGCTCCAATTTTAGTTTCCTGCTAAGTGTTAATATCATAATATTCCGTTGTCGAAACATTTAACTATGTGGAAATATATTATTAGTGGTTTGCTTTTTAGATTTTGAAATATGCCCAATTCTGTCGATCTAATTACCTTTTTTTTTTCTTTGTGTATGTTTAAGTCCCCATTTAATTTTTAGGATTTTTAGTTCCCTATACCATGATTTATTTTGTTTTATTCTCCCTTTGTGCATAGTTAGTCTATTTACATCAAGCTATATAAATTCTTCTTTAGATTTTGATTCGTTTCGTCCCTATATCTAAGATATGTTATTTGATTTTGTATTTGTTCTTGAATCTCTGTGCCATATTTTTTATTTTGAGTATCAATGTTTTGGGTTAGTGGATTTAAACAGTTGCTAGCATTTCATTTATCTGTTTTGATCTTTGTTTCACTGTATACTTCAGTTATAATTGAAATAAACAAAAGTTAGTAAAAAAATTTGTTTGACATTGTGTAGTAGTAAATTAGATCATCTGTTACTCTTTCATTTTGATTAGTTTTGCTTTTAAAGCATATAAGTAGCTTAGATTCTTCTTAATTAGCTTAAGTTTTGATATCTCTTTGTTTTGTTTAGCTTAAATTCTTCATTGTATGTTGCTTGATGAGATCTAATATATTGGCGCCATCTCATTACTTGGGTTCGGTAATAGTGTATAATTTTGAGTAAACATTTGAGCTTGAGAGTTTTTTGATTTGAACCATTTAAATCTAAATAATCTATCGTAAATAGTTTACGTTTTGACTACCAAGCTTTAATTGAGTTTCCAAGAGGATAGTTTTATATTGTTCACTGATAAATTTTTTTTCTGAATTGTGCAATTTCTTATGTGAACCTATGAATATTTAGTTTCTCAACTTTATCTTCTGCCACTTTACTCCTTCTTTGATTTAAATGGTTGCTTATCATTACTTTTTTTAATCATTGAATAAATATTGTGTTTGTCTTATTTACTTACATTTTTTTATTCTCTTGAATTTTATATTCTTCATACTAATTCTTATCTTCTCTTTGTGAATGAACTTCATTCTTGTGATGAGTCCAAATGGACTCTAATTCATTTCGTTTGCATATTCTCTGGCTAGGCTTCGGGCTAAGCCCAAACTGACTTCATCGAGTCAACCTTTTCATTTTTTGTTCAAACAAGAAAAGCAAATATACAGGGAGAGGAAGCTGTTATGCAGATTTCGGAGAACGAAACAGATGCGAACGAATTGGTATGTAGCTGGTATACATCCAGTATACACTAGAATACACAATGTGTATACATTAAATGTGTAGATGCACATAAATGGGCCAAAAGGCCCAAATACAGTAGCAGTTGATTTTGAGAGAGAAAGGGCTAGAAAGCCCAAATGCAGGAGCAAAACTTGATTGAGTTTGGCTCTAAAAGGATCGAAATTTAGCCGATTTGAATATTTATTTGTTGTATTTTTATGCTAGATTAGTTTTAACTTTAACTCTAGTTTAACTTAATTTAATTCCCTAAAAGAGGAGCTAATTTCTTTTGTATTGGTTCATTTATTTAAATGATTTTATCAACCCTTCTCTTTGTTTAGGTAATAATTTTTTTAATCAATTCATTGCTTATCTTTAATTGGTAAATTATTTCAAGATAGTTTTTCTTTCCAAAGGATTCAATGTTTTCTTTTACTTGGTCATTTTTAGATAAGTTTTATTCATTTTCAAAATTACTTTAGTTGTCTTAAATTAAGTTTTCTTTTTCAAAAGACTCAAATTGTCTTTATTTACTTTCTTTAATTAGTTTTTCTCAAAGTTAGTGAATGTTTTAATCAAATCATTGGATAACCGTGCGTGAGTAGTCACTTTGAATGCTAACACCTTCTCAAAGTGAAAATGAGAACCTCGTACCTTTTTTTCTGAATTTTTAAGACTTATTTTTGTTAGAGTCTATAAATTAAGTTTTCTTAATTTCTTTAAAAAATTAAGTGGTGATTCCATTTAAATTGGTTTTTCTCTAAATTAATTTTAAACTGTCATTTTAAACGACACATAAAACCTGTGACATTTGAATTGAGAATGAAATTTCTGTATTCGGATAATTCTAGAGAGTCAAGTTTCAAAGATAAAAAATAAACTAATGATGAAAAATCATATTCAATTCGGGCAACGATCGCACTTATTTTATCTTTCCATCAAATTTCTACCTAAAATGCAACAAGTAGCAAAGAAGACAAAAGTACCAAATGCATCAATCCTCCTAAATAATTTTCTTGAAAAGTAAGAAGTAAAGGAGACTCTGATTTAAAACAACATATATAATTATTGATCTGGGTAGACACTGTTTTAATGGATTTAAAACAACATATATAATTATTTCTAAGCAGCCATCGCATAGATTTGAATTTCAACAAGGCATGAAGCTCAAGTATTTTCAATTTTTTAATACAACAACCACCATAGAGAACATAATTATAAGGGCAATTAACTGATGAAACAATTAATGAAGTGAGTCAACACACTTCCAAAAATAAGCAACGAAAAATGACTTAGGAAGTGAACGAGTTGGTATGCAGTTGGTATACGTCCAGTATACACTAGAAAAATGACTTATGTGTAGTTGTTTGTTAGTGTTAATAGGTGCAAGAGAAGTCAATTTTTCAACATTAGAACTCATTAATGCATCAAGAAGCTCCTTGTCACTAATACAAAATTTTGAAGCACTAGAACCTGTTAAAATCAATTGTCTGCCAAGATATAACAAATATGAAGCACTGACAATGCCACTATACTTAGGTACAAAAATTAATACTTCGATACTTAAGTTGCTACGCATAGAAGGAGGTGTAGCCTGCTCCTTTGCCTCCACCGTGTTAGCTCATTGATTCTCATTTGTAACACCTTTTTGCCTGTTAAAAACGATAACAAAATTAGTTTTAATAATCAAGTCCTAAACATTGATTAAGTTATTTGTCTTTGAATTATCCAATTCTTTACCCACTAATCAGTTTATCCTCATTCCTTTTAAAAGCTAAAATCATCCATTCTTTTGTAATGTTCTACATTACCCTTATTAAGAGTAGTTACTCTCATCAAGAGTAAAAAATTTGTTAGAGGTTTAAAATTCTTACCGTTCCTATTAACCAGTTGTTTTTCAGTTTGTTTTAAATTTTTAAACTAATTGATATTTTCAACCACTTTATCATTCTTTCCATTAGAATATTTTTTAGGAATTAATTGGTTGCCAGGTTGCTCGATAGTGTGTCTATCTCCCTGCTTCTTATGCACCAGAATCAATTTAAGTTGAAGTATTCTACACCCTTCTTCGCCTTGTTCCTGCAAACATCAATGTTGGCACTACTTTGACATGACACCGTATTTAATTTTGATCCACTTACTTTTAACCTCCTTAGTTACAGGGTTAAAACATTCAAGGTGCACTTTTTTGGGGGTGATCAACTTATAAATCAATTTGCACCTTCCAAATGCGTATAACTAGATCGTGTTTTATTCTGAGTGGCCAAATCAACATGAAAAGACTTTCCTACCGCAAAATCTAATAAAAAAAGAAATTTCTGCACGAAATAATTAGGAGGTGGTGTGGGAAAGAAAATTCATGCTATTACACTTGTTGTAATGACTTTGAAGGTGATTTTTGAAAAATTTTCAAAAAACTACCATTTCACCCCTTTCGGTAGTTGCTCCGAGTCGTATTTGATCAATTTGTGAAGTTGGTTTTGAAATTTTATTGAAAAGTTGTGATTTTTGAAGTTTTTGAATTTTGGAGCCTTAAGTTGTTTAAAAGTGAGTCTTGAGGTCATCCGGGGCTACGGGTCTTGAAATGGAGTTTCGTCAATTCCATCAGCTTCGAAATGCAGAAATTGATTTTGAAGAGGTGTTGTCTTCAGTTTTGAAGTCTTAATGTGGATTTGAGCCCTTGAGTTGGAATTTAAGTGTAATTGAGCTAAAATTTGACTTTGGTTAATATTCGTAGTTCGAATGCTCGGAATGGATTTCTGACAATTTCATTGGATTCGGAGGATAATATTAGGCCTCGAAGGTCTTGGTTGAATTTTTTAGAGGTTTCGAGGTAGTTTGATATTTTCAGGTGAAAGTTAGTTTATTACGACTTTAATGGGTTCCGAGTCAAGGAGACCTTGGGTCCATGTTTCGATGGTTCCATTAAGTTCAAAACATCGAGTTTAGTTGGATAGCATATTTGATTTGAGTGCACGTGATTTTGAATGAATCCCGAGAATTCATTCGGTGAATTTTGTGTCTTGGTGTATTACTGAGTTACTGTGTTTCTCGTGTTCGCAGAGCTAGTGATTGGAATCGCGAAAGGTCTTGTTTGGGGACCTCCGCATTTGTGGAAGCCTTGATGTGATTATGTTTTGTCCTTCACATTTGTGAAAGAGGGTCTGTCTTTGCGAAGGGTCCTTAGGGTCGGCCTCCGCATTCGCGGGGCTCAGGCTGCGATCATGGAGAGTTAAATGCCTGGCAACTTAATGATTTTCTAAAAATGTGATTTTCTCCCTCATTTCTCCATCGTTGGACCTTGGGAGCTCGATAGGAGCGAACTTCAAAGAGATTTTTCAAGATAAAACTCCTAGGTAAGTAATTTTAATCCTTACCCTTCATTATCCATTGATAATTTCATGATTTTAACATCAAATTAGTGTTTTCAATTCCAAAAGTTGTGGGTTCTCTCAAGAACATAGATTTAGTAAAATTGGAATCTTAAGTTCGTTTTCAACTCTTTTTTGAATTAATTTTCACCAATGAGTTTCAAAACCTTTAGGTAACGAGATTTTATACAAAATTCTAGATTTACCCTGAACCATTGTAATTTGACTTTTTGAGGAGATTTTGGACCCAATTTTCAAAATTATCAATATGGATATCATTATTCATGCTTTTTATGGAGATTTTATAATTATCTTGATTTTATGGATTTGGAGGCTATTCGTAAAGAAAAAGTTCAAGTATTGAGCTGATTGTTAGTCCTCTTTATGGCAAGTGGACCTCTTTGACTTTTCATTAAGTACTTTGAAACTTGTATGCCATTTTGTGAATGAGAATAATGAGAATTGGTGAAGAGTTTAGTGTAATTTGTGTATTGTGAATTATTGAAGGGATTCTAAAGATGTAAAGTAGGGTAAAAGAAGAAACTTGTTGTTATGATGAATTATGGTATAATTAGATATGGTTGATATGAGAATAAATGAGAATATCCCTTAACCCCTTTAATTAAGCATTTGGGAGATTGTGTAGTATTTTATTAATTTCTCTCCTTATTTACATTACCTGTAACAAGTATTTAATCTCATCAACTTGAGGGAATAATCAACAATTCTATTTCAATATCTATACTTCTTCTAAATGTCTCACCTTTTTCTTTTGTCTAAATGTCTCACCTCTCTATTTCATCAGTACTTTTTTTTGTGACAAAAAAATAGCTCCTAACCAAACTGATAATCTGACTACTGAAAATCAAATTGTTAATTCAATTGTTTTCTCTACACCATCACTTGCAATTACTATATTAAAGTTAGATGGTAGTGGTAATTACACCTCTTGGACAACCTTAGTAGAATTATGGTTTATAGGTCAAGAATTTGAATATCACTTGCTAAAAAACAATAGTAATATTAGGCAAGCTGATAGACCTACTTTAGTCAAAATAGATGCACAATTATGCAGTCTTCTGTGAAATTCACTTGATCTTAAGTTGTTAAATTTGTTTCAGTCTTGTAAGACTTGTTGCAAAGTGTGGAACAAAGCCAAAACTTTGTATACAAATGATATACAACTTATCTACAAAGTTGTGTCAGATATTTTTCATCTACAACAAAATCAACAAAACATGGCAAGCTATTTGGGTCATGTAGAATCTTTAAAGGATAAATTTGATTCTCTTATGCCTTCTACTGACAAATTGGATGGTCAGGAGACATAAAGAGATAGGTTATTTATGGTCTTGGCTTTGATTGGGTTGAGAGCAAACCTAACCTCAGTTTGTGACCAAATCCTTTCTAGCCCATTTGTTCCTATCTTGGAAAAAGTATTTGCAAAATTACTATGCATCGCATTTGCACCACCATAGGTAAATTCCTATGATGCATCTATCATGGCTATTCAAACTAATAATTTTCAAGATGGATAAAGAAAAAGAAAATCGAGGAACAATAAACATTGCACTCATTCTAATAAGGGAGGACATATAAGAGAGGAATGTCGGCTTCTTCTCTTACATTGCACTCATTGCAATAAAGGAGGGCATGTAAGAGAGAAATGTCGGCTTCTTCATGGTAATCCTCCATGCAACAATGATCATCCTTGACACACAACAAATGTGGTTTATAATGGAGATGGTATTCTGCCTACACCTGATGTCAAGGATAGACCATCTCATTCTATCACTTTAACTAGAGCATACTATAATGACTACCTTCAGTACCAAACATCAAGGCAACAATCATCAACCTCATCAATTGCCTACACAGTACAACCTGGTAACTCCTTTACTTATGTCGAACAGTCTTCATCTCAGGAATAATGAATTCTTGATTTTGGTGCTTTTGACCATATTTTTGGTAACAAAAATATTCTCTCTACCCTTAATACCCCTTCTATCCTCTTTACTATTACTTTGACTAATAGATCAAAGACTATTGTAAAAGGGATAGGTATAGCTCACCTTCTGCCTTTCATACCTTTAAAATCAGTACTTTTGCACCTGAATGTCCATATAATCTTATTTCTATTAGCAAATTAACAAAAAACCTAAAATATGTTGTAACTTTCATTGATGATTCCATTCTTGTACAAGATAAGAGTATGAGATAGATGATTGGAAAAGGACCAGAGTCACAAGGATTGTAACTGCTCTCTATCCCAACACCATATGTTGCTTTCACTTCGACTGTTTCATCTAAATTGCTCCATAATCAATTGGGTCATCCAAGTCTCTTGAAATTGCAAAAGATGGTCCCAGTTTATCTAGTTCATCTTTGTTAGAATGTGAGTCATGTCAGCTTGGAAAGCATATTTATGCCTCTTTCCCAAAGCACGTCAATAATAGGGCTACCTTTATGTTTAAAACTGTTCATTCGGATATATGGGGTCCAAGTCATGTTAGTTCTTCCTTAGGCTTTCATTATTTTGTTACTTTTATTGATTATTGTTCTCAGTGCACGTGGTTATTTTTAATGAAAAATAGATCCGAGTTATTCTCTATCTTTTAGAAATTTTATGCTGAAATTTGCAATCAATTTGGTTTTCCATTAAAAAGTTAATTTGTGATAATGCCCGAAATACTTCTTTACTTTTTCTCTTCTTTTATGTCATCTCAGGGCATATTGTACTTGTCTTCTTGTGCACATACTCATCAACAAAATGGAGTTGTTGAGTGAAACAACAGACATCTAATTGAAACAGATATTGCTCATTCACAATTATATCCCTTTATATTTTTGGGGTGATGTCGTTATTAATGCTTGTTATTTAAACAACCGCATGGCTTCATCTGTTTTGAAGTACCAGAGTACACACTCAGTCCTCTATCCAAACCAAAATTTATTTTCTCTTCCTCCACGTATGTGTGGTTATATTTGTTTTTTTCATAACCTTACTCCAGAAAAAGATAAACCTCAAAAAAAGGCTTTTAAATGTGTCTTTCTTGGGTATTCTCGTCTATAAAAAGGTTACAAATGCTTTGATCCCTCTACCAATAAGTACTTGATCTTTACAGATGTTACTTTTTTCGAGACTTCTCCATATTTTTCTCCTAATATGAAAATAAAAGGCCACATCAGTCTTTCTAATTCAAATTATTCTAAGCCCAGCTCCACCTCTGACTCTTAAGGTTTATTCCCAACGACCTCAACCTCCTTTTGAGCTTGCTAATCTAGTTACTATTTCTAACCCTGATACATGTACATAAAGCAATCTTGGTGATTCATTGTCTACTCCACAATATCTTCTACTTCGATCGACCACTTATCAGATGATCTTCCAATTGCCCTTCGCAAAGGTACTAGAACTATTGACAATCAAGCACCTGGTTATGCTAATTTAGGTTATCATCATTTTTCACCTTCATGTCATGCCTTCATTACTAGTTTATCAACATTTAATGTTCCTAAGACTGTAGCAGAAGCACTGGTTCATCCAGGTTGGCGTTAGGCTATGATTGACGAGATGACTGCTTTGCATGATAATGGTACTTAGGAGCATGTTCCTTTACCTAAAGGCAAGACTATAGTTGGTTGTCGTTAGTTATTCACAATTAAGGTAGGTTCGGATGGTTCTATTGATCGTCTCAAAGCAAGACCAGTTGCTAAGGGATACACTCAGATTTATGGCATCGATTATGGAGATACTTTCTCACCAGTTGCCAAGATGGTTTATGTCTGTCTTCTCATCTCTATGGACGCAATGAATCATTGCCCCCTTTTTCATCTGGACATCAAAAATGCATTCTTACATGGAGAACTTGCTAAAGATGTATATATGGAGCAACCACCAGGGTTTGTTTCTCAAGGAGAGTCCAAACTAGTTTGTAAACTAGGTTGACCCCTCTATGATGTCAAGCAGTCTCCTAGAGCATGGTTTGGTCATTTTTGATCTATTGTTTAACAATTTATAATGATCTGAACAGAAGTCGATCACTCCGTATTCTATAGGCATTCATCTCATGGCAAACATATATTTTTAATTGTTTATATTGATGATTTTATTGTCACAAGAAATGATCATGAACGTATTTCTTAAATAAAACAACACCTCTCAAGTCACTTTCATACTAAGGATTTGGGCAAGCTAAAATACTTT
Organism: Solanum dulcamara; assembly: GCF_947179165.1. Classification (NCBI taxonomy): domain Eukaryota; kingdom Viridiplantae; phylum Streptophyta; class Magnoliopsida; order Solanales; family Solanaceae; genus Solanum; species Solanum dulcamara. The sequence continues at coordinate 16,170,937 of NC_077248.1, read as the reverse complement.
CTAGGCACTGAAGTGGCACAATATGGCCATGGTATTGCCATTACACAAAGGAAATATACCTTAGACATTTTGGAAGATGCTGGTATGTTGGATTACAAACACGTGGACAGTCCCATGGATCCGAATACTAAGCTTATTCCTGGACAGGGGGAGCCTCTAAAATATCCTAGCATATATCAAAGACTTATTGGAAAACTCAACTATCTTACGATCACGCGACCAGATATCTCATTTGTCGTTAGTGTAGTTAGTCAATTTTTGCAATCTCCTTGTTATAGTCACTGGAATGCAGTGATTCGCATCCTGTGATATATCAAATGCTCTCAAGGACAAGGTTTATTGTATGAAGATAAGGGACACACCAACATTGTTAGATATTCCGATGCAGATTGGGTAGGATCTCCTTTTGACAGGTGGTCCACTTCAGGTTATTGTTTCTAATTGGAGGCAATCTAATATCTTGGAAAATTAAAAAGCAAGTTATCGTAGATAGATCGAGTGCAGAAGTAGAGTATCGAGCTATAACACTATCTATATGTGAGCTTATATGGTTTAGACAACTTCTCCAAGAATTGAATATGGGAGGAGTTGAACTGATGACATTGATTTGTGATAACCAAGCTGCACTACATATCACTTCTAATGTTGTATTTCATGAAAGAATGAAGCACATTGAGATAGATTTTCACTTCATACGAGAGATGATTGAGTTGGGATACATCGGCACGAGTTTTGTCAACTCAAAAGATCAACTAGCAGATATTTTCACAAAATTATTTTAAGGATCCAGAATTGATGATATTTGCGACAAATTAGGATCATATGACTTATATGCTCCAGCTTGAGGAGGAGTGTTAATTATGGTATAATTATATGGGTATATATTAGAATATCCCCCAATCCATTTAATTAAGCATATAGGAGATTGTGTAGTATTTATTTAATTTGTTTCTTTATTTACATTACCTGTAACAAGTATTTAATCTCATTAACTTGAGGGAATAATCAACAATTCTATTCCTAATATCTCTTCCTTTTCCTCTTCTTCTTTCTCTTTTTCTTCCTCTTCTTCTTCTTCTTCTTCTTCTTCTTCTTTCTCCTCTTCTTCTTTTTCCTCCTCCTCCTCTTCTTCTTCCTCCTTTTCCCCCTCCTCTTCTTCTTCTGCCTCCTCCTCTTCTTCCTCTTTTTATTCTTATTCCTCTTCCTCCTCCTCTTCCTCTTCCTCTTCCTCTTCTTCTTCCTCCTCCTCCTCTTCCTCTTCCTCTTCCTCTTCTTCCTCTTCCTCCTCCTCTTCTTCTTCTTCTTCTTCTTCTTCTTCTTCTTCTTCTTTCTCTTCTTCTTCTTCCTCTTCCTCTTTCTCTTCTTCTTCCTCTTCCTCCTTTTTCTCTTCCTCTTCTTCTTCTTCCTCTTCCTCTTCCTATTCCTCCTCTCCCTCTTCTTCTTTCTCTTCTTCCTCTTCCTCTTCCTCTCCCTCTTCTTCTTCTTCCTCCTCTTCCTCTTCTTCTTCTTCCTCCTCTTCCTCTTCCTCTTTCTTCTTTTTCTTCCTCCTCCTCCTCTTCCCCTTCCTCTTCCTCCTTCTCTTCCTCCTTCCTCCTCCTCTCCCTCTTCCTCTTCCTCCTTCTCTTCTTCCTTCTCCTCTTCTTCTTCCTCTTCTTCTTCCTCCTCTTCCTCCTCTTCTTCCTACTCCTCTTCCTCTTTTTCTTTCTCTTCCTCTTCCTCTTCCTTTTCTTCTTCTTCTTCTTCTTCTTCTTCTTCTTCTTCTTCTTCTTCTTCTTCCTCTTCCCCTTCTTCTTCCTCTTTCTCTTCCTCTTCCTCTTTCTCTTCTTCCTCTTCCTCTTCCTCTTCTTCTTCCTCTTCCTCATCTTCCTCTTCTTCCTCTTCTTACTCTCCCTCTTTCTCTCCCTCTTCCTCTTTTGCTTCCTCTTCTTCTTTTTCTTCTTCTTCTTTTTCCTCCTCCTCTTCATCTCCTCCTTCTTATTCTTATTCTTCTTCTTCTTCTAATTTCTCAGTTAGGTATTATATAAATGTGCCATTAATGTTTTGAATTGTCGAATCGAATTACTCATGAGGGTTGATGTTGTGATGGGTACATTACTCTCATTTAGCATTTGTACATATCTACTTACATTGATATTATACTGTTGTTGTGATGATGCTTTGTGAGGATGAGAGGAAATAGGGAATGTGCCACACGTCCATAGTATATTCATATTGAGAGAAAATAGGGAACATACCATATTCTGTCGCAGATTCATATTGAGAGAAAATAAGGAACAAGCCACACGTCAGTGGTAGGGGTATGGACAGATATGTCCCTCATGGGTTCTGAACTGAGATTTAACATATGTGTATTATTAGGACATACTTGCATCGCTCTACTTGCCATTGCACTCCATCCTTGAGTACTAATATTCATGTGTGATGATATGGTCTTGTGATTGCGAATTATTGAATATTATGATGATTTAGATGTATATATGTGTTGAAGTATAAGTTGTATTATTCTATACATGTTCTTTTTTTTGAGTGAGAACTATTAGGTTGGGCTAATTTATTTTATGCAAGTTACAATTGTGGAAGTTCGTATGGTGTGTAATAGAGTATTTTTGTTCATAGTGCTTTACTTAGAGTTAGATAGAGATGCTTTGTTTTAATTACCTTCTCCCATCATTATGGATAAGCCAATAGGGAAGGAATTTGGCCAGAAAACTTTGGGTAGTGACATCAGAACACTAAGCTTAGAATAAATTCTGAGTCAGGTAAGGTCTAAGGTAATTTGGAAATGGATGAGGGATTGAATCTTTAATTTTATTGGATTAGCTAATAGCCAAAAAGATACGGATCTTGTACGAATTTATGGATTCACATTCGGGTGAGTAAAACTCCCAAAATTAAACTTGGCGTGAAGGGTATACGTTAAGACGTCTTGGGATAAGGGTATGTTGTGATATGGGAGACTTGGAGACTCTTTATGAGCTCTCTGTCTCTGTATATACCACCAAGGTAGGGCCGACATAGTGGGATAGTCCCGCTCTAGTGGGACAAATGCGACTTAAAGTCGGAAAGAAGTCCAAAAATAGTTTATCAATCCCACTTCATTCTTAAGAGACTAGAAGCGACCTAAAGTAAATTATTGCTGATTTCCACCATAATTTGTACCAAAAATAAGTAAATTACTCTCTAAACTTGTAATTTGATTCCCAAAACCTATAAACTATGGTTGGTAATCATTAGGAGAGGGTTTTATTCTGGAACTAATGGTGGAAATAGCCCTAGATGGGGGTTAGGATCATGAGTTTGTCCTAAGAGGGGAATTACATTGTAATTCATATAAATTAGGCCATTTTGTTGATCCTTTATATGTATTTACTATTTTAGACCAAGAACAAGCTGAACTAACCCGAAAAGAGAAAGCTCCTGCACTTTAGAACTATTAAAGCTTAATTTCTAGGTAGGTGATGGTTTATTTTCTCGTATGTGATTCATGTACCTATTAAATTACTCCGTTGTATACATATGTGTATGCAAATAGGGAAGAATGAGATGAACTATATGAAATGATTACTTATTGGCCATGATTTATGAGGAACCTATTTCTTTCTAGATATATGAGTGTGACTATTCATTGTAATTATAACTGAATTATATGCTTGGATCGGGTGTAACATTCTGACATACCTTTGGATGGGGTGTCACATTCCAACACATATTTGGATTGGGTGTCATGTTTCAACACAACTTTGGATCGGATTTCACATTCCTACATAACATTGGACAGGGTGTCACATCCTAACACATAATAAATGTTATGGATCCTATGAGAGGAACCTTATATGAAATTGCATAATAATTAAGATGATAATGGTTAAGTCTATTCTGTATATATGTGCTTACAGTTTTGTATTTACTTGCTCATGTCTCACTTACTGGATAGTTGCATAATCCTACTAGTACACTGTTGACTTTGTGTACTGATACTATACTTGCTTTATCTTTATTGAGTATATGTTATATTCAGATGGCTACTGAGAGACCTAGAATAGAGGTCCGTTAGCTGCCAGAGTCAAGGGTGGGCCAATTCTTTCAGGCTATCATGGGCTTTCCATATTCTAGTCCTTCTTCCAGGACATAGATTTTTAAACACTATTACTTTAAGACTTGTTGGGGTTGCATCCCTTTTCCTAAACTTGTTGTTTTGTTAGAGTTTTGGTACTTCATCTTTCAGTTTCTAGGAGTTAAATTCTGCATATTTTGGGTTCGTAACTAGATATTTCTGAGTTTATGAGAACTCAGCCTTTACTTTATTATTAAATCTGCTTTCGCATCTTTAAGTTCCTTATATCTTGTGATTACTTTTAGTTTGGGCTATTATAATGGTTCTCCCACCGAAAGGTTTGTGTGGGTGCAAATCTTGGTGGGTCAGGGTTGTGATAAAGTTGGTATCAGAGCCCTAGATTTATTGATCTCATTGTACCTAAATGATTCTAGTACAATCTTGTGGAACGGTACAGAGACGTTTGTACTTTTCTTCGAAGGGCTACAGGTCTTTAGGAAAAGTTTCTTTTGTCTTCTTTCCCCTGCTATAACTTAATTTCAATTGGTATCTAAAGATCCAAATTTCTATCTAACCTCTTTCACTCTCTTGTCCGTATAATGGTGAACACACGCTACAATAGTGTCTAGCCCGTAGCTCCTATTGAACCAGAGGAGGACCAACTGTGAGAAGATGCGGCCGAGGAAGGGGTAAGAGAAGAAGATACGGCAGAGGCCGAAGAACCTGCTAGGGGTGAGGCTCTAGTTGAGGAAGTACTAGGAGAAGAGGACCCTCCCGTGCCCCAAGATGAGCTAGGAGAGAATTTAGTGGTTATGGAAGAGGAGACTGCTGAACAAGTAGATGACACCCAAGCTGGGGTTTCTGGTCTTACCCCTCTAGACCCCATACTAGCATAGAAGATTATGGCTTTTGTTAGTGGGTTGGCTGGCACTAGAGCCATTTCCACCATCCCCGTAACACCATCTCCAGTTGTTTACCCATTTGTTACTGCAGCTTTTTTGGTAGACGAGGTAGTAGGCACTGATGCCTTCTTTAGACCACTCATGGGCACAGTGATGACCGGTATAAAGCTGACATGCTCACAAAGTTTTTAAAACTTAAGCCTCTAGTCTTTTATGGTTCTAAGAGTGAGAATGCCTATTAGTTCATCCTTGATTGCTATGAGAGGTTGCACAAGCTGGGGATAGTACACCAGCACAGAGTGGAGTTCGTAACCTCCCAGCTGTAAGGAGAGGCCAAGTAGTGGTGGAGGGATTATGAGAAGTGTCGCTAACTAGTATTGCATTCCCACTCAGTTGTGTCTAGTTCCATGCCTTGTTTCTAGAGAAGTATGTTCCACATACCTTGAGGGTTCACAAAAAGGATGAGTTCATAGCATTGGAGTAGGGTAGTATGTCAGTTGCCATCGATGAGGCCAAATTCTATACATTTTCCAGGTATGATACTCAACTGGTAACCACAGAAGAGGAGAAAATTCTGTTATTTATGAAGGGGTTGAACTTTGAGTTGGAGGTTTTGTTTGTTCACATGACTTCATCTCAAGAATTTCAATGAGGTCAATGATTTTGTGAAGAAAGTAGAGGGTGTACGACGAGATATGCAGGCCAAGACTTTGTCTAAAAAGCCTAAGAGTACAGTTCACTTTCAGGGATCCTATTATAGAAGGTTAGACAGGAAAACAATTGCAGCGCGACTGATTCAGTCAGTATTTCCTACCTTTATAGGTAGTTTTTAAGGTACTTCACAGCAGTAACTGGTCCAGGAAGGCCAAAGAGCTTCTTTTCAAGTAGCAAGACATTATTTGAGCAGGGCATATAAGGAGTATCCCTACCCTAGTGGGGAATATTCAGCACCTCAATAGGCCAGGGCAATAATACCCATAGGTGGAGGTGGAAGCAGTAGATGACGTCTTCAAAGTGGGCGATGAGGAAATTTGAAAGGTTATGGAGGCCGAGGTAATGGTAGTGCAGGTCGAGGAGAAGTGAAACTAGGCAAGGAGGTGGCCCGTCAAGATGACAAGGCTCTATTTTATGACTTTTTGGGCAAGACCAAGGGTGAAACGTCTGATGCAGTGATCACATGTACTATTTTTATTTATGACCGAATGACTACTATTTTGTTTGATCTGGGTTTTACTTAGTCATATTTTTCAGTGAGATATGCCTTGGGTTTTGATGTGATCTGTGATGTACTTGATGTCCCTATTCATGTTTCTACCCTTGTTGGAGAGTATGTTATAGTGACCCATATTTATCGTGCTTGTCCTATTATGTTCATGGGGTACCATACTTGGGATGAATTAGTGATTTTAGACATGAATAATATTGATTTGATCTTAGTCATGACTTGGTTGTCCTCTTGTTATGTTGTGCTTAAGTGTAATGCTAAGACTGTGACTCTAGAGATCCTGGAGAGGGAAAGGTTAGAGAGGAGAGGGTAAGGTTAGAGTGTAAAGAGGTGTAGAAGCCTAAGCCATTTAAGGTCATATCCTTTCTCTAGACTAGAAAAATGGTGGGGCAGAGTTGTTTGACCTATTTATCCCATATTCAGAATGTTGATGTAGAGTGTCTCCCTCTATTGAGTCTATTCCGCTAGTGTACGAATTTCCAGATGTATTCCCTACAAACTTGCCTGGTATGCCTCCCAATAGAGATATTGATTTTGTATTAATTTAGAGCCGGGTACTCGCCACTCTCTATTCCTCTTTACCACATGGCTCCAACAAACTTGAGAGAGCTTAAAGTTCAAATCCAAGAACTTCTTGACAAGGGATTTATCTATCCTATTGCTTCTCTGTGGGGTTCTTCGGTCTTGTTTCTTAAGAAAAACGATAGTAGCATGAGACTAAATAGGGTCACCATTCAAAATAATACCCATTTCCGCACATTGATGACCTTTTTGATCAGTTGCAAGGTGCATCAGCCTTTCCAAAAATTGACCTCAGGTTCAGGTACCATCAATTGAAGATTAGGCTCGAGGATGTGTCTAAGATAACTTTTAGAATGAAATATGGGCACTATAGGTTTTTAGTGATGTCGTTTAGGCTGACTAATACACCTACAACCTTCATGAGTTTGATGAATGGAGTTTTTAAGCCATTCCTAAATTCATTTGTGATCGTGTTTATAGATGATATTTTGGTAAATTCAATGAGTGAACGAGTACATACAAACCATTTTTACATTATTCTAGGTGTTCTTGGAAAGCAAAAACTGTATACAAAATTCTCCAAGTGTGAATTCTGGTTGTCTTCAGTTTCCTTCTTGGGGCATGTTGTTTTAAAGAAAGGGGTAATGGTAGATCCACAAATAATTGAAGTGGTTAAGAATTGGAATTGGCCTAACTTTGTGACTGAAGTGAGGAGTTTTGTAGGACTTACCAGTTATTATTGTCAGTTCATGAGGAACTTCGCTTTTATTGCTACTTACTTAGTAAGGTTGATTCAAAAGTAGGTACCATTTGAGTGGACTGACAAATGCGAAGAGGGCTTCCAAAAGATCAAGACTCTTCTGAACTCATCACCTATTGTGACCCTATCAGTTAAAGGTAAAGAATATATTATTTATTGTGATGCTTCACCTTCAGGTTTGGGTACTATGCTGATGCTGGATAAGAATGATATAGCCTATATTTCACGACAATTGAAGGTTCATGAGAGAAACTAATCTCTGAAGCCAAGTCAAGTCCAAAGAATTTCTATCGACTAAGTTTTTATATCAAATTAATTGAATTAGGACAATATAAGGGTTTTAGATGGAGAGAATTGTGATTCCGACACCCACATTGTGCTTGTATTAATTTGAATCGCAAAGAATAATTATTAGACGGGGAAGCCTTAGATTACCACTCAATCACACGGAATGGATCATGAAAGTAAGTGAGATTTTCTTAAGATGCCTCATAGCCTTCTATTCATAGATGTGGTGCACTTCACATTGATGACCAAGACTCTACTCGACACGGCATGTAAGACTCCCTAAGACACTCCTAAACCTTATGCTCTAATATAAAGTTTTTCATGACTCGAGATTAGGTCCTAAATGTGATACGATGATGGGAAATCCGAAGGATTCCAACCAAACCATCTTAGCATATATCGCATACATAAGGCAATTAAACACAATGAAATAAGGGGAAGAAATAACTCAACCTAGATTTCAAAGAGAAAGTAAAACCAACCCAATGTCCTAAATGGACTACACCTTTTAATCGTCTAAACATGCCTTTGTCTATACTTGATAGGGGCTTAGGACAATCTCCTATCTCACTCTAACCATAGAAGAAAGTCAAAGTAATCAACATAAAAGAAATTCCTGTCCTCAAATAAATGAGGACTCACCAATGACAACTCGGGAGTACTGAGTCAACTCTAGCCACAACTAGGATGAACGTGGTTGCCAGCCCCTATATTATAAGATAATGTAGGCAAAATATATGTTAGTACATAGAAGGTACTAAGTATGTGAGATATATATGAACAAGGAATAGAATATGAGTAATATAACATAGGATGCATGACCAATCATAATGAGCATGAACAACTTAAAACCATTTGAAATATCATGAAAACTTATGGTCAATACATCATAAATTTCATAGTAAAACTTACATCATTTTGTATGACTTGTGTGGGATATGAGTGTATTGTACCATCCGGGTAAGGCTAATGTGATAACCGATGCACTTAATAGATTGTCTATAAATAGTGTTGCCCATATTGAAGAGGGGTAAGAAGGAGTTGGTCAAGAAGGTACATAGATTGGCCTGTTTAGGTGTCTGTTTGGTCGATTCCAATGAGGGTGGTATTTTTGTTCAAAACGGTTCAAGATAGTGATCCAATGTTGGTTGAGTTGAAGAAGTTGGATGCCGAAAAAGTCATTGAGGTTTTCTTCCAAGGAGGAGATGGAATACTTCGTTACCAAGGGTGCTTGTATGTGCCTAATATGGATGGTCTAAGAGAGTTGATACTGGATGAGGCCGATAGTTCTCGGTATTCGATTCATCCGGGATCCAACAAGATGTACCGTGATTTGAATGAAGTGTATTGGTGAAATGGCATGAAGAAGGACATAGTGAATTATGTGGCAAGGTGTCCTAATTGTCAACAAGTAAAGGTTAAGAATAAAAAATCAGAAGGTTTGGCTCAAGACAGAGATTCCTACTTAGAAGTGGGAAGATGTGAATATAGAATTTGTGACGGGTTTAACTCGTACTAAGAAAAACCATTACTCTATTTGGGTTATTTTGGATTGAATGACTAAATTGGCACATTTTCTACCAGTTAAGACCTTTTATAGTGCTGAAGACTATGCTAAGTTGCATATTTGTGAGATGGTAAGACTTTATGGTGTCTCTGTGTCTATTATATCGGACTAAGGTACTCAATTTAGTCCACATTTTTAGAAGTTGTTTCAAAAGGGTCTTGGTAAGAAAGTCAAGTTAACTACCACTTTTAACCCTCAAACCAATGGCCAAGCCGAAAGAATGATTCAAACAGTAGAGGTTATGTTGAGGGCATGCGTCATCAATTTCAAGGAAAGTTGTGATGAGCACCTATCATTGATTGAGTTTGCCTACAACAATAGTTATCATTCTAGCATTTAAATGCTCCTTTCAAAGCTTTGTATG